>NW_026067949.1:11414010-11628778 GCF_014885135.2 Alexandromys fortis
TCTCTCTCTCTCTCTCTCTCTCTCTCTCTCTCTCTCTCTCTCTCTCTCACACACACACACACACACACACACACACACACACACACACACACATTCTAACTACTACTATCTAAAGTTAAGGATGAGGACCGGGCTCAAGTTGGCAGAGTACTTGCCTTGCAAGCAGGAGACCCTACATTCAATCTCAAGCCCTGCCAAAGAAAATGAGTGAGCAATAAAAAAAATCAGTGTGCTTAATTAAACACAAAGATTCCTACTTTACAAACTACAAAGGGCTAGGAACTGGAGTGGCTCTCATGATGAAGAGCAGCCAGCCTCAACCCTGGTAACTACCATCTTCATTAACAAGACCCACAACCGAGGAAGTATGTGCTAGTGACCCCTGGCCATGCAACCTGCATCCTGTGGCTTGCTATTTATTAGCAAGGGTGGATGCCAAAAGACACAGCCCTGTGGGGCAGAACTCCTAAGCCATATTTTTCCAGTGGTCAGCATAATGGCAGGGAGAAAATAGGGTGATAAACCAGATGTTCCCTAGATAAGCCAGATGTTATCAAGCCAAGAAGTCTAAAATAGCGTTTACCTAAGGTGCATAAATGAACACACACACACACACACATACACACACACACACACACACACACACACACACACACACACACACGCATACACAGGCTCAACCCCAGTTGGTCTCTCTGCATGATAAGCTGATAATCGCAGTTGCAGATGCAACAGCACACAGGCTGGATCCCATCGTTGGTTTCTGATTTGTGAATCTCCAAGACGAACATCTAACTGATTTATGCTCAGAATTTGAAATTTTGTGGTAGACTACAAATGCAAAGATAAGTACAACATAAATTTTTAAAATACTCCATAAGTCTCCGTGAGCTTCAACATTCCTCAATGTTCTTGTGTTACAGCCAATTATCTCCCCACTTAAATGGCTATTATTTTCTTACTTGAAGTCTATGCTCTCTGAAAGTGTCATTACAAAGTGTGGCAAAAAATCTGGTTGTGGGTAATAAATTTAATTTAAATGGCAAACATTTATTGATTGCAAATTGGGAATCCTAGAGATCTTTAAAAAGTGATTATTGTAAATGAATTCACTCTCTCCACACAACAAAGGAGAATTTATTCTCTTGATGATTAAATGAGTATAATTTTTTTCTTGCATACTTTGTTTTGTTAAAATTCTAAGAGGTTGACCATTCATAGAATAGTCTTCCTGGTCACTGTCACAGCCAGAGACAGGAACTCATTGCTATGGAAGGATTCAAAATGTCTACCCAAAAGACAAGAGAGTAAAATCAGACATCATGTAAATTTGTTGGTTAAGGCAAAAATGGTCTGCTTGAGACAACAGGGAGATGGAGTACTCTTTATAAAATGATTTCCAATTCTAATGAAGTACTTCAGTTTGCAAGAGTGAGCAGTCACGTGGTCAGGAGAGGTTCGCATGAAGACCCGATTCCCTTTGGAATGTGTTCAAGTCAACATTACTTGTCGCCTCCTTCTATATATAACTCACATTGTCAGGGCCAATGGAATTTTTCTGCAAGGTTGAGTCTTTTCCTGGATGTTATCCCTCTAACCCCGTCCCTCCCTTGCCCTAGCATTGCACACAGGCACTCTAGATTCTGCCTACTTCCTTGTTGCCTCTGCCAGCATGATTCTCTTTGATACCACCTCCGTCACACTGGTCTACAATGGGACATTAGTTTCTATCATGCAAACTTGTGAATACTTCCCAATGCAACATGGGCTCCCATAATAGTGCAGCTATTCTGCATCTAAACTTACACCACAGCTTCCCATGAGTCTCTATGCTATTTTGAATGAACCAAACTCTTTGCCTCCCTGCTCCCTAAACCCTACTCCTTAAAAACCTTTCTCTCACTCTCGCACTAGCCTTGATGAATCTACTCTGCTGTTTTCTTCCTTAGAAATACATACAGACACAGCACACACACAAACACACACACACACGTAAACATTGTAAGTATTACAGCTCTGAGGGAAAAGGTAGCCTAGAGGTTGGAATTCAAGGAACACCACAAAAATCACACCATATAACAAACCTCATACAAGAGATTTATTGGGAAAAACACAGGATGTGGTTGCCTCTGCTCCAGTGAGAAGCAACAAAGAACTGAGTGGCAGGCAAGCTTCTACGGGGTTTCTTAGGGGCAGAGTTTTCCAGGGTTGAGATGGGCAAATATTCAAGTACTGAGCTTGGAGCAAGTTCAGGGATTGATAGGATTTTTAAGTCCTAGAATTAAGCTCAGGCTTCTTTTCCTTACATACATGGTCATGCAATGTTTGCTAGTTGCACACACACACACACACACACACACACACACACACACACATATATGTGTATATATATATATATATGCATGACTATATATGCTAGATAATCTTATTATACACATATGCATATACATGGTTATATAATCCTGCATTATTTTTCATTTGTTAATATATAAAAGTATACATACATTTGCACACACACACACACATATATACCTGTAGCCTTGTATTGTTGACTAATTGTTTTATATTTCCACATTTGATCACCCAAATTAGATTTAAATTTCCTTAGAAAATAAAGAGAGATTCTTTTTTAGTTCTATAGGTATTGACTTTCTCCTCTCTTTTAAGCTGGGAGACCTTCAGTGACGATAACCAGCAGGTCCTTTTGTAATGCTAAGGGTCTGCTGAATTTACCAATATAGGTTTATTTTAAGTTTTTGATATGTACATAATATATACATGTTATTGAAGATGTTAGCATATAAATAGAAAACCACAAGAAGAATTATTAAAGTCCTCCATGCTCCTATCAGGATGCTAAGTATTGTGAGAGCTTCCATCACACACGTCCTTGGCAGCAGACAGGAGATCACCTTCCACACAGACAATAAGGAGCCACCACTCACACTTCACCTACACTAGTTCAGAACCTCGAACCTCACTGTAAGTTGCAGTCAGTACCAAGCCTGAGTGCTGGCTGCAGCTACTGGGTGTTCTCCATTAGCATAGGCTGCAAGCAATGACCTCCAGACACTGCATTCCCACATACCAGTGTTCTAAGGAACCCTAGGTAGCTGCATTCAGACGAAGCAGATGAATGAATGAAAGGCATCTATTCACCCGTATCATGGAGGCATTAAGTCAGGTATTAAAATGAAGCACAGACAAGGTGGCTCACAGTGACCCAGAAAGGCCCGGGCGCTAATTAAATGAACCCCATACCAACCATCTTTATACAACGCTGTGCTGTAAAGGCACGCCTTTATTCTCCACCACACAATGTACAAAGGCAACCAGGGAAGGAAGCCACGTTGCAATATTCTAAAACATAAATCTTGCTCCCAGTCTGTTCCGAGACAGCATCCTGTTTTCCTTACCCACGGATCAGGTACTGGAGGCTGTCTTTATCGGCTCCATGCCCTGTTTCCCAAAGTGGCCTCTTGGATGATACCGGGTCTCCAGCAGTTACACATCCAAGTAGGGGTGTTGCAAACACGAGTTAATTTGTGGCCAGCGAATGACTCAACCAATGAGTTGTCATAGCTGTCGTCACAGGTAGAATCTATTCTTTCATAAATTGCTAGTGTGTAGAAATATGCATGTTTGCATAAGGTATTTGTGCAGTGTGTGTGTGTGTGTGTGTGTGTGTGTGTGTGTGTGTGTGTATGCAGGTGCCTATGCCCATTTACATGGAGACCAGAAGTTGATATCAGGTGTTACCCTAACCAATCTCCACCTTAGTGTTGGCACAAGATCTCCCACCGAACCTAGAGCTGACCAGCTGACGAGCCTGACGGGCTAGCAGGCTCCTGGGAGCTCTTGTCTCTGCCTCCCAAACACTGCCACAGGCAGGTACTCCCTTGCTTGCCTTCTGACACGGGTGTTGAGGATCCAGATTCAGGTTCGCATGCTTCTGCAGCAAGCACTTCATCCCCTGAGCCCTCCCCCAGCCTTTCAACACCATGCTTTCACTGGAATTCCTTCTTCTGTGTTAGTGATGTTGAGGAAAATCTAAAGACCTGCACGTATGGTATGCTAGAGACTGGAAGGAAGTGGATACTCCACACTCCCAGCACTCAGCCTCCCGCCATGACTCTGCTGCACCCTCATCTCAGCCTAAACCTCACGTTCTGCTTTGATTACGATGGAGAACTCTGCTGCTAGTTTTTGGCCATGTCATCAGGGTGCGACTTGAGTGGGTGGGTGGGTGGGAGGGATGTTTAACTCCTGAAGAGCTTAGTGTATCCTGTGAGGCAGAGGTACATAATAATGCTTACAGATCGGCCCAGGAAGAGCCGTGGCTGTTTGGCTTGCTCAAGGCCAAGGCCTCCTCAAATGTGATGAGGCAGGGCTCCGAGGATCAGGAGAAGGGGAGGAAAGTCCACGGGAGTTGGTAGCCCTGGGAAACAGCTCTTGTGAAAAGCTCCTTTGGCAAAGGGCCACGAGGCTACAGTCCAGGCCAAGGGAACTCTGTCCCTGAATATGGAACAACTCAATTGTAGAATTTCACGAATGTTCACTTTTGATCCCGCCATGGGAGGGATGTGTGGGAGTTAAACACAGAAGGACAAAGACAGAAGGCATCGGCACACGTGGTGACAGCGCTCGTGACCCTGCGGCTGATGGTGACAGGGTTGCCACATAAGACAAAGAAGAAGGGATCCTGTGACATCAGAGAGGACTGCAACGAGCCTTTGTCAAAAGCCACTTGTATCCTCTGTCACTAAGAGAATACCTAGCACATGAGCCCTGAGGCCCGGAGAGCTCTGTAATTTTCCCTAGAGTCTTATTCTTCATATATCCAACACTGCACTACATTTCATTTCAGAAATCAGACCAAATCATGTTTACATTTCATAAAGGGGACTTTTAGTGATTCAAGTAACAATAACAACAACAACAACAATAATGATAATACAACCAAGGCCTCCCAAGCTCGGCACCAATCTCTCTCTTTTGCAATCGGCTGTTCTACACATTGTAGGGTATTTGGTGTCATTCCTGGTCTCCACCTACTAAATACCAGTGGTAGCACCTTGCTACCTACTCTTCGCAATCAAACACACTTCCAGACACTGTCAGATGTCCCCTGGAGGTACAAAATTGCCTTTAGCTTAGAACCACTGGTTTAAAGTGACCTAATGAGAGATTAAATTAAATGAACCCTGTATTTTGGAGCATTGCGAACAAATCTATCCATGTAGGAAGTTATATAGGGAAACAAAAAGAGTGTTGTAGCATAGATTAAGCATCTATATATAGACAACTGACTGACTGCCGAGCCAAAACTCCTGAAGCTAGAAATGAGAAGTTCGAGCGCAGATTCCACAACATGAAATATGGGGACAGAAGGTCATGGGGAAAGTTCTGAAATCAGCCTCCCTAGGAGGTAATGATTACCACATTGCCTACCCCCACCTCCCAGTTATCCCCAAACCACCATCTACAAAATGTGTGGCATTCACCCAGTGTGGAACAGCCATAGCTGGTCACGAGACAAGACGTCTATAGAGACGGACGTGTTTTAAAAGAACAGTTAATTTTAATGCTGCATGCCATCGAATGGGCCTGCAGCCTGACAGGTGTGCTGGCTGAGGGACGCTCCGTTCACCAGTTCTAACCAGCCACGTCCTTATGTGAACTTTCCAAGACCGAGCTGAGAAGCCTGGGAAAGTACAAACAACCACAGTTTCAGTGTTTCCTCCTCCTTGCTCACTCCCTGGCCCTAAGTTCCCCACCTGAAGCTTTCTCTTAAGACCCACATAACGTCCCAGGCATGTAAGAGAGACGTGGCGATCCATAGAACTGACAGGCACCTCAGCTTCACCAGTCACCCAGTGCCTCCACACAGGCCAACACAAAAGGGAAACATTCTGTTCTATTTTTAAGTATATTGAGCAAAGAAGCAGCTTGATACATCATCGCAAAGGATGGCTGTCACCCAAGAATCACTGTCTCCCTATTTTTGTCAATGATATAGACTTTGAAATCAGATAAATTTAGAAATTCAATGTTAGGTTCCTATTTGTCAGCGGGGCGATTTTGGTGAAATGACTTAACTTTCTTTGAAACTCGGTGCCTGCATGTGTAAAATAAGAATATATACATATATGTGGAAACATATGGAATAATATAGGAAAAGAAAAGGTTGTTTTGAAGGATGTCTGTGTGTGAGTGAGTGTGTGTGTGTGTGTGTGTGTGTCTGTGTCTGTGTCTGTGTGTGAGTGATGGCATACAGAAAGCAGGAATGTTCCAAAATGGTAGCCATCATTGTGGCTAATTGTTGCTCATTGACATTACCATTTTCATCATGCACACATTCAACAATCACTTATTCGTTCAGCATCACCTATGCACTCGGTGGTAGAAAACTGAATTATTATAAAAAAAAATGTGCTCTCTTGAAGAATGGAGATTCTAATTGGATAAATGGGAAGACAGCCAATAATATACTGACCAGTGGCTAACAGGAGTCTTGTGTGCAGCCTGGCACAGAGGGACTCCAAAACATTTAAACGGTGGTGATACTGATGCCGATTTTGATGTCACAAATGAGTTGATTTGGCAATTTGCACCCAATTCACTCGTCACAGTACTCCCTGAATGCTTATCACTATAAGAAACGATTTATTTTCAAGTCAATGAGTCCCAATCTTGTGAGAGTGAACCTCGTTTCTCTGAGTAACACTTTAATAGGAGTAGATTAACATTCTTTATTATAGGGTAGGCTCATAATAGGCGTCTAGAGTCTGGGAGGTAATTCTCACTACTGAAAGGTAAATGAATTTTGACTAATTTATAAGTACATAGTAGATTTTTTTTGAGTTTAGAAATTTTCCATCATGCGAGAAAATTAGGGGTATGAAGCAATAATATAATAGCAATAATCAAAACTGTTCACCTACAAGGTAAAACAAACGGAGATAGACATTAACCCCTTCGTGAAAAAGAAATGCCTTCTTCTCTACCCATTCCTGTTATGCAATATTTGCTGTGAGGTCCCTTTCCGTGGGAACAGAAGGGAGTCAACAACTTCACACCTTTCTCGGCCTTGTCCCTAAAGCTTTCACAACCCCTTGTATTTCAACACAGTCTAACCCACTTCGTTCTCAGTCCTTAGTGCCTTAATTCTACTACAAAGCACCATTTTCCAAACATTGTCTTTCCATAACATAGAAACCCTCTAGCTGTGATGATAAATTTCCTACTAGCAACCATGTAAAGCCACATCCAGGTCCAGGCCTGGCACCACATCAGTTCAGCACAGGCCAAGGTCAATGAGAAATTATGTTCTCGAGTGGAGACGCTTACCTCAAATATATTCGCGGGCTCATTGTTGTACTGGTTGGATATGATTTCTGATTGGTCGCTGCACCACTTCAGTCCACCCAGAAAGCTGTCTGTGTCCAAGTCATTCACATCGAGTTCAGAGAGGTCAAGTTCAGGAAGATCTGGGCAAAGAGGCTGGTCCTCACCAACCAGAGCAGCACACTGGGGGAGGCAGCAAAGAGAAGACGATGGTTACTAACAGCAGGCGTTCGCTACACAGCAAAGGCACGTGATAGGAATTAAGTCCAGTTAATTCAGCCACAGCGCCAAGCTGGCATCTGGTCTTTAATCACCAAGGGAAACACCTTCCATTCTTTACTCTCTTAGCTCACCAGGAGTATTTCCCCCATCCAAATTCTAACCCCAGACCCAAACTAATTACCATGTTTGCATGAAGGCTTCCTTGAGTCTTCCAGTTAGAAACCAACAGGATGTATTCCTACCTCCAGGATAGCTATAGTCAGGGGGTTTCAAACCTCCTTATAGTTAGCTATGCACATGATTTTATTCTGTCCTTATCAGAGGACTGGTTTGAGAGAAGTATTCAAGTGGCCTTGTACCTTGGGATCACCATCAAATGTAATGAATATTCCTATGAACAACTGTTCACTGAGATAACAGAACTCAAGAATTAGACTAGGAAAACTTCCTCTGTGCCCACTCCCTTGAAGTATTATAATCCATACCATTCATTTAGCAACTAATGATGCAAGTCCTCTGACTCATCTATGCCTCTCTTGAATTGTTATTTAAATCATTTACTCTCACTTGACTTTTTATGAGTTCCCTGACTTCATCCTTAACAGGTCAAATGCAAGTTCCTTGACTTAAAGAACAAAATGCATGTGATTTTTTGATGTGACCTTTATAGCCTTCAATGGGAATACTTTGCAAGGTGTGTGTGTGGGGGGGGGGGCAGGGGATTGGGATCACCTGTCATCTAAAAGAGAAAAATGAAAGTACTGTAATATGGTACTATATTTTGTATTTCATGGTATTATACTTTCAGTTTTATTTTAGTATGTCAAAAATACAGTTGTGGTGAATTTAAAATGATTGAATTTGTATTGAGACATAAAAAGATTATAGTACATTGAAAATTTTAAATGCTTTTCAGGAAGGCTATTTTTGTAACCTTTTTCGGGGTTTAGAAAGTCATACTCCTGACCTATTGCCTTCTGAGGAAATCAGAACCCCTTACCAATTAAATGGTCTCCTATATTTTATTGGCTAATTAGTTGTTGAACCAAGCCTGGGTGCTCTAAAGAGTGACGAAAATGCTTACTATGGGGATCTAATGACAGCAGAGTCACCACAACCTCATCTTCTCACTAGCCATCTGCCTGAATCCAAGCCCTCACAGGCAGAGATAAAGAAGGCCCCGTGCCTTTATTTTCCAAGGTCGCAGAGTGATTCAGAGGTTCCCATCCAGGCAGCAGGGGAACATAAGGCTGATGAACTTCTCTGACATTTAGGTTTTGAATCAAATGAGTTTTGTTCAGATTTGATTTGGGGGATACCCCTGTCATTGCTGGCAGGCTGTATGGCACAGGTCAAGTGCAGCAGCACCATCTGAAGCCTGATGCTGGGGAACCAACACGGGGTAACAGGATCAGCAGGGGAGGAGAGGGAGGACAGAGGATGCAGATCACTGCAGTTTCTAAAGAAGACTACCAGGCCCCAAAAGACCCCAAAGACAGGCACATGGCCACACCAAGAAAAAAAAAATGCTGCCAAAAAAAAAAAAAAAAAAAGACAAACAAACGAACAAAAAGTCTTCATTCTCATCTTATTGGGCTTTTCTTTCTACTATCTGAGTCAGCCCAAATCTACAGGTCAGAAAACCTGGCTAGGTTTGTAAGCAGAAGCCAGTCTGAAAGGAGCAAATATTGTCTCGGAACAGTATTAGTGTTCTGTTATGGCTGTAACATGCCCGAGACTCTATTCTTACCCATACTATGTATCCTCAGATCACAACCCCCTTTCCTTAACTCTTCCTCAACACCATCAGTGCAGAGACAAGGGGAAAACTTTGTCAGTAGTGTAGAAAACCACACAGGATGTCATGGGTGGAGGATCCCTTTAAAATACTGAAGCACCCCAACCAGAGAGCATCCAGATGAAAACTGAGGCAAAAGACAGCCTGATCCACCTACAGCTGCTACTCCCAAGTCAGAGCACACGGAAAGCCTGTTTGGGAATGGTGAATTGTCACACTGACTTGCTGGGAGGCAGCTTCTTGCCATCTCTCTTTAACTGCTCTCTCTAAGCAAAACTAGTCTAAAGACCGTTTAACTTCCAAGAATATATGTGTGTATGTGTGTATAAATATATGCAGATATAGCTTCTGACAACTATTGAACAGATAAAAATCAGTTTGCTGTTTTAGTATTCTCTTTTCTTGGGTTCCCCCCTCCCCTGTCCCTCCTTCCCTCTACTTCTCTCATACTGTTCATGCTTCTTCTTACATTATGGCTCAAAAGAGTATTTGTGCTTTGCCAATGTTGACATCCTGATCAAATCAAGGCTTCTGAATGTGGCCTTGTCCCACTAATCTAAAACACATCCGTCGAAGCCATTGCTCCTGATACTAATTCATATCTGGACTTGGACAATGCCAGGCTTAGCAGGCTGAGGCCAGGAACTGCCCTTCTCCGACGTACAGCCATTGATGGCGCCCCTATACGGTCTGTAACAGGTGTGCCTTGCGAGATCCCACACATAGTCTCCTGCCACTCCGCCACTGTGGCAGCGATTTCACAACTGTAGCCTTCGTTTTACAGTAAGATTTAAGAGGCTGAAGCAGTCACTCACCGCAAAAGGCTAATTATGGTATGTTATTTCACCCCAACAGACTTTTCCCTTAGCTAAGGAACAGACAATAAATTAGCTTAACTGCGTGGATGATAATGATTCATTATAATTAAGTATAATTCTCCATTAACCTTTCAGAGGTTTTGGTGCCATTGGTGGTAAATTTTAAAGAGAGAGAGTGGACTCTGCGGCATTAATTATATTAATAAAAAAAATCTTACCTTCTGATAAAAAACATGAGTTGAGACAGGAGGAGGGATTGAGAGAGAGGCAGTAAAGAACACAGTCTTAGGGAAGTGTGTCATGTGAACAGTCTCTAGCCATCTTAGTAACCTATTGTACATCACCCCCACTAAGCTGCCAAACACCAGGGACTCTGGGTAGCTCTGGTGATTTGGGCTTTTATTAACCAATGCACTGTCCTGTCATTATGTGCAGAAGGGCATAATAGGTTTTTAAGATAACAGCAAACATTAATGATTCAAAAAATGAAAGCTGCCCACGCTACCTGCTGCTTGTAATATTTCGACAGGCAAGGGTGATTACCAGAGCCTCGGCACAGGTTTCTAGCAGCTGGCTGTCTACTGTGTGACTGCCCAGTCAAAGCTGACCCAAGACTCAATCTAAGGCTAGCAGCTGAGCCCGAATTCCCTCCTCCGTAAGGAAAACAAACAAACAAACTTAAAGCGGTAGTTGTAAATGACTAAGGAGCTTATTCGCAAACAACTGCAGGAATTCTGACCATGGAGGCAAAGCTCCTACGTTCCCTTTAGATCAGCTCCTCAGTCTCTGAGCAGCATCAGGAACACACAAGCCGCAGAAATGAAAGTGGATCGAGGAGACCCACAGTGCCAGCCAGACAACCACCCACACGGGAT
This sequence comes from Alexandromys fortis, assembly GCF_014885135.2. Lineage (NCBI taxonomy): Eukaryota > Metazoa > Chordata > Mammalia > Rodentia > Cricetidae > Alexandromys > Alexandromys fortis. The sequence goes on from NW_026067949.1 coordinate 11,425,071, forward strand.
ACTCTGGCTACTCCAGCAATTAGGACTTTGAAGCCATTTAGAACTCAGACTCCCGATAGCCACAGGACACATGAATTATCCATATCAATTCCGCCTTACCAAGAAATCACAACAAGATAAGAATAATTATAACCCGCAAATCCGATCTGCCAAAGCCAGGAGACGGCAAACGGAGCCAACATCTGCAAACCCAGCAAAGAGTTAAGAACCCAGGACACGCCTGGCTAGATAGGAAAAATGCATTCGCAGGCGGCCTCGCCAAATCATTTTCACTTTAGATGTGTATCGCTGCACCACACGGACATCTTATTTAATCAAATCACGTGTGGCACTTGACCCTCCCCCTTACCCTACGTGCCCCCGCTACCGGGAGGAAGCACCATTGTTAGTTAGCAGCTCCGATCCTCCGCGCAATTCAATTCGGGTCCATCTCACCAGAGTCCACAAAAGTTTCACTTGTTTTCCAACTTGCCCAAACTTTCCGAGAACATTCCATTGTACTGAATGCAAACACGCCGAGGTCCGAGGTCCCCAGCTAGACTCCGGAGATTCCGAGGAAGCTGCTTGTGTTTTTTCCTCCCCTGTATGAATTGTAGCCAGCAGAGACTGTGGAATTGATGTATTGCGGTCTATTTTTACACAAGCAGTGAGTAGCTCCACACACACGGTCTGCATAAACTCCATTCTCTCCCAGCTTCAGGCAGCTCTCCGTGGTACAGAAAAATTTAACCATTCGGTTTCTCGCCAGTGAAGCAAACAGAAAGCCTTACTCTCTCAAGGCTGGGATTTTTTTTTTAACTCGCTAGCCAACCTTTTCAGCCACACACAAGTGTTTTAAAGGAAACAGCACCGTCGTTTTGTGTTCTGTGGGAAAAGCCATCTAGCTCAGCCCCAGCAGGATTATTTGGGATCTTGTAAGTTCTCTGCTTAATAAACAGAGAGAGGAGGACGGAAAATAAAATTCCCGATGAGAGTCAAAACGGACTCTCTTTGAACACATCCCTTCCAATGTTTATCTTCATTTTCTTATAAATAGAAATGGCATTTCCCCAAGCAGGCCACTCAACACTGGAAAGACTTCAGCTCCTGATTCATATCAATATCTTAGAGCATAAATATTGCATATGAGTAGAAACAGAGCCAAAGGCACATGGAGAGAGTTTCTAACTGCTACAGATACTGATGACAGCAGCTACGCTTTGATTTGCTCAAGGCATCTCCGAGCCACCTTAAAATAGCAAACTTATTGGAGTTAAGATAAGATCGAGATTCCCCCTGCAAAAGCTCCCGCCGGGCTGCTTTCTAAGTCCCCCTCCTTTACCCTAGCCCATCCCCCTCCAGGAATCATTGCATCTGAGGGAAGCTCCGGTCCTGCAATGCCCAGCCCCAGCTCACCTCTATGTCACTCCATACAGAGTCTTGGCTGCACATGTCCCAAGCCATCCAGCTCCTGAGAGACGCCAGTCAAGCTTTTTCAACTCTAATCCACTCTAAACACACAGCACACACTCATGCAGGCAACCAGCCCCTTACTGAGAGTGAACTGAAGGCACCTGTCTTACTACAGTCCCCAGTCACATGACAAAGCTATTAAAAAGTAGGCTGGGCTGTCACTCACCCAGCCTCCCTTCTCCTGTGCAGCTTGCTGCTCAAACTCCTGACGTCACTCCAAGGCAGCCCTCTGCCTCAGTGAAGTAACGCTTAGAGGAAAGAAAAAAAAATAGAAGAAAGGAAGGAAACACTTGGCCTTTGAGAGGTTTCAAGCATCACACTGTGACTAAAGCCAGCTTTGAATGCCACCAACTCTAAAACGGAGCCCTGGTCATATAACTAAAATCTCTTTCAATCTTTTTTTTTAATTTATTTTACATCCAAAATTAGCAAGTAGCAAAGATTCCCTGTTACATGACAGAGTGACTACACTCTTGCTTAAACCGTGTTTTCTTTAAGGACTGCTTTCCAAGTGGACCCAGACTCAGCTTGAAACTAAAGCAAGAGTCTCACATGATACATTTTTATGAGATTTTTTTTTCCCTGTTGGGGGAGTGTTTAAAAGCAGCGAATCAGCTTCTTTTTTTCTTTTCTTTTTCTTTTTCTTTTTTTTTTTTCTTGTTTGGTCAACAACATAGCCCCATTTGTTTAGGTTTAAACAAACTCCTCCACCCAAAATCAGCTGTCTCCTTGGCAGTAGACAATGCAGGATCCAAAACTGTTACTGCAGTTTACTGCTCCGTATAAGGAGAGCAAGCCACAAAACCCTTTCCTCTTAGGTTATCTCCTGATTCTTTCCATTGCTCTCACCACAGGATCCCAGAAAACAAATGTTAGCAAATACAGTTGCTGTTGCCATGCCTAAGACAGCTTAGCCCCTCGGCTGCCTTACTTTTTTTTTTTCTTTTTCCCCCTTACATGTAGCATTTTCTTCCTCTCTGCCTCAGGGTGCCTTTTTGAATAAACATTGGATTCCAACCCTAGTGCCCTGGGTTGTGCAGTTTGCTTTTGAAATCAAGAATGTCCAGGGAATGAAGGGGAAACACTGACAGGCTAGCAGCAGAGAAACTCCAGGCTGGAGCCTTGCTTACTAGTACTGTTTGGCCATACTTGAGACAATGTGGACTAATGGAGGTGCAACTGTTTCTATTAGACATTGCATACTGAATACATAACAAACTCCCAGCGCTGGACACAGAGGAAAAGCTCTCCATAACACAAGGGGGTTCAGACTTAACCCTTCCAGCAACAGCAAGAAATCCACAGGGTATCTTTGAAAACAGATAGGTTTTCACAATACCTCAAACCTTTCAGCCTTTCAAAAAAGCAGCTCATTTCTTTTGCTTGACAGTAATGTAAAAAAAAAAATCCTCCCCTTGTATCTAAATATAATTTATAAAACACCATTCATTTAAATTTCTATTCCACTGAGGTTAATTTACTGTGTGCTTTATTGTCTGTCCCCTTAGATGAAAAATAGTGGTGACTTCTCTCAGTTTCTATAGTCAGCTGCTCCAACGGTGAAGTGAAAGAAAGAAATAAAAACCAAGAGAGGCCCACCAGCCTGCTGCTTCCTTCAGACCCTGTGTAAGGGGGTCTGTCTGCTCTGATGTCCACAGCAAGTTGCTGGTGAATTTCTAAATAGCGTGACGAAATAGGCATGTTGTCATCAGTGAATAGAACACGATGGCCAACAGCTTTGACGTCTTAAATTAGGTGAACACATTCACTGCTATAACTGTCCCCTTCCAGACAGCAGGGAAGTATTAGAGATTAAATTTTTTAATTCAAAAAAAAAAGAAAAGAAAACCAGGAAAGACAACATTGGGGAACACTCCCTCCATGCGATCCGTAGCCTTACCCTGCACTCCCACAAAGAAACACCAATTTTCTTCCCAATTAGATTTTTACTTAATGTAAAACTTCAGTAATCTATTAAAATTCAGGACAAAGGTCATTGGCTCTACCCTCCACACAGTCAACTGTGAAATAATATTGGCCACTTGGCTACAAGGAGTCAATGGTTATTAATTATTATCAAGCCACCCTGACATCCGGATGGGAATCGACGTGTTGGTTTCTATTCTTTCATTTGTTAGGCACTCACCAGACTTTTGGAAAATCCCATTCACACCTCTTAGAGACGTTCTTTGCACTAGATCACTCTGTGTTTACTGTTTTGATATTTTAACCTGCTCACACTGAACTACGGCAGTTTTCTTGTTTGGGCCACCTATTTCTACTTTGAAAAGAAAATTATCAGATCAGCAGACCTATGAAGCTGAAGGTATGCTCAGAGCAGCTGTTCTATCCTCTCCCTTCACAATGGGGCTATGTGAGGATAAAGAAGTTCCACGGCTGATAAACAAAGACATGCTGCTCTCCTGCCCTTATGTTTCTTCTGATACATAAGTCAACTTCAAACAGTTTGTAGGACAAGTTTCTAGTCTTCTACTAGTTTCTCAGGCTTCAGAATTACACCTTTAATGAGAAGGATATTTTAGAAGTCTTATCATTTGGTTAATTAACTCTTTAGATTAAATGTCTTCTTTTTGTCCAGCTCTTTTGCTTTCTTTAAGAGAATTTAAATTTTTAGCTGCTCACCAACCTTGGGTTTTCCTGGCTCCTTGGGCAGTTTCTATATTTAATTCTCTCTCTGTCTTGACTACTGTTGCTCTCTCTGTAGCCTGCCTCTTGCTCCCTCCACAACTTTGCCTTTAAGATTTCTGAATGTTTGCTTTTAATCAACAAACATCTATGGAAACCTTACTATGTGTACAAGCCACATACTACAAGGACTGTCAAAAAAAAAGCATACAACACAAACACAAAAACATAGGAGAGCTTACAATCTGGGGAGAAACTAAGCAATAAGAAGGGAGAACAGTTTTCTATATGAAAACAGATTCGCCTTGTTCAAAATCCTTTTCTATCTTTAAAACATGCTGTGCTCAGGGACAAGGACCTAATGCTGGCTATCACAAGTCATAACCAAACCAAACCACGTTTAGGCAAAACAAAGAACAGAGGTTTTATTAACACTTGGTGGCCGCCCATAGTGTTGTGTATCTACACAGAGTAGATCCTAGCCCCATGGAATCCCTTCCTTCACTAGTTCTGTTAACATCGGTTTTCCATGAGCCAACCATTGCTGGAGGCTGGAAAACCTAGCCTTAAAGTTGATAATGTGTGTAAGGAGGGAAACGGGGAATCAAGGAAAATGGCGAAAGAAAATATATTTGATGTGTTTGTTTTCGTCCCCACTTCTACCCCCAAGTATAGGCTTTTTGTGTTCTTCATACTATTTCTAAAACGTAAAGACAATCATACAAACCAAAATATTCAAATGCAAACACCACAGACAGTAACAGGACCATGAATTTCATTGTCGGTGCTGTCCTGTGAACAGAGAAGGAATCTCCAAAGCAAAGGCTAACAGCATAATTTTCTCTGTCCCCTTACTCTTAAAGCTTGCAGCAATGTACACACAAGTAAACTGGAGGCCAGATTCTTTAAAGAAGAAAGGTAGAGAGGGAAAACCGTAGGCAGCCAAGCTCACAGGAGTGAGACAGCACAATCATGACATCCTATAGGACATGCCAATCAATGCATCCCTCAGAAGGCTCCCTCCAAAGAAGCTATGTGCCAATAAGCCACAAAAGGCAGACAGATCTTAAATAGTCATTCTCAGAAGAATTATATCTATCCCCAAATCAAAGAACTTGCAAAGATCCTGTGAGACAACCCCTGGAAAGACATATGTATATTCCCAGGGCTTCAACTTGCTTGGAGCATTCTTCCAGAATGAACAGGGGTCTGCCCAAAATCACTAACATTTGTAGAGTTAATCATTGCTAAAAGGCATTCAATTGTTTGTTTTTAATTCCTAGAGGGCCCTTGATCCTGACACCCACACACACACACCCTCCACATCACTTTCTGAGCACAGACTTCAGGACTCAAGTTTGAAGCTCAGACTGTAACAAGGTGCCAGGATTGCAAGCAGGCTAGAACGTAACAGAGGTCTCTATTCTGCAAACACTCTCAGACTCAATCTGATTTTATAGGACCTGAGATGGTGGTGGCCAAGGGAGCAAGGATCGTTCAGCAAAACAAGTGTGCGAGAATAGAGTGGGTGGACAGTGTTAAATGCCTGGTAACATTTGTGTTTTTCTTCTTTTAATAAACAAGATTTGATTGACACGTTGAACAACACAGCTCTCATTCCCAGTAAAACCTTCCGCAGAGCCCCGTGGAATGGAGCCAGCCTCAATTTTAACTTAGACCTCAAAATGTGCTTTTGGCGTTTTTTATAAAACAACCAAAAATAACATGAAAAGTAATCTGAGCTATAGTCAGGACTAATCTAAGCATAAAGCAAGAATTGTGCTTCCTAGGAGCACAAATAAGAGATAATAGAGCACTGACTAAAATCTGGTATTGTCTGCTATTTAAATTGGATATGTTTGTGAAGCTACAGTTATTTTCATTTATCTTAATTTTTTAGGTTAATTCATCTATAGTGTTCAGAGTGATTATATAGATAAGAAATGCTTAACAGGATTATTTGAAAGTATTATTTTCTGGAATCAAAATTAAGGCACATTGCATATTTTTAAATGTGGAAATGTATTAAAATTTAAAGTGCTATGGTACCCCAAAGTATGATATTTAATTCAGAAAAAAAATGATGTTTTATCCTACTACCCATATTTAGTGAGGAATAGGAAAATTTAGGCATAAAAATCGTTTAAATGTAGAAAGAAAAAATAATCAAACTGCATTCCTGGTAGTTAGATCTGGAGTTGAATCTTAAGCGTATCAGCTTCACCATTCTTGGTTTTGTGGGAGAGAACTGTACTTTACAAACAGCCAGAGGGGGGGGGAGAAGAAGAAGAAGAAGAAGAAGAAGAAGAAGAAGAAGAAGAAGAAGAAGAAGAAGAAGAAGAAGAAGAAGAAGAAGAAGAAGAAGAAGAAGAGAGTATTATTTTTCTTTTTCTTTTAGAGGTCACATCAGACAGCCTTGGAATATTTGGTGTGTGTTTGGTTTTGACCACATTTTTTCTCTGTACCTTGACATTTGTGTTTTACTCTAGCAAGCTAAAAAGTGTATCTTTAAAGACTGGAGGCAAGGCCAGGCAATGGTGGCACACGCCTTTAACCCCAGCACTCGGGAGGCAGAGGCAGGCAGATCTCTGTAAGTTCGTGACCAGCCTGGTCTACAGAGCTAGTTCCAGGACAGGCTCCAAAGCCACAGAGAAACCCTGTCTCGAAAAAACAAAACAAAACAAAACAACAACAAAAAAAAAGATTGGAGGCAAATAAATGTATTATCACCCTAACTAGCAATTATCTTGAAAGCCTAAGCTAAACTTTGTGCACTATATAAAATCTTACTTGGTATTAGCAATGCGAACTTGGGAATTTTAAAGAAAGTTCCGTAGCAAAGAATGGCAGATCTAGAAAAGACCATCACTTTTTACAACTATATCCAAAAACATAGATATCACTTACACATGATAAGGTTACAAAGGAATACTTTTTTAGGAAGGCAAATAGGTAACATGTGTCAAGAATATGCTAAATGGATAGCCCCCTTAATCCAGAAATTTGAATTCTACAGCTATCCAAAGAAATAATAGAGGAGCGCATACAAAGATTTTCAGTGTGAAAATAAATGATATCGCATCATGCTGTTGAAAACTTGAATGCAATTTAAATGCCCAACCTTGGGTATTCTAATTAAAAATTTATGAAGCAGTGTTTATACACATGGTACTAATGCTACCATGACAATCCTACAAAATGCATTTAGTAGCATAATGAGAAATTATTTCAAATTTATTGAAATTTTTATTATATTTGAAATAATAATAACCATAAAATTGTACCTAAAAATCTACACACATGTGTAAACATGCTGGCAGAAAGAAAGAGGGTGGTAGAGAATAGTCCACAGTGTCGAGGACACTGTAAGCATGTTTTAATTTTCCTTAGTGTGTGTCCATAGTTTCCAAATTTTCTTAAACCCGCATCACTTATATATTCAGAATAGGACTAACCATTTTTTTTAAAAAAAAAATAGAGATAAAGAATTTAGGCTACAGCTTCGTAACAAACATGAGACAGAAGAAGTAGAAAGAGTCCCTGACATTCAGAGTCATCCTCCAAAGACACCTCATCTATTTAAGAAGAAGCCAGCCTCCTCTCCACCCAGGCTGGCACTGAGTGGAGTCCCACTCAGTCACTTAGAACCTTCGAAAGCGAGTTTCAGAGGCCAGAGGGAGACCAAGTTCACCTCAGATACCACTCCCATCTTTTTGTTTTGGGATGAAGACAATTTGTTTTGTTTTCTTACTGAACATTTTATCAAATTAGGCACTTCCTCTTATAAAATTGTAATTATCCTTGAGAGGGTTAAAACTTCAACCTCTTACATAAGGCATCTGTTTGTTAGTCCTGGTTTTCCTTCCATCTTGGCATACAGGTCAGGAGCATAAATCAAGAGAGGAAAAGAAAGAGTGGTGTCTTCAAGCATTATCCGACTTACAAAGTATGAATATTTGTTAGGAGCAGAGTCTATTGACTGGGGAATGGGGTTAGGTCCAGTTAGAGTCTATTGACTGGGGAGTAGTGTTGGGGTACAGTTAGAGACTTGACTAGGGAGTGGGGTTCTTGTACAGTTAGAAGCTATTGACTGGGGAGTGGTGTTGGAGTCCAGTTAGAGTCGTTGACTAGGGAGTGAATTTTGGTTACAGTTGGAGTCTATAGACTAGAAAATAGGGTTGGGGTAAGTTAGAATTTATAGATTAGGGAGTAGGGTTGGGGTATAGTTAAGGAAGAGTTAACCAACCCCTACTCCTGAAGAGGTTTCTATTAATGACACCTGGAATTGCCTTGATGGGGAAAACACAGCTTCCATTTCAAACTAGTGACTTGCAAAACAACCAGTCCTCAGATGTGGAGCTGCCTACATAAAGAATCACGTGATGCTGCCCCTTTATTGAGATATCACTGGGGACCCATCCACCTTTCTTTCCCTGGAGAAGAATCCACAGGAATGCAAACTTCACCACGTTTGAATTAAACCTAATGTTCCCATAGTTTCCTAGGTCTTTCATGGAAATTCCTCTTCCTACATGTTGCCAGTGATTAGTTTGACAATAAGGAATATAAGAAAAGGAAGAGCAAGATGAAAACCAAACCTGGAAAAGTCCAGGTGGTGCCTGGAGATTCAAGTCCATCTGATGAATAAGATCACTCAACGTGGAAGGAAAAGGAGAAATGAAATGTGACTTAGCCCTCCTTGGCTGTGTCGCTAGGCCACAATCAGACTAAGGGTAGGTAGTTCATTCACCTATGTTAGGCCTCAGACAGTCCCTTTATCAATCAAAAGACATGAATTCATTTATGTCTAAGATCACTCCCTGCCATATCTAAAATGCCATGGTGTGAACACCATGACAGATATATAAGCAGATCAAGAAGACCTTTGCACAAAGTGAACCCAAACATCTTAAGTCACTGACTCTGGGGTCAGAGGTAATAAGCAAGTTCCACACCAGTTTGTGGAAGAGAGCGCAGCTTCATTCCTTTTCTTGTTATGAGTGTTTAATTACTACCTGTTCTAGGAAAAGGACTCAGGAGAACTGATGCCTATCACACTCTAAATCACATGACAGTAAGTCACATGTACAACAGAGTCACTGTTTGAACAGCCAGTCTCCAAACCACACAGCTGGTATAGCAGTGGCTGTTTGCTTACATCTGCACAGAGATAGAATATAATGTACCAACATGTGATTTGGTTTTGAAAAGATAATAAAGCAATGTCACCGAGAGAAGACTGAAAAAGAAACTGAATCCTAAGGTTAAGACTTTGGAAAAAGAAAAGGGCTTTGAGGCATTTAAGTAACCTTCTTGTCTCTTAATATCATAGTCATGCTTCTTAAATAAAAAATCTTTTTGTATTGAATAAAAGAAATATTCCACATATTTTTTTTGGGGGGGGGATCAGGTAAGATTGTCATACAGTGCAAAGGAAGAAAAAAGGTCATATGCCTATATATTAGCATGACATTATGAGAATATCTATTAAATTGGGGCTATAGTGCAGGAGGGATAGGATCCTGGGAATTAGAGCTTTCTTGTTCAATTTTTCTTTGTGCATTCAATTTTTTTTTTTTTTTAGCGACTGGTATGCTATTTACCCTTCCGTATCTACCATCATCCCCCATCTTAGAGGCTCCCTTCGGGTTGAATGAATAGCCACAAGCAAAATTTGGCTAAGGAGGGATAGTGACAGGAGACTGGGAAGAGCACAGGTGCATGACAAACCTCAGCCAGGGCAATGCCTCAGTACAGCACCACCTAGCTCCACACAAGGGCACATCCTAGATTGACATCTCTAACTTTATATTTTCCTGCAACCAGCAGAAAGAAGAGTAAGACACCTAACTTAAGGGAACTTGAGTTCAGTGTCTGTGAGCAGACTGTGAAATGGGCCGACTCCCCACGTTGAACAAGCTGAACCCTATGTCTTTCCGTAAAGACTTTAGGCTGTGCTTTGTAGAAGTAGTTAACCAGAATGGATTGCTTCTTCACCTCCTTTCACAACGAAGGTCTCTACTCCCAAGATGGAACTTTCTGTTCTGCACATTGGTCGGTTTGCTTCCACGGGGAGCACCTAAAAATAGGCCGTACCTAACTTTTCCCACAGCACCAAGGAGAAAGTCCAACTCGGATCTCCAATGTGGGTATTTTCAGCCTGTGTGTCCTTTGTCTCTTCTATCCTATTCCCTAGGGCCACAGCATATGTAAAAGCTTTGGGCAGAGGAGTTTGCTGGGATGTGTCATGTACTGAAGCCTCCTGAGAACCATATCTCAACCGTGTTATTTTACTTTTAAGGCTAATAAATCCCCTCAAAACTTTTTCAATGATAATTAATGGCAAATAAACACATGTCTTCTACTTTGAATAGAATGATTACCAAGGCTCAAAGAGTTAAAAATGAAAATGAGTAAACTCTACATTGCCAAAAGTACACAAACGCCATGAACATACTGCGAAGCAAAAGCAGTCACACCCAACATACAAAACTACAATACCCATGATTCCATTTCAGTAATCATCAAAATGGATGACTCTAATCCCTGCAGCTGGAGGGCAGGATTGACTGCACTTGCTGGCAACAAGGCCACAGTGGGGGAACTATTCATGGTCTCCTTTTTGCTGTCAGTTCTAGTTACATGGGTGTGATCCATCAGGGGAAATGAATTTATCTCAACCCTTTAATGAGGGTTAACTTTCTTGAATGACATTATAGTTCAGCAAAAGGAGCAAACACACTGAGAAGGAAGAGCAAGAAATATTTCTGAACCACAATGTTTAAACATTTACTTTTTGTTAATTAAAAAAATTCAAATTTCATCTTCGCTTCTTAGGTCATTACACCACTCAGAGAAAATAGGAGTGAGACAGGTATCAAGAAACTGGAACTAAAGAGCCTGTGTCTAGGATTTGTCTGATTGAACTTGGAGAAACAACTTAACTTTCTTTTGCTTGTGGATGGGACTAAGTGTTATATGTATGTACTTCTTAAGTAACAAAAAGAAGATTTTTTTTCCAAATCAAATATTTTAGTACATTTATCTTTGGTTCAAAATTTATTTTTGAAACAAAGCGTGTCATTTGACTAGGTTTGAAAATGTGAACTGCTTCTCTAGAAAAATGGCCCTGAGAAGCACACTGTGGAATCTGTGAGCTCTCAAGTGAGCTACCAGCATCACCTGGAAAAATGACAATGAAGATATCTATTTGATACAGTCTGCACTAGGGTAAATGAGGTGTCTATTTGTCCTGTGACTAGCATATAAAAGTAGTCAATAATTATACCTGCTACTCACATACAGATACTTAAAAATCAATCTAATATCAAGCAAATGCTGAGTTTGAATTTTGTCTGGTTTCCTCATCTAAATGAAAGAAAGAAAGAAAGAAAGAAAGAAAGAAAGAAAGAAAGAAAGAAAGAAAGAAAGAAAGAATAAGGAAGGGAGGGAGGGAGGGAAGAAGAGAGGCAGAGAGGGAGCTTCAGAAGATAAATTGAATCAAACTATTGTTCACATCCTGTCCTAAGCTGATTTTCTCTGAGTGGCTCAGTAACCACAACTGATAGATATGCCCAGTGCCTGTTGAGTTCTCTGCCCACCTAAAGAAAAAGAAAACAAAACAAAGCAAAAACCGGTCCTTGAATACTTTTTAACAAAAGATAAAAGTACTAAAATATTTGATTTGGAAACCTGACCTGACTGCCTCAGAAAAGACCATTTTGTTTCAAACCAGCAAGCAGGCCACAAAAGTATTTGAGTCCAAAGTCTTTTGAGAACTTCTCTAGTAAGAAACAACCATATGGTGCATGAGAACTGACAGGACCATGAGTTTGCCAGTGTGGGAGCACCAAAAACATTGTGGTGGGCTTTAAACGATGCCACCTGAAACACACACGAAGGCATGAAGGGAAGCAAAGACAGGGCAGAAAAGCAATGCAATGGAAAGTCTCATTTGCCTTAAATAGCCCGCCAACTAGACTGTCTCAGCATTCACAGTGGTGGAGAATCTCTGATCAATCACACAATCACTTCTGAAATTGATGAAGTGACACCAGGACTAGCTTGTTATATGTTGTTTGCCATCTTGTGGGTTTTAAGTTTTCAAAATTGAGATAGTCCGTAAAATGTGCCTATGATTTCCAACTCAGTGTGAGAAATGGAATGTGAAATATCTCATTAATAATTTATAGATTACATGTTGATAAAATATTTTGGATGTACTCTGTTAAATAAAAGATCTTATTAAAATTAAATTTATCTTTTTGAAAGGCAGCTACTAGAAACTTTTAAATTACATATGTGATGTGTATAATATTCCTCTTCAACAGCGCAAACCCTTTATTTAGTCTTCAGGTTATATCAGAGATGAGAAATCAAATCAGTGAATTATTGGGGAATTAAAAGGCACAGCTGAGCAAGGCCACAGCAGCACTGAACAACTCCAGGGGGCTCCACTCCCATCGCAGTTGAGCGAGAGGCATCCCCACCACTGTATTAAATGCGACATAATCTATCCATCCACAAAAATCATTAGGAATCCTCTCTACAATATCCCTGGGGCAAGCCTATAAATCTTTTCAGCACCTTCCACGCCTTTTTCAAAGCACATACATAATAATGAGATGCAAATAGGAAAACTTCGCCCAGTATTCTGAAATTGGGACTGTAGAAACTAGAACGGAACACATTATAAAACTCTGATGGAGGGCAGAAGATGGCCAGACTCACTAAGCACACACAGCGCGGGATATACACAGTGCACCTCGCTCTCCAGAAGACAGCTTTTCACAGGGTATCATTCTCTTCATAAAATATACCCACCTCTCTCTTCCAAGAGGAAAAAAAAAGGCTGTTGTCACCTCTATGATATAGTTTTAGTTTTTGATGCCAACATGATTCAGTAAACAGAGTTATGCTACAGTTTATTATTTCTTATTCAGTACTCAAATTAATCTCTGAATAGCGCTGGCATTAATTCAACTTGATGCCTGTACTTAGTATTTCACAAAGGTGCCTTCATCCAATTCTTCTCAACTAATGAAACCTTAATTCAGGGTAATATATTTATTTCTAGTTGAGTTCATGTTAAGGAGTGTGGTACTTTACAGAAGACTAATTAATATCAATCATATATTATAACACTTTTAATGGTTCAGGGAAAAATGATACACAAGAGAAAAGATTAGATGAAGAGAGGGGTCTTAGTCCATCGTATTTACTCTATTTTTAGAACTTGAGCATTACCCAGCATTATTTCAAACATAAATTTAATTGAAATTGTACATCATAGGAAGGCTGGGAATTAAGAACTCTGGGCCTGCTCCCTAATAAGACATTGATCTGATGCGGCCTGAGAATGTAATTCATACCCTCAGACTATTTTTCCTACCTCTTTTGTATAATAGCTATATAATTTGCAAGTTGGTAAAGATATTCAAATTCGGATTCATGGCACTATTAAAATAATGAACAACTTCACTAATGGCAAGCCTTCTGCAATTGTGGGTCACAATTCTACATTGATGCAACGTTTGAGTAATGACGACGGCATCGTATTTCCTGAGATTGTACATACAGTCAGTGGGAGAGCTGAAGCGTGACATAAATGGTACCCCCCGGAGTCATGCAATGTAGTTGCCCTCACGTCTCTAAGAAGTTGTGTTTAAAAGATCTAATCCTTCCCAGCCTCAAAGCACCACAGTGCTGAGTTCTGCACTTCTAAACAAAAATCCCCGAATCAAACAAAACCAAAATGGTACACATTGCCTCAAACACCCATTGATCATTTTCAGTCTTTCTGGCTTCCAGCTCTCATTTACTCCAAACAATTTCTTCATAACCATGCAAAGAATACTGTGCTGTACTCTTATCTCATTTTGCCTCTTTAGTAATGAATACACAAGAGTATAGGGATATAGCCTGGTGGAGAGAGCCTGACTTGCACAAATGATGCTCTAGGCTCATGTTCAACAGCAAGATAGCAACAGCAATAATCATAAACACATATAATCTTCTGATCTTATATCCTTTTTTAAAAAAATCATCCTCTTCATTAGAAATAAGACAAAGGCTACCCAGCCACAGCATGAAGGGTCTGAGGCGTGGAGAGAATGTCTCCTGGTACTCACTTTCAGAACGGAATCCATGGATGACCACCCCAGCATCCATGTCAGTCATTCTGCGCCGGTGCAAACACTCCTATGGCCAGTCAAGAAAGGCACAACAGGGGTTTGCACCGGCTACTTTTTAATTCACACAAGCACAGTGACGTCAGAAGGCACCCGGGAGTCACTGCTCAATGAATTCCACAATAGGACACAGATTTGAAACCTGATCTAGGCCAGATACGGACGTAAGAGCAAATATGTACAGTATCATGTGCTTTCCAACAGCTCCGAGTCTCGAGGGAGCTCTCTGACATCAGCAGTTGAGACAGGTGGTTCCCCTTCCAACTGTGGAAAATGAAACCCTAGTGCAGAGGCACAGGGCAAATACAGCAGTACTGTAATTGTTCCTTGGTGCTCTCTCCCTGCGACTTCTATCCTGTGGCGATACTTCATCCAGTTAAATCCCAGGATATCCGACCGTGCCAGCAATGATCTGGGCCTTTAAACAGCGTGTTTTGTTACGCTCGTTTTCCCTTGTTTTTCCTACTTTCGCTGTTAGAAGCGGAACTTTCTTTCTGTCTTGATTCAGGATATATTGTCAAGTAGCTGCCCAAGCCTCTGCTTGCCGAAGTCCCCCTTTGTTCCCTGTTATTGCTACAACCAAAAAAAACAAACAAAAAAAAAAAACAAAAAACAAAAAAAAAACAAAAAAACCAGACAAGAGTCAGGGCATCTTAACATCACGTGCAAGGCTCAGGTCAGGACCAATCGTAGCCAGTTTGAGTCTGTAAGCTCAGATCAGCTAAGATGTACTAAGCCCTTTGTGGTCACAACTATTTGCTTTTGAATTTAAGAATTACTAGCAGAAGGGTGCCCTGTAACGTGTGTATAAAATTACTTAATTCAGCTTCTATTTCCCTTCCTCAACATAGATACTTTTACACTCTGACAGCCGCTGGCTTTTAAAGCATTCTCCTTTTTGTTGTATCTCCTTAGAAACACAAATCTTGTTCCCTGGCAGCAGCGGCGCTAAGTGCCATGCCACATGCCCAAACTAGTTCTCCCTTGCAGCTTTAATTCACAGTAAGTGGCAGGAAAGGAGGTCAGCCCTTCTCAGAGAACCCTCCAAGTTCTTTTAGGCTGCAGAAGCTATTTCAGAGAGCCACGCTCCCTGGCACGTAAAGAGTGATTTCCCGTTTGGAAATCCTGGCCATAACTATGGACAACTTTAAGGCATGGCCCTCTAAGGGGGCAAGAACCGAGACACAATCCCAGTTTCAACTTCTGGTCCTAAGTTTGAGTAAAGTCAATTAACTCGAGCAGAGAAGAAATTCAGGAGTTGTGCACCACCCTTCTCCCCAAGTAACCCTTTCATGGAGAAACTGATTACGGACTGTGTACCTGCGTTAACGTTTCTTCCCAGAGGTGCGCATTGACTGTTTTGCACAATAATGCCACCTTAATCCTAGACTTTTCCATGGTAGACTACAGCTATAGTAAGTCTAAGGAATGGGAAATGAGGCCAGGTTTCCCTGCCTCTCTGAACTCATCCTCCAGTATGCCAACTGCCAAGTCTTCTTTGTTTCTTTGTGTTCATAGTTTCCCAACTTTGCGCTATGGCAAATTTCATAGCAAGAAAGAAATGATGCCTGGATACAGAATTTTGACAATATGTACCAAACTATGCTGAAAAGTTAGGTGGCTTTTTTTCCCCATTTAATGCTTACACTAATAATAGAAGTGAGCATTGTTGTTCTGCTGACTCTAGAGATAACCTCCCTGAAGTTTAATAAATGTAAGAAACTTTGCTTAGAATAAACAAATGGAATGTGGAAGGCTGATACTCTCAGTAAATCTATCTCACCCAGTCTTACTCTTATGACCAGGTTATGCAGAAAATGAATATTTTTATTTCTGCCCAACAGTTACCTAAGTTAGGCACCTTAAGATGCCTCACAAATCAGAAGGAATCCACAGCTTCAGGTGGAGGAAGAAAGTAAAATCACCACACACATGAACCTGAAGTGCCAGAGAAATTGGGCAAACAGAATTCAAAGAACACAGCCTGGACATGGCACCCTGCTTTGATTAAAGAAAGTCTTAAAGAAAGTGTTTACAAGTTAGATTGTGAATGTGAATAACATTTTAAATAAATGTACTTTTCTTTGCAGATCAACATCCATTATGAACTGAGAGTGTTTGATCCAAGCCATTAAAGTGTACTCTCAAAGGAAAAGATACTAAAAAATGTTCTTGGATGGAAGGAAGACTCCCTCCAAAGGTGGTGATGCCAAATGATGAGCAGAGTAAAACACATATCTAAGCCATATGGCAAGCCATCTCAAATGTTTTCCATGCTACATACACACTCTCCTGCAAGCTAGTTCAATGAAGTGCCTTCAATACATCGTCTCTCCTCCAACAGATCTCAACAGACTTCACCACTGTTTGTCACTATCAATAACAGAATCAACTTTCAGCAGCTATTTCATCTCTGTTTGGAAACGAAATCAGATATGAAAATTTCACATAATTTGGGATCACTCAGAATTCTTCTTGTTGGTCTTTAAAAGAGAAGGAGCTAAGATATGTGGTTCCTAATCTCCTCTGACTTAGAAAATATTTGATTAAAAAAAAAACAACCAAATAAAATAACAAAACAAAGAAACGAATTAACAAACAACAAGACACTGAACACAGGCTGTGGTGAACACTTTTAAGCCCAGCCCTCAAGTAGACTTTCCGTGAAATCCAGGCAAGCCAAGATTAATAGGAAGACCCTGTCTAAAAAAATATTCTATTGAACACACTTCCCCCCCCCAAAAAAAACATGTTTGGGGGGACCATGGCTTTGGTTTAATAGCAATTACAGTTAAGATCCAAAGCCCTTGGTGGACATCATTCGGTGAGTCCAAAGCAAGCGGCCAGAAAACAAAACCATCAGATATCCTCACGTCTTCTTTGCCTACAATAGCAAAAACTTTCTGAGACAGTCTACGGCCATATACATGTCAATTAGTTCTGAAAAGTCCACGGTCACCAGCACCACAGCTAACAACCTCAGCTGTGTGAACGTACTAAGAAAAGAAACACCATGTTTTAAATTGTAATATTTTGATATGAGATGTAAAAGATAAGACTTTTCAAAGAAACTTGGTTACATCGGGGAGTATTTAGCCAATTTCACATCTACTGTGCTTTTCCATGTATACAAATTATACTACCAAGAATACGCTCTTCAAAGGTGGGTATCAGAATCAGATGGATGCATACTAAGTTGGTCACACTGACCTCACCACACATCTAGCCAGAAGCACCAGAGACACAAGAGGAACATGGTTCCCCTCAGCACATACAACCTCAGTGACAGCCCTTGAACTAATAATCACTGAGCCCCAATTTTCTCATAAAATATAGGATAATACCTACTGAGTCACAGAAACAATTTCCAAAGTTCCTGGCATGCAGTGGGCACTACTCCATGCCCGTTTCCTTCCTGGTTGAAGGTGCTTAGTTCCGTCAAGGTCTCTGTCCCTCTTTACTTGGGAAAATTTATGACAAAATATATGTCTATATGTTTTATTCCACATAGGATGGATGCTGATAAAAAACAAACATGAAACTCTGCAAACTCTGGTCCATGGTCTCCTCTGGCAACCTTTGCACAGAGAACAGAGGAGTGCGAATATGATTGGAGCCTGAATCAGATGAGTAACGGATATGTGAGAGGGGTCAGGTTTCAACACCAAAGTTATGCATGAAATGAAAAAAAAATGGCTTGACAATTTTAAAATGCAGATTAAATTTGAATTCAAAACTCTTTAGTTGTGAAAGTTTATGAACTTACACGAGCAAAGAGACAGTGAAAATTGCCACTAAGTAGCACTCTGAAAGAACAAGGGGTGATGTCACATTTTCCCATGTCCAGTGTCTTTTTAAAAGTCGTCAAAGAATAAACATTTTAAAAATGAAAAATAAAATTTCTCCAAGCCGATGGATTTCTTGCACAAAAGGAAAACATGATAGTTAGGTTACTCATACATACCCGAGTTTTCTCAGGCTGTCTATGCTGTTGGCCTCCTCTCTAAATACCCAGAACTGGAAATAAGTGAAATACAGTGGTAGCCGAAAAGTAATGTATGCATATTGTTCATAGAGTATCTTTGCTAAGTATTACCAATAACCACCACCATTAGAGAAAAGTGGGGGACAGAAAGGTAAACACCATCCTGCTTGGGAAACTAGCCACAAGGAATCTGGCTCTTCAGCCCGTGTCTACAGTTGTTATTTATAGCCTCCGACTGTAACCTTAGATGTGTCAAAGGCGGCAGAACGAACTTCCTTCTCCCTCACACGAACTCTGTTTGCTACAGGTTGAAAATCTCTTCTCTGAAGTGCTGGAGGTCAAGAAGTATTCTGGAGTTGAGATTTTTTTTCTTATTTTAAAATATTTGCATCCATATAACGAGGTATATTGAGAATAGGATCCCACATCAAAACATAAAATTCATTTCCAGATCAAATACCTTACATAACTTGAAAGTGTGCTCCTGAGTTTTGACAGTAAGTTAGCAAGAAGTCAGCTGTATAGTTTTTTTTTTATTTATGGCTGTCATGTTGATATTCAAAAACTTTTTTTCAGGTTTTCAGAAGGGATGCTTAGCACATAAATATGAACTACTAAGTCTTCCTGTTCTACAGAAGTAGATGAAATTAACCCTAAAAAATACAATTAGCTAAACATTCTTGATAAAAAGATTCCACTGCAACAGCAAACACACACATCAGACATTTCTTCTGTGAAGCCATAGATGTAGGACTGTACTGCCCTGCAAATGCTTGGGACAAAATCTCATAAGAATGTAGTTGCATGCTTCAAAATACAGCCGAGCACAATGCCAGGTGCTTAGCTTGTGTAAGATTTTACTGGTGTCTTTCTGAAAGCTCTTATAGTCTTAGAGATGGACACCCAATCAATCAAAATACCCACAAGTGAACACAACAATCACGAATGTGTTGTAGGAGCAAGGGTGGGGATCAGTTAAAGGCTTGGAAATAGATTTAATTAATCTCATAAATATATCCAGGCCCATAAAGATATTTATAGATACCTGCCCCGTGTGTAACTCAAAAGATAATTTAGACTCATTCCAAAATTATGCATATGGACAGATGTTCAGTGACGTTATACCCTCCATCATAATAGCAGGACCAGTCGTTTCTTTAAAAAGTCAAATAGAAAAAAACAGTTCTTCAAAGCAAAAATGTTGGTCCCACACTTTGTTGGGTACCCTGTCACCTGACTGGTGTAGTGTTGAGTAATCCTGTGTGGATGCCAACAAGCAAGTAAAGAAAAACAGCCTTGCCAGGTTTTAGTTTTCCATTCATGGGTCCTCCCCTGTGACAGCTGGGATCCAGAACAAAAGGTTGTAAGAGGCATGCTAGGCTGGAAAAGGACATGTAGATATATTCCTGGTTATCGGTGAGATGATGGGCAGAGAGCATACTATGATCCTGAGAAAGATGTCAGAAAGAGGAAGAACAGAAAACAGGGTAGCAGAGAAGACAGCTTTCACTTTGATGCGAGGCAGACCTAGGCTGTGATGCTTCCTACCTCTGGATGGTTCAGTGTACTCAAATAAAGATAACATCCCTAACCACGTGGGTATACAAGGATCAGACACTGGATTGGCACCTCACAGACATTTGGAAAATGTTACTTCTTCTCAAAACTAAGGGGCTAAAAAATAAAATATCCTGATGACAACGATGAATTGTACAAGGTCAGGGGTTTACTGCTAAGAAAAATACAAAGAAATAGGAAAGAGAGAGGAGGAGAAAGAGGAGGAGGAGGAGGAGGAGGAGGAGGAGGAGGAGGAGGAGAAGGAAAAGGAGAAGAAAAAGGAGAAGAAAAAGGAAGAGGAGGAGGAGAGGAACAGAAGGGAAGGGAGGAAGGAGAGAAAGAGGAGAGAGAGAAAACTGAGTTTTGACTTTCAACCAGGTGGTGGTTTTTAACTGCTAACATGATTTCACTGTGGAAATTCATCTTTAACCCAGAAAATGTGAGAAAATCATCAGACAACCAAAGATAAGAAACAGAGAGCCATTAAAAATAGAAGTGCATATTTGTGTTTAATCTAAACTTACAATATCCGTCATGAACCCACTACTGTTCTAGGGGCTTTATAGATACTCTCCCACGGGAGGAAACCTATTGTTATCCCTCCTTTGTCGGATAGAAACGGGTGCTGAGAGTTTACATCATTTACTGAAGGTCTCCAAGGAATTAAGGAAGAAGGTTGGAACTCGGCCCTGGGTGGCCTGATTGCAGAGTGTATTTCTCTAACAGGCATTCATTCACCCCCCCAACTACCTGCCTCCCTCTATCACCTGCTAAAGGCTTGGATTTTTACTGCCTAAACTTCTGGGAAACACTGAAACTAAAAGTTGAGCAAGACCGAGCTCCTAGTCTCAAGGACTCCACAGTCTTAGCAGGAACAATAGAATCTTTGATCCCGGGACCACAGAGGAGTCTGAAGGATACTCTGAGTGGAATGCAAACCTGTAGGGAACCCAGGCTGCCTATGGGAGATGGAGAGGGAAGGGTGAAATGGTACTAGCAGAGCAAATTCTTTCTCCCTCTCCTACTCTGAAACCGCTCTAAATATTAGCATATTCACTGAACACAACAGCCTTGCATTGGTATTGTCTACTAATCTTATTTATAAATCTAAACCAAATGCAATCCTACCCCATGAGACACTTAGGATCTGATGGAGAGAGCTCTACACACAAATAATTTGAACGCACATCCCCACAGTTTGCAGTCTGACCCCCAATTCTAAGACGACAGACATGATATACAAACACAACCACAATGTTATCACATGCCACCTTCTCTCAGTTATCTGATAAGCTCAATAAGCCGGAAGTCTCAAAACACCCTGCTGTTAATTATTAGCAACTCAAAATGAACCATCACACAGTAAGCCGATGTATCAAATCACAATAATAATATTTAACATACATGTATAAACTAGGCTTAGCAACATACCATTCAGATGAAGTAAAATGGCATGGCCCATGGAAGACTAGAGAATTTACAACAATGCATGTGAATGTCATTAAAAGTACACACACCAAAGAGTACTTCACATTGTGACTTTTAATTTGAATCCAATTTCATTATTGTGGCAAGGACTTTTAATATGGTGTCTACAATCTTAACTCTTCGTCATATATGTAACACAAATCTTTAACTATGGGTACAAGGTGATAGAGCACATCTATAGACAGAACATCTTGTCTTGGCTAAAACTAAAGAGTACCTATTCATATTATTTGATGTTGAGGAGTGGATTTTGACATAGGGTTTCACTCTATAGTCCAGGCTAGCTTTGTACTAGTGGCCGTCTTTTTTCTTCAGCTTTCAAGGTGCCAAGATCGCAGGCACAGGTTACCATGCTCAGAATAAGAAAAACGTTTTGAGGTATGATTCTGATAGCAACTCTGGATTTGCCTGTCTCCAAACAAAATCAGTTACTAACTGAATAACCATAAAATAGGAAAGAGAATTTCAATCATAAAAAGGTCTTTAAACTTCATTTTGAAAATTTTTAGCGAGATAACCAATATTAGAGGCTTTCAAAAAGACTGTTTATTTTTATATTCCATGTATGAGTATTTTGCCTGTGCTCTTTGTATGTGGTGCTCAGGGAGACCAGAAGAGGGCATCAGAAACCCTGGAAGTAGGGTTACAGACAGTTGAGAGCTTCTCTATGGGTGCTGAGAACCTACCCCAGTCCTCTGCAAAAACAGCAAGCTCTCTTAACTGCCGAGCCATCTCTCTAGCCTCCAAGAAACCAGTTTTTTCAAAGCAGTTGAACTGATTAGCAAAAAATCAAACAAGATAGAGTTCCAGGTAAGAAGACCACATTTTCAAAAGAAGGTTCTCTAGTGGATGTGCAGTCTGGTAGCACAGAGCCTTAGCTCTGACTTCTGATGTTGACCAGGCAACTTAGGACAAGTGACAGGCTCTATCGCTGATAGTTCCCTTGCATTTAAAGTAGGAGTCATCATGTCCACTCCTTAGGGTTTTATGGAGTGCCTCCAACAATTGATACCACTGGTTGTTAATTTGATACACCAGTATAGCCAGTATAGCTAAGCCTATGATGCCCAGTTGCTTAGTTAAACACTAGAAAATGCTAGCTTAGATGTTGCTGCAGAGTCATCCTGCAGATGTGATTATTACTTATAACCAGTTGTGAGCAGGCCTTGCCCAGTCATCTGAGCATCCTGTGAACAAAGCTGAAGTTTCCCTGAGAAAATTAGAGTTTCTAGCCTGAGCTGACCTGTGAAACTCTTAACAGATTCTCCAACCTGCCCATTAGCCCTATACAGTGGAAGCCTCGACGGCCCCAACAGTCATGTGCCACCTACACCCCATGATACTAAATGTGCACAGGAGGCAAGCATCATGGAGACTTTAATTCACAGGAATTAACTGGTGAAATGCCTAGGATCTCAGGACAGTAATTTTATTTTTCTAAATGAGATTCTATTTTTCTAAAAGCAGGTTCAGAACCAAGGAGAGGAGACATGCGTGAGATGAAGCCTGTGAAGGTATTAGCCGTGCATACCCCATGATGACAAGAGTATTGCTTTAGTTAGGGTCTCACGTCATGAGAGAAGGCCAACTGGCTCAGCAAACAGGTGTTGGACGGGTTACAGTGTCCTAACTATGAAGAGATGAGAGAAAGGCTTTCCCTAGTGCTGATTCCACAAGCCCCATTCTAAGATAGTGACAGAAGACTAGAGAGGAAGCATGTAACTGTCCATCTGTCCATTCCACTGAGGGGCATCTTGCATCTGCCACACTCCCCAAATTGGACCAACCTCAGCATTGTGAGGATGCAGATTAAATTCTCACCTTTGGAGTACTCCCTGGTGAGCAGGGGAAAAGGAGGCACAATCATATCAGTAAAACGTACTGGAGTAAAGTCAGGCATGGAACTCTGAGAAGGGCCAGGGAATGGATGCCTCGCTTTGTCTAGCTGGGAAGGCTTTACTCGTGTAGCATTCGTTTCTTCACTAAAATCATTACAAAGCTCAACTCTGGCCAAGTAGTATGCTCTCTCTGCCTTAGAAGCAATCAGAAGATATTCTGTAGAATATTAATATGCTCAGTTCTCATTGTTGCCTTGTTATTATACCAGGTATTTTCCAAAGCTCTGTACATTCATTTATTTCCTGGTTCTCTTTATACACTAAAAGATTGGTTCAGCATTTTCACGCCTTTTTCTATAAGACCATCACCCAGATACGAACTCATGTATTTACCATTCAAACACTCACAGAGTTCCTATTGTCTATGAAACAATCTGTTTGGCACCAAGTTAAGCAACAAACAACGTCTGTCCTTTTATCTAGAAGAGAAGACAAACATTCACAACCACCCGTAATTTTGGACTACCTGATCCAGCAGCCTTACAAAGGCCTTGTCCTATATATAAGTAAGCCACCTCCCAAACTTGCCAAAATCTTGAGAATATAATTTTGAACACAATCTGCTGGAATGAGTCTGGAGTGCCTTATCTAACCCCGATATAAGGTAAATAACCAGGGACTGGTGTTATTAAAATACAAATGACTTCAAAATTATATTTATAACCCAGAATCTGTCTTTTGTGTGTACATGACTAACCATGTTAACTGTAATTCAATATGACTAGATCTTTGCTTAGCTACCAGAATGCCAGTCAACACCATCTTAATTTATATCCCAGCTACTGTTGTATCATGAGACATTGTTTCTGGACTTCTCATTGCTTAAGAAAATGAAAAAATAAAAAATTGAGCCCTTCAACAGGATATGTGAGTATAAATAAAGATATAAAGTCTAAATAAAGGTAAATAAAGTTAATTATGCTCACATATCCTGTTGTAGAGCCCAACTTTCATTTTTTTCTTCATCTCACTGTACTTTTTCTTTATTTCATTATTGATAAATAGCATGTAGTTGCCATCAATTAGCAGCAAGTACATATTGCAGCCATTTCAAAATGAAACTTTATAAATAACTGTAGCTTTAATTACCCTGGAAAACTACAACTTCTATTAAGATTCACAGCTGCTGCCAAGTATTGTGCAGGTCCTAGAAAGTTTCACAGTTCTTCACAAAGGTCAAGGTAAATAGAGAACAAAGATTTCATTATCATTGCAAAGAACTACGTTGAGTGCATGTGTGTGCAAATATGTTTGTATCTTCACATGTGTGGGGGATATTTGTACATACTTTGGATGCCAAAGGTCAACCTTGAACATTGTTGTTCAGGAGACTGTCCTCAATAGTTTTTGAGAAAAAGTCTTCAGGGGAATCTGAGGACTGATATAAGGCCCGTTGACCAGTGAGCTTCATGAACCTCCCTGCCTCTGTCTCTCCATCACTAGCATTATACGTATTTTTATAGAGGTACTGTAGGGCGGGCAGTGGTGGCGCACGCCTTTAATCCCAGCACTTGGGAGGCAGAGGCAGGCAGATCTCTGTGAGTTCGAGACCAGCCTGCTCTACAAGAGCTAGTTCCAGGACAGGCTCCAAAACCACAGAGAAACCCTGTCTTGAAAACCCAAATATATATATTATGTGTGTGTGTGTACTGTAGATCCAATTTTGATATTCTTATTTGCATGGAAAGCAGTTTAGTTACTGAGCAACCATACCCCAAGCCCAATGTTTATGTATCTTAAAGTAAAAAAGAAATTTTATTTTGACAAAACCAAGTAGAAACCTTCCTGGAAATAAATATTAAGGGAAAGCATGCACATGCTAACCTTTGGGCGTGGGGACACCGTCCATGTTAAAAAGAGGCAGTAAACGGAGAGAGGGAATTAAGAAAATGTGGGTGAAAAGTGGTTCTTTGGGGCTGGAAGACATTGGGGTATCTTGTTTCCTTCACAGTTTACACAAATCCCAATTGTTTAGAGAATGTTTAAAAATTATACCCTAGGCACTATGGAAAGAGGTCAGTGGTAGTGAGCAAGGTTTTAGGTTTAATCCTCCACACCATAAAAATAAACAAAATGGTGGAGCACTTGCCTAGCAAGTGTGGGACCTTGGATTCCATTGCTGGTACCACTCACAAAAGAGTAAAATAATGTGTTCCAATTGTCAATGAAAGAATAAAAGTGGAAGTTGGAGTTGCACACAAAGTTAAATACGGGAAACAAGAAGGTAAGCACGCACACACATACACACACACACAAAACACCAGCAAAAACAGATCAATCTGATTAAAAGGAGCAGACAATAAATGTTGGTATATACCCTGAATAACTAAAATGTGTAGAATTAAGTAAATATTTTTTCCAACAGGAGGAAATAGAACTTCCCTGTGCCCCAAAATCAACGCCATTCTTATTCTCAGTGCCTGGGCATTGGTATCCCTCTGTCTTCTTTACGTATTTTTTCTTAGCAGCATCTATCAACATACTAAATTGTATATCTTCTGATTGTTTCCTTTTCATCCTTCTGTAATGCAATGTATAAAAAGACACAGGTCCATACATAGGTTTCTTATTTTACCACAAGTTCCTAGAATGATTTCTTTAAAATGATAGATGTTAAATAGAAAAGGAAGGAGGGAGAGAAAGGGAGTGAAGGAGAGAGGAAAAGAAGAAGAGACGGGAGGAAGAGAGTGAAAAAGTAACAGAGAGGGAGTGAGCGAAGAGAGGATGGAGGAAAAGAGTGAAGGATGGGGAAAGAGAGACTGAGAGGTTTCATCCCCAATTTGAATTACAAGAGAAATTTATCATGAAGTCCTATTAAAAACTACAGCAGACTTTGGGCTTATGCTCGAGTGGGGAGATTATAGCCCAATGATCATGCTAGTCGTCAAATAAAAAGTACATGAAAATGTATAGTGGGAAAGGAACAGAAACAAACAAACAAGAAGTCCTACAGCTACCATATCCTCCTTTCTTTCAGACAACACAGTAGAAATGAAACCTACAAATGCTGGAGTCAATTATGTGAGATGCCTTTAAACCCTAGCCCTGCCACTTAGAGCTCTGTGAGCTCTGAAAACTCCTATTACCTTTCTGAGCTTTGAACGTCATCTGTAGACTGTGGCTAATGTTCGAACCTCAGTCCAAGGATTTCTGTGAAAATGTATCGATCATCTAGAACACTGCCTGCCCATGAGGAAAATCATCACCAGGTAATTTGAACTACCGATCTTCATTAGTGAAACAAGAGGAACCTCTCTCTATGGGTTAATTTTAAGTCTGAGATGAACTCAAATAAATAAAAGAAGCTTAAGCTTTCAATTGTTGACTTTATCATTTTTTGTTTGCTCTCCTTTTATGAAAATAGAATACGTTCATCAAAGGGATTAGACAATTCAGAAATATAGAAATAAGAAAACAAAATTACTCTGTATCCCAAAGATGAGATAATATGAACCACTATTATTATTTTTTTATAAATTAAAAGATTTCTTTCTATTCCACAAACATGTGCATGTGTGCTATTATAAAAATATCATCTTTAAATAGTTGGACACACACGATGCACTGCTGTTCAACCTGTTTATAAAGATCTTACTGTGGGTGTTCTATTGACAAATCAAGGTTGACAAGCATTCTACATAACCTAACAGCGGCTAGTTTCCCATTGTATGAGATGCCTTGACTTACTTAGCCAAGACTCCATTCAGACACAGCTGGGTTGCTTCCAGCTTGTGAAAGTGCTTTGTGAACTAAAAAGTAATATGCAAATGGCAGTTGTCATCACCCACGTTTCTAAGATAAACATCTAGATGCTATTATTAACAGCTTGGCTTCTCAAGACAGGACCTCTTCTACTGTTTCATTAATGTCTCCCAGAAGAGATGCCTCCATCTGGTTGTATTCACAGCATCATTTTAAAAACATGACATTTAGGGGTCCCCATCTGAGGGCAAAAACCCATGAACCTCTGAATCAGAATGAGGAGAGGATGCTGAGAGAGATTTCCAGGAGATGCTTCTCAATGCAAAGGTACTACTTTTTTTGTGCCCAGGCTATCTTACCCACCTTTGCTCACAGACTGACATGGTTCACCAGTTGCTGCCCTTTCCTGCTAAATATATGCATGGCCTTAGAGTTCATTTTTGACAATGAACTTCAAGTAGCCATTTTGAAACTGGAATGGATAAGAGATAAAATATGGTCTTGCTGACCCCACATTGAAGATATAAAGAAAATCAAAATGGTGCCTTTAAGTGCTCACTGAGTTAGTCCTAGGGAAGTCTGCTCTAAGTGGCAGACTTGGGAGTATATTGATCAGTATCACAGCCCCTCTAAATCCCTGGGATGCTTGAGACTGGGAACAACACCTCATCTTTCTCTACAATAAGATTCTAAGGAAGGAAAGACAACTTAAATGCTCTTTTGTGCGTGAGAAGTTGAAATATAAGACTGAAATGCAGCCTGATCGCATGGGCTTTACAATCTCATTGATTAATAACAGAAATTAAAAGGACCAATCTATTCTCTGTAAATATGGCCTGACATACTATTTGAGGTAGAAGAGAGTTGGGTAGGATATGGAAATACAGGAAAATAAATAAGTTAGAATTGCTACTCTTTTCTAACTATAAATTTTCCCCATTAATTAATGCTGCAACTTATAGCAAACATGCGTGGTAGGAACTGGAGGACCCTGCTCATACCAATTTTACAGGAGAAGGGAGTTTATGCATGGAGATATATTGCAGATGTATTACTCCCTGGCGCAGGTCCCAGCATGGGCTGGATGGATCCAGCTTATAAAACTCTGGCCTTTCACCTTTTCAAGGCTACAATTAACTTCTCTGTGAGTTTCATTCATTCAGCAAATATTTCCTGCATGACCAGTACATCCCAGGCACTGCAGTAAGTGCTGGACGTGGGGAAGTCCAACGTGACAAAAGAAATAATTGAAATGCATAGCAGACTATCCATAAATATCTCGGGCCTCTTAGCAATGCATCCCCATGACTACAGTTACTTATGACAATCCAAGGGAGGTTAGTACTTTTGTCTCTTAATTTGAAAATAGGACTTCATCACCTGACCCAGGAAGGAATTTTTATCTCAATATGGAAGTCAGCAAATAATTTTATTGTCTCCTGCATGCTCTTATTTATTTCATCCTGGCCAACGGAAATGTGTGCGTGTGAACGAGAGATGGACGGCGAGAGACTGACTCCATGGAAAGTACTGAAATCAGTGAATGAGCTGTCACGAACAGAACGTGGGGTGAGTGGCTGGGGTGTCTAATACCTGCAATTCCTATCTCATTTATTTCGTGGTGACCCTGCTTCTCCATCCTCTCTTGGTCATGCTACATAACTCCATTCTACTGGCTCCTCGGGACTTATTTTAGGCTCCATCTGTTAAATAAATCACAGCCCAACACGGTGAATAATGAAGGCTACTCCCCTCCGCCGCACACCATCTCGCACCTGATTACATATCAAACCTCACCCTTCTCTAATGTCTCCACTTGGAAATGTCTACTATTTCACAGAAACAAATCATAAATCTCCTTCAGAGCGCCACCCTTACAGCCCACTCTTCCTAGTGCAGTATGTATTGGGTATGTCTCTAGGGTAGCCTCCAGCATTCAGCTAAAGACACCCAGCAAGTACATTCCATATGAATGTATGGGGGAAAGATCCACCTAGAACCATAAATGCCTGGTTACACATGACCACTTTCTATTTTCCATGTGTGCGGCGTTTGCTAACAAAGGCATGCAAATATACGGCACTTCAGTTTCCCCCGCCTCGGAAACGCAGGAATCCTGATAAAATAAATCTCTGAGGTCCAACTAGAACTATTGTTCAGTGACTCCTCATACCTTAGAGAACACCGCGCTTCACCAAGGACTCTTGGAGTTTTCGGAGTCTCCTCTTATTACAAAGAGGTGAACTGTAAATCCCTTTGAGAGGCAGCTCAGCTTTTACACACTCCCTATTCTAAGTTCTCAGTAAATGAACGGTGATTCTCTCCTTGTGCTTCAAGCCATTAAAAACAAAATAGGTGCCCCTTTTTACTAACAGAAGAAGGATTTGAGTGATGGTCCTTACACTGATTGGTCAGGAGCCCTAGATAAAATATTTTTATTGACAGTCCCTTTTGGTTTTCTATG
This sequence comes from Alexandromys fortis, assembly GCF_014885135.2. Taxonomy (NCBI): domain Eukaryota; kingdom Metazoa; phylum Chordata; class Mammalia; order Rodentia; family Cricetidae; genus Alexandromys; species Alexandromys fortis. The sequence continues at coordinate 11,454,453 of NW_026067949.1, forward strand.
CTCTGATAAGTAGCTTAGCACAGTACACACATAGAGAACAAAAGGCAAAGAAGTAAGGGAGACTCAGACTCAATGAAGAGAATCCCATCAATACCAATGCTCCCTGCTGATAAAAGAGCCAGGTATGATGCAGTCATCTAAGCTGTCCTATTCATGCAGCCAGTCGGAAGGGGGACACAGTGCAATGTGAACTGGCAGCGGCAGGCGAGAAGTTAAGAAAAGAGCCAAGATTCAAAAGGCTGATGTGCTCTTTGACCCCTGAGGTCCACATAAGATCAAATGTAAATGAAATCACCTTAGAGACTAATTTTTTTAACTCAGCCAAAGGAGTAGTATGCATAAAGAAATTCTATCCCGATCTGTCAAAAGCTACCTATTGATTTGAAAAGATAAAACATAAAATGTTCAAAGAAGCATCATAAATATAATGGTATGGGTCAAGATCAAGTGCAGAGAAGTTTCCCCCGGCGGGATACAGTCTGGTGATGAACTAACTCTGAGCCTGGCCAAGTTTGCCCAGGAAAGATGCCTCTGGCTACCAGAACTCGATGGAACTCTTAAAGGAAGAAAATGGAACCCCGACTCGTGTCTGGATTAGTCCTCAGAACGGTGATCTGCTTGTGCTGTTGGTCAAGACTACTCATGAAACACGGCATAGCTGGCAGCTCAGAAATTCAGCCTGGGAGAGGACCTCATGAGAGAGCAAGCCAAGCTTCGGCCCTTGGGTAATTGGCTTTGGGCCTGGTCCCTGGACAAAGCAAAGCTGAATTTTCCCTGACACCCTAGGTTTTTGTTTTTAATAAAGAACCCAAAAAATTATTCATCTTGCCTTTTCTATTTTCTTCGCCAACTTTCCTCAACCTGTCTCCCTAAAACCGATACTTCCCCCAGAAAATTAAAAATAAATAAACAAACAGCGCAAGGGGAAGTTTTACTGTAATTCTTTGATGTGGTCTCTCCTATCTCCCACTGGGTTATCACTCAGCTTCCAGATGCCTCCTTCCTGCTCGCCCTGATATTGAAATGACTCAGGCTCCTGTTTGGAAGCAGAGGAGTGCCTCCCATTCTTCAAACCAGTCCAAACCACAGGGAACCTGTCCTGACCAGCACTCCCTCTCCCGGACCCACCACCTACAGCTGGGGCAGGCCCACAGTAAACAGCAAGCGCCCCGCTGAAAGCATGAACCAAGCTGAAGGGGTGAGGCCCAAGATCTCCCATGAAGAGGGTAGATGAACCAGCTCATCTGTCACCACAGCCTGCCCCACTACCACTTTTCTCAAAAGGAAGAGAGTGGGTTTCTACGACCTAGGGGAAAGTGTGGGTCCCCCCCCCCCCCCCGCTGAAGCACTGGCAGCGCGAACAATTCCTTTCTCCCACACTTGCACCATTCTCCTGAGGAATGAGGTTGACTTTGATTCTTCAGATTACATCCACAATTAAACTCTTCAAGACTTTGTACCCTGGGAAAATAGTAAACAACTCCATGCTTGTCCTCAGATAACTGTGTGTGCGTGTGTGTGTGTGTGTGTGTGTGTGTGTGTGTGTGTGTGTGCGTGTGTGTGCGTAGATGGGGGTGTGTGTAAGGAATTCAGATGAATGAGAAGGATTCTTCACACACACCACACACACACACCAAAAGTTTCCACAGGGAGAAAGCATGTGGGTGCAACACCTTGTAATTTAAAACACTGCTTCTTCCTGGTTCTCCAGACCTCAGCCTGAGCAAGGCGTGGGATTTGATTTGGCTGCCTTTCCAGGGCAAGGCACCAGGGTGCCAGGCAGCCCATCACGTGGGGCCCCCAGGCACACTGAATGCCACCTTGTTTGACATTTCATTGGCAACCACAAACCAGTCTGAAGAGGCTCCCAACCCGCCAGGAGCCGGCAGGTGGGAGAAGGAAGGGCTCACAGGCTGAGCACGCTTCCTCGGGGGCTCTTCTGGAAGGGACTGGGAAAGACACACGGAGCAGACAGACCCGTGTTTGGCAGGTGCACCCTGTGAGATTCAGTTGGTGGAGGAGAGGGAAATATTTGGTGTCAGTTTCAAAAAAAAAAAAAAAAAAGAGGAAAAGGTGCGATACCGAAAGGAAAAAAAAAACCATAATTCTAGGGTCTAAAGTAAAATAAGCCATTCACCTAAATCAAATGTCACGGCTAGTTCCCAAATTATAGTATGGTGCTAAAAATGTCAGCGAGCCCAGGAGCAGGGACTCTTATCATTCATTCATCTTGCACGTGCTTACGGAACATGGACGGTGTTCATGAAATGTGCCCTTTTTTGCCAGAGGGTGGGCAGAGAGAAGAAAGACACCCTGGTAATCAGAGATGGAGTTTGACCTTATGGAATTTTCTATCTGATAGGGGACGCGGGATCCACAGAGTACACAAGCACCAAAGATCCTTCAGAGCGAGGCACAAACGCAGGGCAGGCTAGAAGCGGTCCTCCAAAGGACCCGGAGTGTGGCACTCCACCTGAAATTGAGTTCAGCTGCAGAAAAGTCAATTGCTTGGCTTCGGCACCCACAAGGAGATGGGGAGCCCTCAACATCCCCTCACATGGACAAGGGAACATCTGTTAAACAACTTTACTTTCTTGCCAAAATATGCGGGTTCACGCCTATGTGTGGCCTGAATTTCTGTAAGTATCAAGGGCTCCCCACTCCTTTCCCCAGTAACGGCAGGGAGTAGATGCTCCCATACAATAGCAAAGCTTCTAGTTTCCATTTCTTTCTGTGTAGTGTTTTAAAAGGAACAGTTTTATTATTCTGTGGGGGCATTTTTGTTACTGTTGTTTCTATGTTAGAAACCACAAGCTGATTTTCAGTGGTCCACCATAAGTCTCCTACCCTCTGGGTATGAGGTGGAGAGGGTTTTTCTTTCTTTTTTCTTTTTTTTTTTTCCTCCAACATTCCGGCTCTCTGGGTATTTGTTTGGTTTACTCCTGACAGATACAATGGAATGCTTCAGTGAAAACCTCCCAACTCATTTTCCATCTATGAATGAACAGAAGGTATCCCGTGGCTAAGGAGGGACAAGCATTCTGCCCCGCAGGGGCCTGCTGGCTGCTGGGCCTACACCATTCCTCAGCCCACTCTGGCCTCTGCATGCAATTTACTAACGTTTGTGCTGTTTCATGGCAGGGTGATTTATCACTGACACCTCCTTGCCACTTCAACTGGGGGCCACTGCAGTGGGGCAAGGTTCAAGGAAGTTGGCCGAAACCGAAGCAGACATTTTATCAGCTAACTATTGCATTTTCTGCTTCTTGACTTTTCCCGGGAGCTTTGAGTTTTCATTTCGCTCGCTGCCTTTAACTCCTCTGGTGCTGTTCAGGACCAGGGTCTGTTCTCTGAAAATAGCAGTGCTTCAGTACACTAGGGGTGCTCGGGTTGCTTGCTTTGTTTAAGAATACAGAGGCCCCTTAACTCTAACAACTGAGTCCAAACCCGGTTTTGAGAGAAGAATTCGCACTGAAGACTCTGGCTAGGCAGGGAGCGCAGCCTTCTGTGTATCCAGGCCAGAAGAGGGGACTGAGGCACGTGGCTCAATCTGGGACTCACGGACTCAAAAGCCATCCTGTCCCACTATGTGAGATTCCTAGCTCTTCACTTGCTCTGGTGCTCATTTCTTTATTCATTTACTCATTTGACAAACGAGGACCTAATGAGAAAAGTATTGCTAGGTACCAGTGAAGAAAGCAAACCAGCAAATAAACATGGGTAGTTAAGCCTCTCAATCCGGGGGGTGGGGGTGGGGAGAGTATACTTGGTGGACAAATACTTTTTGATATAAAAAAGACATGAGTTAAAAACCTGCTAGAAAAGAAGTCTCATCAAAGCAATGTTAAAATAAGGAGTGGGAAAAGGGACAAAACAAAGGAAGTTAGAAACAGACGAGGGAGGAGACCCTGACCTATTTGTATTTTGAAACAGATTCCAAGCATGCTTTTTTTATATACTGAAATGATTTTCTAAAGTGGTAGAGAGCCACCACTTTATTCCCCCAAGAGAAGATATTTCTCAACAAAGTTCACTTTCAACATTATCTACCAGCCCCTTCTTTCCTTCTACTCCTCTATCCAATGTTCTCTTCACATTTTGATTCGTCTTCCTCTTTGAAAGACCCACAGGGCAGAATTCAAAAAGCAGTCAGGCACGTTCTTTCTAGGCCGGAACACTCCCGTGCTTCATTAAGGAGAGGCCCTTTTTCCAAGAAGTCAGGGCAATTCCATGCTGGCTCAGTCCTGGCCCCTCCTGGGCACAGGTAGAAATGATACCTAGGTTTATGAACTCACGGTGGCTTTTGAGGAAAAGAATCAGTCACAGGAGCCTGAGTGGACCATTCAACCCATTTTACAACAGAACAAACCAGGTTGGACACCACGTGAGGCAATCTTAAACTTCTCCTCTCCACTGTCCATGTTAGCAGACAGATATTTGCTGCTATAAGGTATCCCAAGCCATGTACAGGTATTGGAGTTTAGACGAAGGACGGTTTAGTGAATATTCAAAGAGGTGGCCATGTAAGCAAAGCCAAAAGTAATATCTTTGGTTTCATGTCTTCTTAGAAAGGCCTCCAAGTCAAAAAGAAGCTCAGGGACACCTCTTCTTTGTATACGTGTATGTCTGTGCATCACCAGACCAAGGCAGGACCAGTTTTCTCACGGACTTCCCCACTGAGGTGCCTCCGCTCCTCCACATCATCGGAGTTTGCGAAGGACAAGGCTGCCCTCTCGCTCCGCATGCAGCTTTCACCTACCACCCCTGCCCTGCCCGCTTTCAAACACCACCCAGAAAGAGGGCAGTCTCTCCTTGTTTCTTATCTTTCACAGAAGCATGGATGTGTGCCCTGGGTATAACATCAGAACATGTCAGCTTCAAGCCCCGCACACGATGGTTGTGACAACATCAGCAACCCAAACAATGGAAGGGCTTGAAAGACAAACCTTCCAGTGTGCTCAGAAGTAATGGAAAAGTGTCAGCTACTCCCACTAAAACACAGAGCGAGAAAACTAAATATGAAAACCTTTTCTTTTTTAATTAACTTTTCCCCAAAAAAAAAAAAAAAACCCTCTAGACGTGAGAGTGATCTCTCACTGACCCTTTGTCGGCTGGAGGAAACAATTATTTTGGTCATTGAAAGAGCCACTTTGACCAGTGAACTGTCATTACCAATCAGTCTAGATTCCCCTACACTAAATAGAAAAAAAAATAAATGAACGGGGAGAATAAATCGGGTAAGTGAATAAATTGTCTGCACATACAAATCCCCGCAGGCCATGTGTTTATAAGTCAACGGCTTAAAATGAAAACATCTGATGAAGGTAATACACCTGCTACAAGAGCATAAAATGCCAAGCCCAATGGTAAAATAGAAAGATTAGAAAGCCCTTTAAAGGAGCCATCAAAGCAAACTATTAAATGAATACATCTGCTCGGTGCTAGACTCCGGTTTATAAGTGCTACTCAAAATGAAAGAGATTTAGGACAAACATTTCATAAAAGGATATGAAAGGCCATGAAAAGAACATGTCTGGAGGATGATGAGAGAAAATGGAATGGATTCAGTTAAAAGAAGAATTGACCTCAAGCTTCGAGCCCAGGACTCGAATGGAAGGTTTTATGGTTCCAGTTTTCACTGGAAGGGGTGAGAAGCAAGGAGATAGAGCACAATCATTTCTCATGTCCCACTTTATATTTTAGTTTTAGTACACAGGCATAGGGGAGGCAATCAGTCAGTGAAATTTATTAGTTAAAGGAGAAAAAATAGATTTAAATCCCTAGAGAATAAAAGGATCCTGCTGTCGAGGCAGATCCCATAAAAACTAACACCTACAAATAGACTATGGAAACAAAGGGGAAGGGGCTGGTGTTAATTGTGCATGTTTGTATGTCTACCTGACCTCCCTTAATTTAGTTTTTATCCTGTTCTATTTTTTTGTTTGTCTTTCTAGCCTCTCTCTTGCTTATTAGTGTCTTTCTTGTCTCATAACTGCAATATTCCCTGAAGTTCGATGCTTCCTCCACTTCTTTTGTTCTTTGAAGAACCTCACAGCTACTCAAGTCTGTCACTATATCTGTATCTGTGCAAGGTTAGCTCCAATATCTACATCTCTAATGTAAACCATCCCATAATAGCCTTGGAACCAACTACCAGCTGAGATCATCTTCATCTTCCACCAACATCGTCAAGATCTAGGACCACAAAATACATTTTCCTGGACTTTAATATCCTCCCCAACATCAGCTTCTTCTCCAGTCAAGTTCTCTGTATGAATTGGTAACACAATCCACCAAAAATGCCACTGCTGCTGATTCTTCATGGTTCTTAAATCTTTACCATCCTTCCCATCACATTATCAATGTCTTGGTTCAAACTAAGTGAGGTCCTCAAATCACAGCCCTGGTCACAGTACACCTTGGCATATGCTACTGCCATGCCTCCGTGTGGACCTAAAGACCTCCTGACCCTGCTCTTAAGGCCTTTGAGACTGTCTAATTTTTTTATTTTATTTTATTTTATTTTATTTTTCCTTCAGTCAGACCCGCTTGCACTCTTGTGTTCTCAACTTTCTAAAGAGGACCCGACATCAAGATTCCTTCTCCAGCATTCCAGAAACCCTCTCTGGGCCATCTCACCTTATCTGTCACTCTTCTTCCTCTAGGAACCGTCCCAGACAAAAGTTCTTTCAGGAAGTCTCACTGACCACTGGAGGCCAAGTTAACTGCTGCCACTCAGAGTCTTTTGGGTGCCAAATGTTTCGGTCTACTGCTGCCCACCATGTTAGAGTCTCTGTCTCCCCATACACACGAACTCATCAACAGCAGAACTTCTCCCTGTTATTCATCCGAACACCTTCCACACACACAGTAGTTAATAGCTATTCAGTGCATGCTGTGTCTCATTAAAAACATGCCACATACATCTCACACATAGGTATTTTAAAGATCTATGATATCATGTCAGTAAAATCAAAACCTCCTATTGACATACTTTCTATAAAAGGAAGCACATGCCTCCTTTGTTTCTGCTATCTGCTTTGTTTTGTTTTGCAGTAAGAGAAGAGGGTAATTGGATCTGTTTCACCTTTTCTTGAAACCAATCTAATTTGAGCTTGAGTTTAACCCAACGTTCTAATAATATACATAAGCAATCCTTTCTGAACCTGTCATGTTGAAACACTGTCCTCATTGTCTTACATGTCTGAATTAATTTATCCTCACATCAGCTTCTGCTAGTGTGGGGGTCTGGGCATTACTCCGCCCCCATCTATACAAACTAAACCATTGAGAATAATGTATTTAAGACCACAAAAACCAGGAGATATGGGATCTTAACCTAACTCAAGCCTTCCAAATATGCAACTCATCCCTCAACTGAAAAGCATGCTCTAACACTTTACTTCCAACTCATGGAACAGACTTGCACTCTTTCCATCAAAACATTTGTAAGAATAACACCCAGTACAGAAACAAACAACCAAGCGAGTGTGACTTGGGACTATGCTGTGGCAATGGTGAATCCTTCATTTCCTGGACACTGAGGCAGTCTAAGATGTTCCAAGAGTATATGGCACTACAACATTGTAGGTAGACACTCAGAAAGCCTCCCCAGAAGCTACTTGACCCACTCCTATTTGGGGTATTTTGATAAGTGATTATGTTCTAATGAGTCCCAGCTGAACAGTAACCCTATTCTGATTTATCTGACTTAGGATACTTGGATTATTATTATTGTATGTATTTAACATAATTTCCTTAGGTGGGAAAATGCTATTCCTGGTGGAGAAAGTGAGGCAGCAAAATAGTTCTGTGCACTCAACTAGTCTTACTAGATATATGAGTAGAGACAGTACCCAAATTGAATTAAGTGCTGTGTCAAACAGGGAAAAGCACAGAGTATTACTGCATAAAAAAGATTAAGGTATGGTGCCCACAACACAAAATCATAACCTATGCATGGTAGAAAAGAGGCTTGGATAAGTACTTCAAGAGGGAAAGAAAATCCTTGGGCTATGCTCACTGTAGTGGTATATTAATTGTATTTTGAGAAATAAAGCTTGCCTGGACACCAGAGGCAAAGCTAAGGCCACTAGAGGTCAGATAATGGTGACACACACCTTAAATCCTAGGATTTGGGAGACAGAGGCAGATGGATCTCTGTGAGTTCAATGTTATCCTGGGCTACACAAGATCAATGCAGAAACAAATCCAGGTAGTGGGGGCCTACACCTTTAATCCCAGTGGTCCATGCCTTTAATCCTAGCCCTAGAGAGGAAATAAGACAGGAGAAGACAGCTCACAGACAGTCTCATTCTGAGAATCCTGGAGGCAGGGTCATCATTTCGGACTGATGTAGAGGTAAGGGCCAGTGACTGACTGTTTTGCTTTTCTGACCTTCAGGTTGAACCCCAATTTCTGTCTCTGGGTTTTTGTTATTTATGCTACATTTGTCACCAACATGGGGCTGTTTTGCTCTCTGGTCTTCAGGCAAGCTTTATTTATTAAAATACAAAGGAAATATCACTACAGCTCACATCATAATACGTGAGCTTTAAGCCACCATCTAAGGATGTAGGTTAAGTTACTCACAACTCTTTGTGGCAGAACACCAAGCACAGGTTTGGGGACAGAGCTGAATTTCCTGAGTCAACAGGCGTGAAGCTGAGGCTACCCCTGATCTCTCAACTCACTTTTTGCTAGCAGGGAGTGTGTCCTTCCAAGGCAGCATGTGAACCCAGCTAGAAACCAATGCCAGGTTGAGTACCAGATATTTGTAGACAGGAAATACTGCACTCGGTGTGGGGAAGGACCAAAGCTTGGAACGGCTTTGCTGTCAATGGAAAAAGGTTGAGACAGCCCCAAGGTTGAATCCTTCTGGAAATGACAACATTTCCATCAAGTATTTGCATTTTGCTGCCTGCTTCTGTGGCACATTTTCCTAGAGATAATAACAATAACAGGAATAATGAGGAGAATAACACCTGACACCTTTTACTAAGCACCCGTTTGCCCTAGACTACGTCTTTACAAGGCTCTTCTCATTAAATCTTTTTAATAGCCCTATGAGGAAGGTATTAGTATTGTTCCACTTTATAACAGAGTATTAAAGGGGCCCTAAGCTCATCAAAGAAACATTGGCACCATGGCTGCTGTGTACCACCTTTCACAAGTATACCAGCCCACTGTCTGTCATTCCAGGGCACTCTGTGCGTGTGTTAGCATCCGGCATGGCTTCCAAGGATAACATCAGAACTTTTACCCAGACACCCTGCTTTATTTACTTTTATGGCTTCAAACCAGATCTGAAGTTTCTTTTCACTCGGACATAAAGACCATTCATATTGTTGCACCTAGCTTCAAACACAGCACCATCCTTCCTCTGTCCTGTGAGTGACTGTGATTGTGATTTTTGATGGCACAGCCCTTGCTGGACTGCCGACCATTGTGCTTTTTCGGATGCACTCAGGGCGACCTATAAATAATAAATAACAGAAGCTCCTGTGTGCCTTTTGCACCATCCGAGACGTCCGTCGTCTGGTGGGAGGAACGCCCTCTCAGGGCTGACATTTAGGTACGAGGCTGCAGGACTCTTTCTTTGCCTAAGACTTCCATTCAGTTCTCTGGCATCATAAAGATCAACCTTAACTACAACAAAGACACAGCATTTTAGCAGTACAAAGCAGAAGAAAAGAAAGATTTGGAAATATGAACAATTTTAAAACCATGGATTTTTTTTTAATTGCCAACAAAATAAAACAAAACAATAATACCCATATTCTACTCAAGCTATGGGACAAAATAAAGTATGGCCCAAGGTCACCCAAATGGGAACCTGTAGGACCCTTCAGGATTCAAGGAATTTTTCTGATTCTCTACCCCCCGACACACCTTTTTTTTTTTTTTTTTTTTTTTTACCCAGGCTCTCAAGGAGGCAAATTCCTCTAGGATTATGATCCGGGAAAGAATGGGTTAATGTAAGCAGTCCTGTTCAGTCAGTGATGTCTTCAATAACCGTCACATGGTCCCTATAATCTGGCCCATGCTGTCAGCACTGGGTTAGTCATCATAATATCAGATAAGAACTGTTCAAAGTGACACACTAACCAACATGAGAGCCGCATGACTCGCTGGCACGGTGACTGCCCTTCAGCTGAACTTTGGCTTAGAACGCAAGGCTCCCAGAGGCAGCCAGCACATGCCACCCGGTGGCATTTTCCCGTTGCTAGGGCTTCTGTTGCTCCACAGTCCCAGGGAAAGGCAACGAAGACGGAGTTACGGGGAGTCACCTGCACACCCACACCTCTGGTGCCAGCAGGGAAAGGACTCGCAGCTGTGGTGGCTGCCACTTTGAAGTGCTGGGACTCTATGTCCCTTCCACACTTGATTAGGTTTGCAAATGCGTGTGTAGCACGTTATGCCAAGTGACCCAGTAGGGAAACTCGGACCCCCAAAGGGAGTTTGTGCTGGAAGAGGGAAAGAATGTGGCTCTTGGCTAAGAGGACACAAGGCAAGGGCAGGAAAGACAGAGGGGGGAGCAGGCGGGGGGGGGGGGAAGCAATCACTCTGGGTGGAAGGTTATTTTGGACTGGCTTTGGTTGTAGTGGCTTTTTTGTATGCCCCTCCCCCCGCCACCGCTTCGAACCCCGGCTACCACCACCACCACTTTTTAAAAACCTGCAATATGTTTTAGATTTTTTAATCTGTAGACTCCCATATTTTAAAGGAAGCAAAGACTAGAAGGAAAGAGTAAGGAAGGAAGGTGACCCATTCAACTCACTGACTAGTTAGTTCATTCACAAAGCACAGAGCAGAAAGGAAGTGGACGGAAGTCATCTGACATTGAATTTGAGAACATTTAATGGCTCTGTGCCCCTGGCGGACTTACCTAACATCTTTTTCTAAGCTTCATCCTCTGCAGTAAGATAGAAAAAATAATACTTAATTTACAAGACCATTAGGAAGATAAAAAGAGGTGGTGCGTGCTAAGTGGCCAGCAAGTGGTCGGTGCGGGGAGGCCATAGGAGCTATGATGTTCTTTACTGAGAAATATATCCAGGTTCAATGTCTGGCTACACCACTTATTAGCATGTGACCTCACCTTGCAGAGCTTGGGTGTCCTGGCGCAAAGCGAGGAAAACAAGACGCAACTGTCAAGTTCTTCAAAGGAGTCACTGAGAACAAAGTCAGGTGTGTTGTAGATAGAGAGCAAATAATGCCTGGTCACAAAAGCACAGGCAGAAGGCAAAGAGAGAAAAAGGAGGCAACCTAGTCGTGTCATCAACAAATGGAAATCTTAAGCAGTACCACGCTATCCATAATATATTGATAAAAACTGGAGGCAGTTACCAAGAGATTAGAAGATTTCCAAGCCAATCTAAGTACAGGAGAAGACCAGGGTCAGCGCAGGATGTCTCCATGGGGACCAAGGTCAACTCATTTAGTGAGAATTTCCCTGTGTATTCTCCTTCCTATGGGAGGTGATACCACTTCTCTCGGCTTAAAGACTGAAGCCCAGAAACAGGCAGTGACTTTCCTAGGATCACATGGCCAGTAAGCAACAGAAAGAGAAATAAACCCAGGGCTTTGGCTGCTAATACAGTCCTTTCGCAAAGAATGACAGATGGCTTATAAGGAAGAAGAAGAAAAATCCATGACACATACACATATAGAGATAAAAACAGAAACTACAGAAACAGCAGTGAATTACAGAAAATTTCTGCTTGCAAAGCAGGGACTGGAAACAAAGAACTAGTTAATTTTAATAAAGAATAGTTTTAGAAAATTATTTTTTAATTAGAAATAAATATTGTATTCACTAGAGAGACAGTTACCAGAGATAATGAAGATGATTATCCTGGGAAGCTTAAGAAGAGGGGTTCCAGTGGCAAAGAGTCCAGTAGAGGTTTGCTTGGTGGCAAGTTCCCCTGAGTCCGAGGCACTGTGTGATCTCCAGCTTCCCTGAAGAGAGCCAGAGCTAATGGCTCTGAAGAGAATGTCACCAGTACATGGGGCCTGCAGGCTGCAGTCTCAGAATCTCTGAGCTGCTAGCATGGGATGGGAGCTTAAAGAAGAGAGATGCTTATATTGGCCAGGTTGGCAGACCCTTCCTCAAGCAGCGCCTCTAATGGGATCAAAATGAGGAAACCCCAGAGAGAGGCTCAGAGGGATGGAGTAGAGCCACTGCCTGGAGTGTCTTCCCAATTATTCTGGTGCCAAAATGTCTGAAAGCTGTGTGCACGTTTTGTCAAGTGGGGACCATTCTCTTTCTAATAGACAAGCAGAATGCTAGGACAGGAAGCAATCGTGGATGGGGATGGTGGAAGACAGAGGGATTTCCTTAAAGTGCCTTGTCTCCCCCCAGTCTCTTCCTCCACCTAATTTAAAAGGAACTGTTTGTGTGTTGAGGATCTGATGAGGAGGACAGGGTATGTGTGTCCCATATCCCTCAAGTTATGAACATCATTCTTTTTACTTAGTTTTCAGGACAAGCTGCAGATTCCTCTTCCCACTGTTTGCTAGGCTGGGTCATCTCCTGCACATTATAGTCTGACTTGGCACTCATGGAGCTGAGACGAGAGAAACTAATGTGAAAATTAGCAAGAGAATGAGAAGAACCGTGATTTAACGTTATGGAAATTAGCCTACCACCCTGGCCTGCTGTGAGATGCTACAGGGCACAGTGTTTCAGACAGCTTATGATCATCTAAGTGGACGAGTGTTAACCCTTTCCTTTCATCGGATGCATTAATCATCTCTGACCATTTCATGGCAATCGTAACAGCTTACTTTCCATGGCGTCTTTTAGCTTCGAAGGCATTGCCATATGTACTAGTCATTCATGTGCCCTGGGGTATCAGCACTGCCAGCCACTCATGTGCCGGGAGTGGGCAACACAAGCCTCTACTTAGATGACTCTAAAGCCCACAGCACCAGTTTCATCAGAGAAAGAAGTAGCGTGCCCTGTTGTAGAGTCTCTCTCAATGTGGAATACTAGACACGGGGGAGAGATGAGCAGATTGGATGACGTGTGAGAAGACCTACGGAAAGAAAATCTGAAAGGTGCCATTTGTTGACCAGGGCTATCAGAATCCTACTGATAGCTGGAGCAGTCTCTACTAAGAAAGCTGCCCAAAAGGATTTGGAAGAAGTGTGGGAACATCCCCGGGTGACAAGAGGAAGGCTGGATGCTACTTTGTCTGGGAATAGTGATTTGGGAATACTGATGGTGATCAGAGAAAAAATAACATGGTGCCCAAGAAAAGTGACACCATTGGATCTGGGGAGAGGTTGTAGCAACACAGGACAGGAACCAGTCTGTGCTGCACGATCCAGGATCAGGGTTCAGTGGTGACACTGTATGGTAGTAGCTGAGGCTGCACTACCTATTGGTTAACGACGTGGTACATACTTCCAGCCCTCATTTGATATCCAAACAGAGCCCAACCGATAAGCAGCTGGGGAGATGGCTCAGTCAGTAAAGCACTTAACTTGCAAGCTTGAGGCCCTCAGTCTGGAGCCTCAGCATCTGTGTAGAATGTCAGGCATGGCAGCCCTTCTGTAAGCCCACTGCCAGGAAGACAGAAACAGGAGGATCCTGTGGGCTTGCTGACCAGTAAGAGTCACTGAATGGCTTCAGTGACAGACTGTCTCAAAAACTAAGGTGGAGAGCAATGGAGGAAGACACCCGACATCGGCCTCTGACTGCCACATGCACACATGTCCACAAACACACATGCACATGTACACATACAATTAAAAATAAAAACCACGTGGAGCCCTCTTATGAAAATCAACCATTACTTATCTTAAACAGCTTTGACCCTGATCTGATGACAGAGAGACTTCAGGAGGGAGACTGACTTCCTGCTAATCGTGGTCCTAGAGACTTTGAGGACAAGTCTGAATCCTAAGAGACAGAAGTGAATGTGTGGCCTCACTGGAGAAGTGATCATATTGGTGAGATTTGTTACATACACTGACTAGACAACAAATCTTGGCTAGATACCATGATCTAAGCAGTATGTTTACTATGAGTTTCAACTAAAGAGACCGAAGCTCATCTAGTTAAAGTGGGTTGACTAGGACTGGAACTCTAGGAAGTGGGTGATCAGTCTTTAATGGAGACGATTCCAGGTCAGCAAGAAACAGCTACCACTGCATTTCCTCCTTTGGACTAAGGTGGAAGATCTCACGGGACCTGGCGTTAAGGTCTCTGCATGTGAGCGGCAGCATTTCACAAAGGTTCCCTGTCTTTTCCACTCCCCTACATGTACTTGGGTAACGACCAAACTCGAGGCTCAGCTCACATGCTTGTGGTTTGGCTCCCGCCTGGGGATCACATTCTCTGCTCCACAGGCTAAGCCAAGGATCCTGCTTGCAAAATACTACTGGTGTCCTGGTGCCACCTCCTGAAAAACCAGCCTACAATACCCTCGTGCCTGGCAGGTGGGGCTCGCCAGATGGAGCCCTGGCAACCAGGACACCAAGCAAGAAAAGATTACGTCTACTCTTTCCCCTACTAAGTTTCATAAGTCGTAGACTTGTTTGTTGCATAATAAGATGCACATTCAAGAAAACCTTTCTAACACATATTAGTGACATTAAAGAGGGGCAGGGTACAAGATCATATGCAGTATACTAATTTGGACGTTTGTGTCTGCTGACATTCTGAGCAGAGACAGAACAGTCTGCCATGTACTTCGGATCTCAGGTTCCTTTCCTAGCTGGATCATCACGATAGCACATTTGCAGCTGTCAGTGTCTAGATCAGGACCATCGACCACGCTGCTCCAACAGCAGCTTGCGCTGCGATTGTTGTGTGAATACTTCCCCTCCTGTGATGGGCAATGTGGCTTTTTTGTATAGGACACTTCTTCCCTCCTGGGTGTTATGATTTTTTATGTGGAGTATGTCTTTTGATCCTAAGGATAAACCATGGATGACATTCATGTCTCTGTCTTACAGATGATAGAAGCCACCAACAATAAGATTGTGTGTTGTTTATTTGTCTATAGCACTTCTGGCAAGCCACAGAAAAAGAATTCAGACTCAGCCATACCTAGAGGCTCACACCTTTAATGAGCCCTTAGCCCTTGGGAGACAGAGGCAGAGATGAGTTGATGGATCTCTGAGTTCAAGGCCAGTCTGATCCGCAGAGCAAGATCCAGGACAGCCAGAGCTATATAGAAAAACTCTGTCTCAAAATAACTAACTAACTAACAAATAAATAGAAAGAAAAATAAAATAAAGAAATGTACAATTGCCTGAGTTCAAAGCTCATGTTCATAACTACTTTGCTTCTTTAACTGAAGGGTTAAAGAGAGACACAGACTTTAAAAAGATAAATACAAAGCAGATACGCATTTATATATCAGCCCTATATACAAGCAGTCCTTCAGTTCCATTTTTGCAAAACGACAATAAAACAAATAGTCATACATTCTCTTCTTAATATGTAAGATCGCTTACACGTCTGTTTAATTTAGGAAATATGAAGTATTGACTCTACTGCATATTAATTCATGCCCACATCCAGAAAGAAGTTTAATAAATTTTGTTTAATTTTAAATAAGCTGGTATCATCACAAAGTCTTTAAATACAGCTAATCCACCAAAATGATTCTACGATGTACTAACAGCAGTTAGGCAGTGAGCAAGCAGTTTCTATGTACTAAGTACTGTTGGAAGCTACTTTCTGCCTAGTCCCCAAACATCCTACATACTGACAAGCTTCCTTCTCATCAGTGAAGGATATACTCTATGACCCTAGTAGATATCCGAACTATAGATAATATCAAACTCTATATGCAAGCATTATTATTCCAAAAGACCTGATGACTAAGACGGCTAAGTGCCTAGAAGCCAGGTAGTGTATATATAGTATGATACCCGGGATAAGGGGAGAACTATGCCCTTCTCAGCTTTCTCAGGTTTAGAAAGAGTTCACAAAAGTTTGGATCCTATTGTGGATCATACACCACTTAAAATTATGAATTATGTCTAAAATTCTTCATTTAAAAGTTCAGATAACACTGGACCACATAGTGAGTGAAACAGACAAAGGAAAGCTTCTAGGAAGTAGACACGGTTATTAACAATGCTTCATGTAGCTATATCGAGCAGAGCCAGAGCACAGGCCAGACAGTATGGCTCATGTACTGCTCGGCAGCATAAAGGCTTAAAGTGGAACGGTAAAACAAAAGAACGCAGCCAAAGTAGGCAAGACATTATGTAAAAATTAGCTAAGGAGGAGTAGGTTTATTATCAAAACAGGAAGAAAAAAAAAAACACCAAGTCATCAGGAATGAACTTTTAACCGTGTCTGAAAATGAGGAGGATCGTCCGCACAAAGCTACTAAAAAGATCAGAAACTGGGATGGATGTAATGACGGACAGTTGCTATGGCAACAAACCATAAACATCAATGCTGATTTCATTGTGTGACTTTACCAACCATATCTCCTTTACAAGGGGGAGGGGGGCAGGAGTGAGAGGGATGACGAGTAAGGAGGTCGGGAGAGAAAGAGAGAGGAGAGCAAGGAGACCATGAATGATAATATGAGATTCTATAAGATGATTTAAATACCCCTGTGGTCCCCATGTAGCTCCAGCTTCTCCTGATTTATTTTACCTTCGCTGTCTCTGCGGTACTTTTACAAGTGAAATCCATGTTTCATTTATTTAATGTTTTTCTCCCACTAACATAAGACACTGATTAATCTTCAAAATACTCCCATGCCGCATGTGCCAATGCCTTAAACATGCCACTACCCCTGTTCTACGTCAGGAAACTGGGGCATAAAGTTCCATCACGTCTGCCTAAAGCAAAACTTGGCCCTAAGCCAGAGGGAGAAGTGTAGATCAGACCCAAGAGTCCTTATTCCTATTCCAGAAACCCCTTCTTCTCTTCACTAGAAAAAAAAATCCCAAGACATAGATGCTCCTGACTTCCTTTAACAATCTGTCCTATTAAAACGAATAACGTTTATGCCTACCCTTAACAAGATTTCTTTGTTTAGAAAGGTAGGAAGGTATTGTCAACTGGCTTGTCAATCCATGAACACAGTTCTACTGTTGGGCTATTATTCTCACCCATCCTGCAGGTATGGAGGAGTCAACGGCTGTGGACAGAAACAACCTCTCTGCCTTTCACTTGCCCATGAGGAAGAAGAGAGCTAGAAGATGCCACTAATTCCTGCCTCATCATCACAGCCTATTCAATTATCCATCTTCTCATTAGTGAGGATCTGTCCCCTTGCACCATGTCCCAGAGGGAAGTCCCTCGACAAACATCCCATTCATCTCAATAGGACTTTGCAAAGTCAGAATAATATGCACAAGCGCAACTGGGCTCCGCGGCTGGTCCAAGAGAAACTATCTGTTATGGTCACATGGGAAGTTTGAAATGGCTAAGATGCGTCCTGGGAGATCCAGACTCAAGGCTCCAGAGACATTAGAAGGAAAAAAAATGAGTGCACAGAGGAAGTGGAAGAATTGCAGAGACAGAAAAACCTGCAGAAATTAGGTGTATTTTGTTTTTTTTTGTTTTGTTTTTTTTTTTTTTTTGCTTAGTCTAGTTTTTGAACCTTACATCGGATTTCATTTCAGCATATTTGAGTATCACAATAAAGAGTTATTAGAGACCGTCTGAGGCACCTTGAAAAGTCACTATTGAAGAGCACAGACCTCAAGGTACACTTCTTCATTTAGAAGGGATTGTCCTTTTCGTGCTGTTCCGCGTACTCTTTAGATGGCCCCTGTGTCATGTGAGTGTTTTCTTAGTGTATGTTATGATGGCATTCATATGAAAACACACCTTCAAGAAAGTCTCTATGGAGATGAACACCAGGTTCTTGAAGATGGGCTGAAGTCGGCAAGTCTAAGGAAGTGAAGAGAAGAGAATGACAGACTCTGCCTATGGCTAGACAGGCCTCCTTGAAGACGGAGACCCTAAAATTCCATGTGCAACATATGGGAAGGCGAGAACATTAAAGAGAAGAGAAGATTGTCCCATGGGGAGGCAGCATGGTAGCCCCTTCGAAAAGATGGGGACCTGAGAGAAAAGAAGAAAGCTTAGGCAAGAATCAGAGGATGAAATAAATACCAGAGTGAACAAAGGCAGGGAAGCAAGCCATCCATCCCATTAGGACATTAACAGTCACATTGGGAAGAGAGGGGCGCCAGGAGCCACTGTGTCTACTGCCCAGCAAACATCAGCCTTTGGTGGCTGTAAGGTGTCTTGTGGCTGCCCTTCGGGTGCACCCCTGGTGTCAGGAGAAGCCTCCACAGCTGCGCTTCCTGAGATGCTCAGTGAGGCTATTTTGGGCTGGATGGGGTCCATGGTGATGATTACCCGGCCTGGGCAGCTTACCCAGTGTTGCTTTTTAGCATTCTGTTTTCCTTGTCATTTAGCTCTCTACCGTACAATTACTCAAATAAGGAAAAAGGAAAGAATGGAAAAAAAAAGCAAAGAAGAACATGACTACATCTTATTTTTAGTACTCAAATCAATGGTGGCAACCTCCTCTGCATTTCAATGGGAACTTTGCATATCAAAATCTTCCAAAATAAAGCATAGTAAACATATTAAAATTCATAATGACATTTTTCAGTGCTGTCTCAAAATGTTTGTTTGTTTTGAAATACTGAATTGGCTCAGCCCAAATTAAAGACTAATGCACTGACAGATGGGCAACAATCATGTTCCACAGCAACAAGCACCCTCTGGAATGTGCAGCTCACCTTCTCGCCCCTAGGTCAAAGAACACTCAGAAGATAATAGCAGCTACACTTTATTTCTGAACATGGGCAGGGAAAGGGTTAGAGGGATCTCACTAATAAATGTCACTGAGTGAGGCATCAGGAATCTCTCCAGGTTGTGAGTGACAGTGCCCCCATAAGCAACTATGACTATGCTGGGAGCTAAATATATAATAGCATAGTTTGATCATGCGGGGGGGGGGGGCACACCTCATCAGTTTAGCCCATTCTCTCTTTCTCTCTCTCTCTCTCTCTCTCTCTCTCTCTCTCTCTCTCTCTCTCTCTCTCACACACACACACACACACACACACACACATACACATACAAACATTCACACAGATACTTCAGGGATTCAAAAATATATAACCTTGTATCTCCTCTAGAGATAACCTTCTATAATTCCTAGAATCTCCTCTAAAACTCCAAGTTCCCAACTACTGCCATACATCTAAATTGCTAAAATATAACCAGCAGTTTAAGAAAGCCTACGCAAGTTGCTTGAGTCGTTCTTCATTTAATGAGTCTACCCCTCATCTATTACCTAAAAGGTGAAAGAAATACCTTCGCCGCCATGACGTACTCAAGAGGTTTGAACACATGAGTCCCTGCAAGCTTCCTTCTTCCTTCTACAGCTAGCGTCAAACTTCCACTGGAGCCACAGGAATGCGGACGAGAATATGCCGGTCCCACCACCAGCTTCTGCCAAACTCCAGAAGGAGGTGACATTCCATTGAAGTCTTGGAAAAGGAGTAGGATCTTTTTAATGTGACCTCAATAGGCTATTGTCAAAAAGAGAAAGTCTAGATTTCCAACTGTGAAAACGCTACAGCTATGGCGCTCTCTCATTAAAAAAACAAAGGAAAGAAACCTCTGGCCTTCACCGACCCAACCTGCTTATGATAACACTGTAGCGTTGCAGCTGAATGGCCAGCGACAGAAGCAACATGTAAGGACACGGCACCAACAAAGAGGAAAGTGAAACCCTCAGCTGATGCAATGTGTGTAGTTAGCTGGGATGGGCAACCCTCTTACTCTCTGAGCTTCTCGACAACATAGCCCCAGGCCTCACAGAGGCAGCTTATATGACTCAATTCTAAATTTCCCAGGCCTTTCTTGTTTGCTTGCTACTTAAATATCCTGGCTTAAGATCACTCCCCTGCAGACCCTATGGCACAGTAGGAAACTTTGAAGCTCCAGATATAAAGATGTTTCTGCAATCCACAGGCTAAAATGTAACTCCCTACCGATACCCCAAACTAATGTTTGTCAAACAGAGGCCCTCAGAAATGTCAGATGCTGGGTCAGTGCGATTGCTTAGCTTGATGCCCAAGTCTGATGACCTGGGTTCCATCCAGATTTCCATCCCCCAGAACCCACACACAGGTGAACGAAGATAATTGCACAAAGCTGTGCTTTGACTTCCACACACATGGTCACACTCAGACAAACCCTATACACACAATTAGAGTGAATTAAAGTTTTTTTAAAAAGCAGAATTCTGAATCACTAAAAGCAATTGTTTTTAGTGCTTATGTACAATAGAGACTAACTGTACTGCTCTGTAAGAGGGAGGGCAGAATTCAGCGTACAGTTTAGAGCAGTGGTTCTTTTGACCCTTTAGGGGTCAAATGGCCCTTTCACAGGGTTTGCATATCAGACATCCTGCATATCGGATAATCATATTGCAATTCATAACACTAGCAAAATGACTGTTACGAAGCAGCAACAAAAATAACTTTATACTTAAAGTCCCCACAACATAAGGAACTGTGTTAAAGGGTCACAGCATCAGGCAAGTAGAGAACCATTGGTTTAGAGAATGACAGTCTTCAGATTGGATCAGACAAGACACCAACTAACCAAACAAGCAAATAAACAAATAAAGAATTTCCAGACCTCCTCCGAAATGGAAATCATGGCCCGCCTTTAACTTTGGTCCTGAAGGAACTTACTAATCTTACAGACTAGGACATATGTCCCATTTCACATAAATTCCTACCGGGAGGGAGAATGACTCTGGTGACAGATTTCCGTGTCAGAGGGCATGTGCGGTTGCCTTCTGGAGCAGGTATTCTGATTCACAACTGCTCTAACTTTATGGGAGTCATGTACAGTCCCAGGGCACAGTGTCACCACTAAGTGGGCTCCATACCAATCCATCCTTCCATGGGTTATTTCCCTGGGTCCTTGTTGGATACTGTCACTTAAGAAACTCACTACAAGAGCCCGGCCACAGCATTGCCCACCGCTACGATTACATTATAAAGAATGACTGTAATATCTTCCCCTTCCCTGCTTACCTGCACTACTAGGAAAGATTTTAATTGGATTTGGAGACTTAAAGTCCACCATCATTTCAGAGGTTGGCCAGAGCTCTTTGTCCTCCCTGCTTTAAGCTGAGCAGTCTTTAGCTCTTAAAATCAACAGCACACACCAGGAGCATTACATGAAATAAGGGAACAGAGGATTTCCATTTGCAGAGGACAGTACACAACTACAAAAGGCAAAGGATAAAGAAGAAGGTAGCCTCATGCTTCTCCAACATCCTTCTAGTCATGCCAATCAAAGCATTTTCTTAAACAGCCCTGCCCATGCCCAGTCATTCATTCAGGACATATTTAAGAGGGCATCAGACAGCAGCAGAATAAATACTGAATTTACCAAAGAAACATGAAAATGTCCTTCTGGGAAAAGACTTAATATTGATAATTCGATTTTTATTACATCTAAGCGATCCCCTGTTTCCTACCAATTCTCCATGGTCAGATTGAAGATTGAACAAAACATGGATTTTGCTGCCAATGCCCTTTGATTTTTTTTTCTGTCCAGTATATAAAGATCAACCCAGTTCAGAGTTTAGGACAAACCCCAATGATAGAAATGCCAGCATTACCGTTATTTATTTAAAATGCACTCTTCACTTACTGAATATGCACCTCTCTGTTTTTACCATATCCCATTTAGCCCTCATCCACTTGGTATTAGTAAATTGGTCCCTCTGGGAATCTAAACTTAGGCACATGTAAAACTACATCTTGGAATTCATAATTCTTTCATAATCACCTCCCATTTGGCATCTGTGAACTCACAAAGGCAGGTTTCCTCAGGAAAGATCTGTTCAGAGTTCAATATTTACATAAACAATTTCTGTTTGGAGTGTAGGCTCCTTCATGCACCAATAACCTCTCCATCTCTGTAGGTCTCTAAATTTCATGTTAAATAAATTTTAGCACTACAAAAAAATACCCGAAGCAATCTTCACCATTTTCTTCAGCATGAAAAGTCATGTAGACAGTCTAAGGAGGCACTTTGTGAATTGCTAATGGAATAAATGTAAGTACAATTTGAATTGAAGGCGTTATTTCGGTTGCAGGAATAATTGGAGCTTTTCTGTGTTGGCTCATCCCTAGACTGAGAAATCTTTGGAAGTAGGAACTATTCCCCAGTCTAGTGCTCGGTCCAACAAATACTCACTGAATCAGCTTCTCAGTTAACCCCAGTTTGGTCCATTCTGAAATAAGGAAATTCAGTCTTAACCTCGCAGCCAAAATTTCGCTAAAACTCTGCTCGTTTTAACTGTAAATGCACTAAGTGCCTAAATCACTTGCCTATCAAATCAATGGTTTAAGGCGGTAGTATCCGCAGAGCATCACTCTGGCTTGGAGAAATTGGCACTCATGAGTGTAAATATGTACTAATTTTCTAGAAATTAATTTATTAACATAAACTTAATGATGTGTATAAAGATGCTCATGCTGGTCCCAATTTATTAAGGAATTAACTCTAAATAAAAGAACTTGAGCGTCTCAAAGATATTTGTAGGGAATGTTCATATGATATTGCAGGTAGTAATTGATAAATGAAACAACCTCAATGTCTATCAAGAGGAGATTTAGAAAGTTAGCCGTAGCATAGCCATGAATATAAAAGCACAGTCCTCACCCCTAACCCAAGGTTCAGAGACCATTGGGAAAGACGGCATGGAAAGTATCTGGAAGGAGTTAATGAGTAAGGGTGAATATGACCAAAATGAATTGTACATACGTATAAAGTTTTCAAAGATTTGAATTAATTTTTAAAAAAATAAAAGTAGAACAAAAGCACAGCTGTGCTCTTTCTTCAGGGACATGGAAATACACAGTGTTAGGTCTTTCAACACCACGCACAACCACTATTTAGCAGCCTTTAAATAATTGTAGGCATTATTATGATGTTGAGTGAAAAAAAAAGAAACAAATGCAAAACACTGCGTGTAGCATGGCCTGTTGAGGACTAACCATCTGATCTTGAGCAAGTCATTCCATACCTCCAAGCTTCAGTTTCTTCATTAAAGTAAGGATGAGCACCTCATGGGAGAGAATGAATACTTGTCATTAGGACCCTATAAGGTACCACACTGCATAATCTCTGTCTCCCTCCCGACACACACCATCATCATCATCATCACCATCATCATGGAGATGTATGAATAAAAAGAGCTATACCAAACATAGATATCTACCCTGACCAACACCAATATTTTAAAGACTTTAAATTTTTTTTCCTTTAATTTTTGCATGTATGTTTATTTTCAGGTACAAAAGCTATATAATACTTATTTAAAAGATTAGACAAAGGAATACATAAACATGCACACCCTTGACATGTCCCAAGGTTAGAAAGGTACTGTTTTTGTCCTCCAAAGAATTTACAATCCACCTAAAAAGAATACGGACATTGTGACTGCCAAAGTGACAAGGACTCATTTGTTAGAATTGTAAAAACAAAAAAAAAACAAACAAACAAACAAAAAACCCTTCAAAGACAAAAGGGAACAATGCTAAGGACAGAATGGGAAAGACAGGATGGGGCAAGGCTCTGATAATACAGTTGACCTACGGGAGGGCAGAATGGAAGGCAAGATGCCATCTGAGACACACAGAAATAGGGAAACTTCAGAGTTTGCCAGTAGGACAAGCACACAGCCTGCCCTTTGCATCTTTATCTATACCTAGGGCTTTTCATTGTTGCATGGCTCCACATTTGTTTTTGCAAAAACTTCTGATCAAACAATAATAAAACCCTCAGCCACCATTCCTAATCTGCTCCCATTGCCCCGACAAGGGAACAAAAGACTAAAAGAAGCTGAACCTGATTTCTGAGTTTGTGTTTGCAATGCCAGTGACGCACATGTCAGGATGGTCATCTTCATGTGACCTGTGAAGTGAGTCACAAGCGGTTGGAGACTCAGAACTGGCAAAACCCAGAGCAGCTGGAGGTGGACAGAAAATGACAGTTAGACCCTGCCTCCCTCCATGGAAGAGCCTTCTCCCTCCACAGCTCAACTCTGAATGGGTGTCCTTGGGTCCCTTTCTGTGCTATAGGAGAGAATAGGGGAAGAGCAAGGAAAGACGCTAGCTTCAGTCCTTTGATATCACATCTTGGGTATTTCTCTTCCCCTTTCCCCCCCAGCACCCATCTGGTCTCCCAGTAGAATTTAAAAATAGTTTTGCTCAACGGTGAGGGCAAATGCTGACTCGGTCTGGGAGAGATCTCTTCACCAGGCCCAGCCAGGTCAGGGCAGGATCTTTTTAGCAAGAGAGAGCCTCTGGTGGAGGCACAAAGGGGAAACTCACTTTTGTCTTCCTCACAAGCTCAGGCCGGGCTGGGCTTAACAATTGCCAAAACACAAAGCTGCAGCAGCATAAAGAATAATAGCCTTGCCGCTGCCGCCGCCAATCACAGACAAGAGGGTTTCCCAGAGCCCAGCTCAAGCCGAAAGTAGAGACAAATTCGTCCCTACTCTGGGGTGCCAGGAACTTGACAGTAGAATAATATCAGTAGGAAGAACTGCAGAGATCCAGAAAGCCAGACAGGCAGGAGAGAAAAGAGGACAGGAATAAATCCTGCTCTCCCAGCACAGGAGACTGCTGTTCTTTCTTTTTTTTATTTTTCTCTGGCTTCCTTGCTCTCTAAGACTTGAGTTTGGCCTTAAAGCTTCAAGCCTGAGAGTAGTTTTCAGAAACCTATACTTTGTTCATGGCAGGTGAGAAAAATTATATTCAGCTGTGTGTTGTTTAAACACAGACTTGTTTTGAGAAATGCACAGATAGACGATTTCATCATTGTTCGAAACATAGATGATTATATGATACATGCACTATATAATATAAATATACACGCATACATGTATCCACCTATCCACACACAGTGTGTATGTGTGTGTGAGAGAGTGTGTTATTCCTAGAGCCATGATGAATAAAACCACATGCGAATAAATCAAGCTCAAGAGAAAATATTGCAACCAAAAACAAGGATACACACAAGATGCACGAGGCTACCCCTTGTACGACACACTACCATTTTACAATAAGCTACTTTTGGCAAGTGGGAGGAGCACAGTCGGGAGTCGCAACTGAGAGCACAGTACATTAAATGCATAGACCAGCAGTGCAGTCATTTGTTGTCATGACCAGGTATCATTCTCACTGCATAATTGGTCTCGGCTTTTGTATGACTGGTAGTTCTGGTCTGTCCACACCAGCAACAGCACGAATGTGAGAAATGCATTGTACTTTAATGCTCAGACAGCCAGGATGCCATAGTGGATAGGAGTTTGCACTTTTATTGAAACCTTATGGCTTCACAATTATGTGACTTGTCTATTGTTGCTCAAGATATCTTTCTGCAAAGCGTGGCTGTTTACAAAAGTGTTGTGGTTAACTTCTTCCAAGTGGCCTTTTCGAATATTCTTATAGCATTTCTAGTGTAAATTTCTCATTTTAACAATCAAATTCAGCCCTCAGAGCCCAACTGCTCAACCTGCCCCTGGCAGGTCAGTGCAAAACTCAAATTGTACTAATCAGCTTCCGGCTACTATAGTACATAATGTACTTGATGTGACAAGCCCTTCTCTCAGAACACCTTCTCCCAGACATTCTGAGTTCCCTGGTACTAGTCAACTGGGACCAATCACTTCTCTGAGGGAGTCTAGTCTAATGAAAAGACAGGTTCAGGACCCATTAATAACAAAGACAATGCCGACAATCCTAGCTAGTACTGATATGAAGAACAGCATCTCCTAGATACCCCGTGCTTGACATGGATGATCTCACTTTGTCTTCACTTTCATCCTGATGGGTAGATATGGCTCTTTTCACATCTGTAGGGGGAGGGGATAGAGACTTAAAGTGGTGGATCAGTCTACCCAAAGTGCCCAAAGTGATGCTGCTCATAAGTAGTATTCATCTACTGCTAAGAGAACTATTACAGTCTTCTGAAAAACATTTGCTCATGCCTTCTCCCTAGTGCTTTCTTATAGGCCATGGTGCAGATAGGAAACCAAGAGCTACAGGGTCAAAATGCAGCTCCTGTGACTTCCCAGCCATTGTGTGCAGAACACACATTCTTGCTAAGGCCATTGTGAAAACAGTTATTCTTAGGTTCCTGATCTGTCCATTGCACACTGGGCAAGTGACAGCATGTTAGAGCAGTCTCCTGGAGAACAGCTACGTAATTGCCCATGTAGGAGGCAGAGAGTGGGCACAGGGGAAATTACATGTGTTTTTCCCTCCCTGCTGTGCTGGGCTCCATGTATGCTCCTGCTCCAACTCAGAAATCCTTCAGGAATAAGGAAGCCAAGGAAGGGCAGCAGGATGCCGTTCTCCCCAGGCAATGCTCGTCCCCCTCAAGGAACCTTTCCGTTTTACTACCCCCGGGTTAAGCTTCAATCTGGGCAATATGTGGCATTCTTTTGCTTCTTGAATTATTATTATCAATCAAGAGTTTAACCTCACTTTGCCTTTCAAACCTCTGCTTTGGAATGACAGCTTTCTTTTACTCTTGATCTCGTTCATCTGTCCAACAAATGTCATGAAGGAGGAAGTCTGTCACAGGCACCACAGGAGTGGGATGAAGTTAATCAGGCCCTGGTGTTTCCTTCAAAGGACTCAGATTTTAGTAGGGAATGCAAAAATATAACCCCTTACTTTAAACGTCTGGGATTTGGTTGCTATTGATTGTCAATTTGACAGAATCTAGAATCACTGAAGACAGGCTCCTGGGCATGTCTTTGAGGGATTACCTAGATTAGGTTAGCCTCTGGGCACGACGATGAGGGAGTTTAGGTTAATTGGGTGGAAAGATCCCCCCTAAACATGGGCCGCGCCATTTCATGGGCTATGTTCTTAATAAAAGAGAGGAAGGGCTAACAGTGGTGCTAGAATCCATCACGCTCTGCTTCGCCACTGAAGATGCAATGTCACCAGTTGCCTCGTGATCCTTTTGTCATGACTTCTCTGACTTTAACTGTGAATCAGAATAAATTCTTTCTTCTTTGGGTTACTTTTGTCGGTATTTTGTCATGGTAATGAGGCAATGATCTATTATAACATCCTTATTCATTTTACTCCATTTCTACATGGAATAGGTAGATGGGAAAGAACAGAGTCAGGAGGACAATGAGACACTGCAATTCCCACGTGATGCTCTGCTCTCTTCAGTGCTGGGAATCAAGATCTCTACCCCTCATTTGACAATTCTCACGTGTACGGAATGGCTCAGTACCACATTTTCCAAAGGCAATGAAGCCTCCGAAGTTTCTCTTTAGCAAGCCTTTGGCTACTAAAAGCATTGGAGAGATGTCTTAAGTTGCCTTTGCAGAGCACATTACCGTTACTTATGGAAGCACACTGGCCTGTGCACAGAGAAGTGCCTATGGCCACTCAGAAGCTCTTATGAATCCCTCTTCCATCTTCAAGTGTTCTGTGTTCATGATGAACTATATAACTACCTATTCTTCAATTATATTCTTATTTGAGATGGCTTGGAGAACACTGGTAGATATTGTTGAAGGCAAAATCAATTTCCCAAAACAGCTTTGGGAGGACTTAGGATGGAAAGGGTGGTGGCCATCAAAAGTGAGAGCCTCCCCCAAATCATCTGGTTCTAAGTCCTTTTTCCTAGCTTAGCATGGCTGCTTCCTGTAAGAACCACAGCCTGATGCAAATGGAAAAATCTACCTCCCAAACCATGCTCCTCTTTGCTTGCCTTAGCTCGTTTTCTCCCTCATTTTTCAAGTCACAGGGCAAATAGATAGCTCACTGGTATAGCTCTGCTCCCAGCGAACATCATTTATGAGCTAGCTGCCCATTATTAGGAAATCAGAATAAAAGTCCGTCAGCTGACCCCTCAGAGACTCAATGCTCCTGTGGATGGTTGTGAACCAAGTCCAGCGCTTTCCTTTCCCACGAGAAGTCAGTATATTTGCTAATTTTTCAAGCACATTGGGAACGGTGTGCACAAA
The DNA here is from genome assembly GCF_014885135.2 of Alexandromys fortis. Classification (NCBI taxonomy): domain Eukaryota; kingdom Metazoa; phylum Chordata; class Mammalia; order Rodentia; family Cricetidae; genus Alexandromys; species Alexandromys fortis. The sequence goes on from NW_026067949.1 coordinate 11,482,499, forward strand.
AGAAACAACATGGGGTTCATAACGGTAGGCTTTCTCTGTGCTGCACTGTTCCATCATGGAAGTCCCAAAGCTCTAGGCACGGCACTAAATTACGTACAGGTAGAGGCTGGATAGAGGCTGCCAGCCGGCTTCCAGCAACATCCCCCATCTGGCTAGGAACACTTGTGCCTGTTAATTAGTGCTGGCATTAATTGAGAGAAGGAACATTGACCAGGACATGGAGGTTATCCTTAGACTATTTAAATACGTCATGTGATCACTCGGTCCATCTGTTATCAACACACTTCACACTTAATCCAGTAAATAAACTCCCGACCATTTTCAGCAAATGGATTCCCATTTTGTCTGGTCTCTTTAGACTCTGCAAATCTCAAGATGTTTTCTTTCCCTAGAATCTATATTATGGAGTGCCACCGGGTTCAACGACACAGCCGAATGTGAATCCAAGGGCAAGGACCACCCATTCCCGTCCCCAAACCTCTAGGGAAGTATCCACAAGAGGCAGGGACTGAAAATAATCGCAGCCATCGCTCACTCAAATGCAGATTTTTTTTTTTTTTTTACTTTGCAGCTACCCTACAAATCTGCCTTGTTTTCTTCTCTTGCTCTCAATTCTGGAGAAAGCACATAGAAATCAGGCCTATTATTCAAATGACGTTCACTGTGCACTAAAAGTGTGGCTGAGTCGAGATGGAAGCCCATTTAAAAAACGCTCTCCACCGAAATAGATGAGGTCTGCTGAGATATAAAGCACTTGGGTATTTACAAAGGCAGACAGGCAAAAGTCCAGTGCCCAAACCTTCCATCGGGAAATTGACTCATCATAGGTATAGCCTCAAAGTAGATTTCACATCCGCTAGCTAGAAAGGTATACATTCCATACATCTTTAAGAAAACAAATATAAATATTCCCTGAGACACTTATCTGCAGTAGAGTCAGTTTTCTTGCCTGAAGAAAAGATACATATTCCCCGCCTCATCCATCTCTAGCAATTCTTTGCCCACACCTTCTATAAAGCCCCTTTTTCTCTGACAGCATCTCCAAAGACAACTCTTTATAAATGTGTCGAATGATACTTCGTTTTCCTAGTACACAAGAGGGCGTTTAAAGAAGGACCAAACCTTAATCCAGGCTGTATATGGTAGCGGGCAACGGTAGACAAAAGCAAAAGTGATGCCATAATGGTGGAGCCATGTTTCACCGTGGAACCACAAAAGGGAAAAACAGAGAAACAGCATTAGCTCTCACTCGGGAAGGCTGCGATTCAAATTCACCTTCCTCTAGAATGGTGACTTCAGGGAAAATGGTTCAAATTCTTGCGGTTAAGAACCATATTTGGTCCACATCAATTGACATGAGGATCTAGTATGGTGATAAGCAGTGTCATTACCACCTTCTCTGCTGTGCACTTGGTAAGAACTGATCATCATGGCTGTTTCTCTCCCCTAGAACTTCCTATAAAAGATATTACCTCATCTGCCCTCTAAGTCTTAACAAAAAGTCCAACTTACTCTTTCAGGAAGCTTAGTGGAAAAGTAGACACTGGTCTAATTTTACCCCAAGCATAGGGAAAAACCAGAAGTCATCTCAGGAGCCAATTAATCAGTGAGAGATAATTAAATTTTACACATTGGACCAAGTTTTAACTAGGACACTAGGGCTACCTTGAGGATTACACACTGCTTTCTACTTTGGGGAACATGAAAAATTTTGCAATTATACAATTGTTCAGTTTGACAAATACTTATTGATGGCACACTACAAGCCAGAGCCTGCACATTCCAGAGACTGTAAAGTATGAGACTCCTTCCCTGACCTGAGAAGCCTTCTCCAGTAGGCAGAGTCAAATGGACAGATTTTGTTGTGGTACCTGACAGAAGTGAGATGGGGGTAGAGAGAAGACTGGCAAGGTTTCCAAAAGAAGGCTGCTGACACTGAGCCAAGCTGACTCCAAACTGCAAGAGTGTGCATGAGCAGAAAGGGTATTCTCAACAAAGGGACTGCACAAATATACCCCTTGGTAGTCTGAAAGGAGCTGTCCCTTGATCATTCTCACTAGAATGTGGCCATGAAAGGGAAAAATCAAGAACACAAGACTCCAGAGATGCAAGTTGGAAACAAAAATGCAATACAGCCTCAAGAGATTTCTTTCCTATCCACACATAATAGAGATTTTTTTTCTTAAAAGTCAAGATCAATATAATCGAAATACCTTGTATAAAATTCTCCAAAATAAAAACATTTCAGATTAAAAGTAAATGGTTAAGATCATTTAGAAACAAAGATGAAGATATATGACCATAGTTTCTATACCCAGACTAAAAATAAAATGTATGTGTCAAAAAATATATCTATTACCCCATTTAGGGAACAACAGGGTCTGTGCAATGATGAGATGGTGGACTCTAGGAAGCAGAAAGGATGGTTGTCAACTAAAACTCTCCTAAACACCATGTCTGAGGATAGTGCAACATCATAGAGCCTATGTACCCAATCTCTATCTAAACAGCCTCAGCTTCTTGACTTGAATATTTGTGGTGTCTCACCTATACTCCCTCGGGGAAACTATGCCACCTCTATCCCACTAGAAAAGTTGTTATCTCCAAGTAAACATGCACAAGTGAGGTGATCATATGCGTTTATCACTAACATGCAAATATTTGAACAGTTACCAAAGAATGCTCAAGTTAGAAGGTCCAACTGTGAATTTTGGAGATGAAAGGATTTTGATTGCAATCAATGGTCATATCTAATATTTTTGTTAAGTTTATTCATGGGGGACATTCTGGACTCAGATGCACTATGTATTTTGTTATTGTTCTGCCTGAGGCTGTTGTACAAACCAATATAGGGAGCCCATATGACTTTGAATGCTGTATTACTTTGTGTTAATCATATCACATGCCATTATAAGAACCTCTCCTGCTCATAGGCTCATTGTAATAGATAAAGGAAAATTCAGAAGCTGGAATTGTACCTAGAAAAGCTCTGAAGGGGGGACTGGAGACATAGCTCTGTTGGTAAAGTGCTTGCCAAGCAAGAATGAGGACCTGAGTTAAGATCCCCTGCACCCACATAAAATCCAGGGGCAGTGGTGCTGCTGGGAAGCATAGCACTGGGGAGACAGAGACATGTGGATCTGTAGGGAACCCTGAACAACCAACCTAGCAGAATTAGTGAACATCAGCTTCAGTGAGAGTCAGGTGCAGAGCTACTAAGGAAGACACCTCACACCAGCCTCCAATCTCTACAGGTATATACGTGTAGTTGTACTCATATACACGCATACATGCACATATACATACAAGCACACATACACACATACACAACAGCAATAATATAATGCTTAAAGGAGAAAACGGATCACCATGTTAATTTCTTCTCGTGACTTTAATGACCTTTTATCTCCTTCCCTATTTCCCTTGACCCCACCTCAATTCTCCTTCCTTTTCTTTTCTACTTTGTCTTTAGGAAACCAAAGTACAATCTCACTCAACCTCCCTTGCATGTTGGCTTCCTGTTAGGTACAGCCAATGTGAAGTTTCATCAAAACACTGGAAGATGGGATGGGACGGGAAAGGATCAAGGAATATTTCCTCATATCCCTAAGAAACTATCTCTGCAATTTGACCTCTTTGCTGCCTCTGTGACCATAGCTCCAGTTTTCATGGGTCTCAATTAAGTGGTTATGCCCCTTCTTATCTTTTGTCCCCAGGGCAGTTAACTCCCAGAGACAGAGATAAGTTATATGGAGCTTAAATCTGGTGTGGTTAAGTTTGTAAATTCTATATAAACTGTATGTACATAGAAGCATATTACTGGCCTTTTTCATATCATTAGAAAGGCTCTGTGGGAGATGGAACATTCCAAAGCTTAAACTTCATTTGCCTCATGTTCCATGCTAAACTCTGAGCTAAAGGCTTTCAGTTTCTTCCAATTTCTTGCCATCTCCCATATGCCTATTTATTCTTTATGTGTGGTCACATATCTCTAAGTAGTCCCTTCACAGAGGTTACTTCATTACAACACTCTCCATAGATTCTGTGTCTAATGACGACTTTCCCCAGAAGCCCAATATAATGTTATGTGAGGATTTGATTGACAACCTTGCTTCCCTCTGAGCCTGCCTACTTAGAAAACATTAAAGCTCACTCTACATTATTTCTTTTTAACATGCGAATCTTAGCTTTCTTTCTATAAGCAATAAGTTCAAATATAAGCGAAACACTAAGCTAGGAAACATTTTATTCTGTTGCAAACTTTCTCAAGCAGCTCACAAGCTGACTGTGTTGGGTACACACTCATTACATGCATAAAGGAAATATGATAGTACCTTCCTAAGGACCTGTTTGCTCAACTCTGATTTCCGGTTGTCATAATGGCAGTGGCGCTAGCTAGCATTTCTAAACTACTTCCTGCTGATGCTTTTGAATAAACCTCTTAGTAGCTTCCTCGCGCAGGGAGTCACTATGTTATAAACCCAGACAGCTGTATTTTGCAGTGATGATGGTTTGGCTTTAACTAGACAAACTGCACAGTCTTCAAGCATTGATATTAGGATGATCAACTCTTTGCCTTAGCTATAAAATTCCGGGTATAGAGTAAAAGTCAGGAAATTGTTAAATTATGAGGCAGCCTCTTCTGTGCAGTGACCATGGTCTTAACTTGGACAGTCAAAGCTCATTGAGGTTGAACTTGCAATGGCGCACTGCCTGACCTGTTGATTCAGCTCAGTTTCCAGAACCTGTCATTATAGATGCTCATGGATAGGATATTTAGAAACAAAAGAAAGAGTGGCCATTTTTATAATTGACTCAAGCTGTCAAACTATATCATGTGCCAAAGTTAGACGTGCTCAGGCCAAGAAAAATAATGCTTTCAGGGCTGCACTGTCACCTGTGGAAATACACAGCAATATTCCAGATGTCAAATATGATAATGGTGCTTCAAATTAGTATAGCACACCCCTTGCTATTGAGATTTTCCCTAAGAATACATTGTCGTATAGGTGAAAAACTTTTTGATTAAGGTAGAGATGTAGCTCAGCAATAGAGCACTTAGAGCACTTGCCTAACATGTGGGAAAGCTATCATCTGGTCACCACTGCAAAACAAATAATCAAATAGACAAAATATCTTACAATTAAATTACTTTTGAATTTTTTCATCTTTGTTACCATGTACCCACCTAACCTCTTACAATCAATTAATTTTAAGCTTTGTAAACTATTTTTACAGCTAAAACCTTAAGTCATTTATGGATTCTAGATATCTTTCACAACCAAGCTAAAATATGTATAATCAAACTTTTACTATCTTGGTTTTTCTGGTCTTGAAAGGAAACATCAAGATTTAGAAGAATTTTGTGCTTCTTCTAAATCTAACAATGCCAACCACAGCACAGAAAATAAGCTTGGTTTGCCCTCTCTGGAGGGTTAGTCGTCTCAACTGCGGCAATACAGTTCTCATTTATTTCCACGCCTTAATAGACTGCTCCCAGACATATGTCAGTAACCAAATACATATGTGTTTCAGGCAGCAGTCATTTCAGAGCTCTCTGGATAATTGTACACTCTTTATAACGTAATGTAACAAGTGTGTTTTTGCATTAATATAAGCTAAGAGGCTTTGTTTATGTTATGTCATAACTTAAGGTCTTCTAGAAAGAACTCATGTCTGAGAACTCCATTTGGAGAATTCTGGAAGGAAGCTTGAAAACCTCTCAGCATTAGAATATTAATTGTAGCATAGTTCTAACGATGTCTACCTGAAATAGAAGTGTGTAGTTTGTAGTTGGCTTAGAAGGGCAAAGAAATGGAAACGAGAAAATGAGGAGAAAAACGTAAGCATATTTGTTCCTGCGCAATTGTAAAGAAGTAGATTGTTTTGTATTTAGGTACTGTGCTGGTTACTTTTCTCTTGCTACGGTAAATACCGAGACTAAGGAAACTTACTGAGGGAAGTTTGTTGGGGCTCAGAGTTCCAGAGGATGAGAGTCCATGGTGGTGGGGGGGTCATAGCAAATAGTGGTGGACATGGTATCAGAACAAGAAGCTGAGAGATTAGATCTTGACCACAGGGTTAAGCAAAGAGAGGAAACTGGAAGTGGTGAAAGTCTCTCAAAGCCAACTTCAATTGGCATACTTCCTCTAGGAAGGCACATCTTTTAAACCTCCTCAAACAGCATCACCATCTGGGGACCAAATGTTCAAATATCCAAGCCCATGGGGGACATTCTCACTCAGATCAATACAGGAAGGATACTTCATTCTTTTATATGTTATTTAAAACATTACATTTATTCTGTGTGTGTGTGTGTATGTCTCTGTCTTCTCTGTGTGTATGTGTGTATGTGTGTGTGTGTGTGCGTGTATGTGTATGTGTGTCTATGTGTGTAGGAGTCAGTTCTCTCCTTCTACCCTGTAGGTTTGGAGAACTGAAGTCCTCGGGATTGGCAGTGAATGCTTTTATCCACTAAGGCACTTCATGGAGCTGCCTTACTGACTCAATTCTTTTTTTATTTTTAATAAAATAACTGATAAGAGCTAAGTAAGTGCCCCGATTTTCATACTCACAAAGGCTGTAGTAAGAGAAGATACTTAATAATAATTGAAGATTTTCAGGAAATCGCCTGATATTTAACACTCCTGACCAAATGCTCTCTTCACTGGAAGGAAATAGCAACACATAAATTCTTGGCTTTGCTGTCATCTTCATCTCTTCACTAAGCATCAGTGGACATCAGTGCTTGCTAGGCAAGACACCACAGTGCACCTAATAAGAAGGGTGGCTGGGGAAAGCAGCAGCGTTCATTTTACTCAAAGCAGTATCTTTTTTTTTTTTTTTTGAGGAAAAGTTAGACTTCAGTTGAGTGGATAAACAAAATGTTTATCTACATTCAATTTGAATTCAAATCAAGGTCTCAAGTATTAAATACCAACATGGTTATTGGCAACATTCTCTCAGAATGGGAAATACCCATGGCAGTGCTCTCTTCATTGATGTTATTTAAATGTTTAAAATGCCCAATGATTGTGAGCTTTATTAATAAATGATAATTCTTTTTCCTTAAGAAACCTCTGGAAATTCACAGCCATCTGTCCAGAATATAAAACAGCCTTGATTTATGCCTTGAAAGTAGAATTATAATGAATAACAAACAAATTCATTTTGATGACATAAAAATCCCCAAACAAATTACTCCCCAGTATCTATCTCACATTGTAGGTTATTAGTTATAAATATCATTATTCATGAGGTCTAACTATGGATGTAAAAGAGCAATTTTCTTTATTACTGCACATTTCTCTAAAACGAGCTAGTTGGACATGAGAAGGATTGAAGGTAACAGGAAGTGCAGATTCAGGGAGGCACCAGAGTCAGCTCAACAGGAGGAAATACCTGCATCAGGGAAAATAGAAGTAAAGCAAAGGGTGTGGGCTATAACTCACTAAGGAGCTGACTCCTGTGCTTATTAATTAGAATAGCTAACTACATTCTGAGCACATATTACACATTAGGTTTAGGAAAGAGTAGACATGCTTTCCTCTTCCCTATGCCTATGATCCCTTGGAGTTAGATTATATCTTCATCCGTTGCAATCTGAATCTATTTTAAGTCAAAGGCGGAAAGATAGTCTTACCTACAGAACATCACAACTTAACAGCAGGACACTGACGGATGTCTCTTGTTGCCAACTGTGATCAGCTGTGACTGCGGGAGAGATGAGGCTCATTGTTGCCTCAACATCAAGAGAGTGTAAGTACTTCAGAATAGCATTATCTCAGGAAATACTGAGGCCCAGTTTCTCGGCAATGCACCTGTACAGTCCTCACGTGATTGCGATGACAGCATGGAGCCGTGTGAGGGCAGAGACAGTTAGGCTATGTTATGCGATCCCTAAGCTCATCACTGTTCTATATGCAGGTCAAAACTTCTCTTAGTTGTCTGAGCTTGGAACCTGAGGCTCTGTGGTAGGCAATTTGGATGTAATTGGCCCCCATAATCTTATAGGGAGTGACAATATTAGGAGGTGTGGCTTTGTTGGGGTGTATGGCATTGTTGGAGGAAGTGTGCCATGTGGGGATGAGCTTTGAGGTTTCCTATGCTCAGGATACAGCCCAGTGTTTCAAACATTTTTTTTGTTGTCTGCAAGATGTAGGACTTTCAGCTACTTCTCCAGCATCATGTCCGCCTGCACGAGACTATGCTCCCAACTATGATGATAATGAACAAAAGCTCTGTAACTGTTTTCCTTTATAAGAATTATAAAAAAATATAAAAAAATTAAATATTTTCCTTTATAAAAATTGCCATGGTTCTGGTGTCTCTTCAGAGCAATAGGAACCTTAACTAAGATAGGTTCCTTCCCCTATTTCTATGCTCCTCTCTCTGCATTATTTCTCCAGATGGTTCTTCCATCTCCCCTCTCCAAAGTCAATGACAAACCACATCCTCTAACAAGCCTGTAATCCTGTTCTGCTTTTTCGCTGTTGTTGTTTGTTTGTCCTTTGTTTTTGTTTTGATTTTTGATTTTCCCTATCTTGTTCAAAGTCATCGCTCTATTTGGTGACCTGCAAGTTCCTTCTTCTCAAAGTTAAAATTCTAGTATTTCCCTCCTGATTTACACCCATCTCAATATACACAGAGCCAGATTCAAATGTAGTGTTGTTATAAGGTCATCAGACAAACTGCCGCTTGTAACTAATTGTGTGTGTGTGTGTGTGTGTGTGTGTGTACACATTCCAATAATAACCACAGTCAATAACTTCACTCAAACTGCAGTTAGGTAGCTGGCACAGTTGTGCTTTGCCTAGCCATCCCTTTAGAGACTACTATATGAAATATACATTATAATTATTTCCATTTAATATATAAGGGACCCAAAACAAAAAGAAGTCACCTAAAGTTCTAGCTCCAGTATTTGTACTTAGACACTCAGGCTCCAGATCGTACTCTAAACAGCACAGCACATTATTTTGTTCTTAACTTAGAAGACAGCCATGTCCTCTCCTGTCATTAAGCCTTCTCAGACTCACTATTTCCTGTCCCTTCCTACTGTTTTTGTAGTCAATTCACATCACCCCTCAGAGAGTTTCCCATTTTTTCCCTCTGTCCCCAAAGAATAAAATATCCAGCACCATTATTTTTTTCTCGGACTGTTTTCCCCTGTGATCACTGATCTCACTGCAGGTGAGTTCTCTACTTTCTTCTGGTACCAGTATCCACTAATATTATTCTTGGTGTATAGTGGATCTTTAATACATATTTGATGGATGAACAAGAAGACTGTGTAATGAATAAACAGTCAATCAATTTAGCAGACTGTTCTTGGCCATATTTGCATATCTGTGTAAAGAAGGCACTGAACCACATAAATTTTAATTTGTTCTCTTGAAGGTCTATCATTCATTCTTTTATCCACTCACTCATTCACAGCACTATTTCTTGAGTATCTACAGCATCTCAGACACTACTCTAGGTCCTACCACACAGGAGCAAAGAGAACAACCCACTCACGACTGTGCCCTTTACAGTCTTCTGCTGAGAGAGAATAACGCACGGTAGTGACCGGTGCCAAAAAAAGAGAATGGGGGTATTCTTATATAGATACCCACACACATGTAACAAAACTTTGTCTATCCAAGGGGCTGTTGACAATTTTGTTGACCACTCTTAATGCACAACCAGGAAGCAGCTTATACACAAGATCGAACTGGCAAAAACGTCTGTACAGGCAGGAGAGGGAACTATACAGTGCCATCCACAGCAGAGCAGTTATGGCAATCAACAGCTGCTGGAGGAGGAAGAGACTTTTCTTTAGGGATGCAGCCCCTGATAGGCTGTTCATGCTCCAGTAGATGGCCCTACACCCATGCTCATACTGGCAACACTATGGTCTCAGTGGGTGAAAAAGAATACATGAAGTTGAAGGGAAAGTGTATGTGTGGTAGGGGGAGATAAAGGAAGAACTGGAAGGGCTGACGCAGAAGTTGGATTCAACCAAAGCACATTATAAACATATAAGAATTTTCAACAAATTAAACAATTCAAGTTTTTCTGGCTTTTGAAGGATATGGATTACCAAGTGTTGACTAAAGGACAAAGGGAGGCATTGGGTGTAGGATGGATACATAGTAGCCTGAAGCCTAAACATTGTAGGATGTTCACAATAAACAGAATCAGTTGCCAATATTCTTATTCATAGGCATGCGTTGAAATAGGTATATTTTAAATAAGGGAAGTGGAGAGATACCAAACAAAACATCTCATAGCTTAAGGAACAGGTAGTTGTCTTGGTGGAGAGTCGATTTTTGTTCAGTTACACAGGGTATATAGGAAACCCAAATCTGATTCAGGTTTGAATAAAGTCCCCAGAACTGGGTATTTTAATAATAATCATTATTGACTTATTTGCATTTTCACTCTTTTTTACTGTATGTAGAATTATATTTATAATATAAATACAGCCTATCCAAAGAGAGAATCTGAAATCTTTATAAATTTCTCTGAAAATTCCAAAAAGACAAACTTGTGAGTTGGTGTGTTAATATGACAAACAGCGAATAACTTTATTTATGATGACCCACAAGTTTGCAGAAAAACCAGATTTGAACCCAGGGGCCTACAAACTTCCCGAGATAAATACACAGAAGTCTCTTTATGTTATTTAAAATTCTACTTTATTTTGAGTCGGTTTGTCTGCATTAACTGTAAATTGCTCTAACAATGTATTTAATTTTAATGGTGTCAGTTTTTCTCCGATGCAGGGCAGTTTGAGACAAATGGTTTTATGTGGATATCAATACAAACCTCTTCTTGTGAACATAAGTCATTGCACTTTAAAAAAAATACAAAAAGCTAATGGAAAAGAAAGTATTTACAGCCCTAACATTTATAGTAAAATTACATCTAGGAAGAACCTAAACTTACTTATGAAACAAAATTATCTTTAACACAGACCCAGACACGGCATCAAAAATAGACTCAGATGCTCTTTCTTCTTCTGAGGTCTAGAAAAATGCTAGCAGTTAGCCACACAAATAAAACAACGGCCATTTAAAAATGTTTCAGGCTTTGTGTATTAGTGTTATTCAGCCCCAAAAGGTTTATTCATATTGACAGAAGAAGTAGAATTTGGAACACGTCCTGGAACTTCAGTATGCAAATAAATGACTCAAGCTAGTACTCTTGATTTATTTACCAAAAATAAAAGGAAACAAAATAACACATGCAAAAAGCAAATTCTGCATTCACCAAGCAGATTCCCTGTGTAGGAAAGGAGTCTCCTTGCCACCATCACCGCAGAGGCGGCGTGCAAATGTGAGCACACTGATTGAAGGGGAGGCACGGCCCACCAGATGGTCCTCCTCCATGCAAGCCCACGTGCGGAGGAGCTCTTTGCTGATAGAGAGCTAAGCCGGCAACAAAGCGAACACCTGGTCAAATAAAAATCCATCAGGACAGACGAACTGGTTGCCCAGTCTCCAAATTATTTGCAAGCTTCAAGTCCAAAACGAAATGTTCCCCTCTTGCATGCTTCAGCAATGATGACAATGTTAGGATCTGTACGACATACCCCTAAATGGAAAACCTCCTCAAGTGGCTGGTGTGACTTTTAATTCCATAGATGCTGATGGCAAGAAGCAGCGAGCAGACTCCTGGATGGTGAGAATCTGCTGTCCTTTCTCCTTGAAGCACACCACCACAAGTGGCTTTCGCGAAAATCACTCACTCTGTCTCCATTGGGATCATTGGGAAAGATGCCAAGACAGACTCTGCCTCCCTTTTGGGCTCTGAGGAGCCACAGGTTAGACACTCCAGCGAAGGCGTAGGGAGGCGAGAATGTCCAGCAGGAGACTCTGTCTCTCCTTCCAGTGTCCCCACCCACCCTCCTTTGTCCTTCTGTTTCTAGAGTGGAACTCCCACATCAGCTGGGAAGGTAATGGTGCAGAGACCTGAAACAGTCAGGTGCCCAAGAAGATGCCGCTTATCAGTCGGTGCACCAGGCCATGGAAGTTGAGGAGCTGTAGCAATCGGCATCCAAGAGCCGAGAGAAAACCTTGAGTCTGTGAAAGAGCAACTCGGCCCATAAAGTTTGTCAGCTTCGGCAACTGCTCCAAATGGCAATTTCAAGGCCAGACTAATGAGCTAATAAATTATAGTCACTTCACACACAACATGGCATGATTTTTCCTGCTGAGTTGAATCAGGTAATAATCCCAGCTAACCTTTAAAAAACTGATTGGCACTCTCCCAATGAGGGGCCCAGAAAGATTTGGCCTCTGGATCAGATATGGGGAGGCTTGAATCTATAGCATTCTGTGTCAGAAAGAGTTGTTTCCACCACCCCTGTCCACCAGGGGAGACTTGTCTATACTGGAAGTGTTTTATGTGACAAATGGGTGGGTAGAAAATGGAGGTATTACTAGTATTCAGTGGGTGGCGCTGATGATAACTCTCTATTGCATAGGAAACCAACCAATATAGGGCTAGTAGCCAAAATGGCACTCCGATTGAGGTCTTTGAAGAAACCTTTCTCTAGAGCACACAGCAAACTTAGTCAACAAAACAAACTGGCCATCTTTGGATCTGATTTTGGGGATGGGAGTAGGAATGGGGCAAGACCCCAAGTCTACTTGAATTCCACTGGGCACACATTAGCCCAGTCAAATTTCCAGAGTTCTGTCAGGAATCCATCCCTTATGCTGTGGAAATGACGAAAAGGAAAAAAGATGTCCAAGTGATCATTACTTCTGGCAGAGAGCCCCATCATCTTGAATTGCAGAATGTGTCTTGCAGATGGTTAAGATTTAATGAGCATGCTCAATTAGCTCTATCACCTCTACCCAGGGGGAAAGCCGTCACACTGGAATATGGCTTGAGACCTCAGACTCCCATTCATCTGCCCAAATTCATAACATCACTGACGTAAGTCATTCAAATCTCTCTGAGAACCTGGGGAGACAGTCGGGCTTACAAGCACACAGCAAAAGCAACAGTAGTTAGAATAAGTACTCCAAGGATCAGTAAACCTCGGCGTTATCAAGAAAGCAATCTCTGAAGGATTACTCTGGTATTCTTCCATGTCTTAATTTAACTGAACATAAATGTTGATGAATAAAATTTCCAAAAGTTGGCTTAAGAGGTGTGTGTGTGTGTGTGTGTGTGTGTGTGTGTGTGTGTGTGTGTGCATGTATTTAGGGAGAGGGATTTTCTAGTTAATGCTCTTTTTTAAAAAAATCACATATATGGTTTAAAATTATGTGTAGGGGTGTTTCTGTATGGATATGTGCATATAACTGCATATGCAGGTAACTGGAGAGACCAAAAGTTGTCAGATGCCCTGGAGTCAAAGTTAAAAGTTGTCATGACCCACCTGACACGGGTGCTGAAAACCAAACTCAGGTCCTCTCCAAAAGCAGTAAATGCTGAGCCATCTCTCCAGTCCTTCTCATATCTTTTAACTAATAAATATCTCCAGGGAAAGAGAAGGTTTACCACATCACAGTTTCCATGTTATAACAACACTGACTTCCCATGAAAGAGCGCCCAGAGTAGAAGTTCTAGTGAGAGAATAGCAATTTACAACCTGTTTCCCCCTGATCAAGATTCTGTCATTTGAAAGAAGGTCAGAAACTCTCTGGTCAAGGACCAGAGCCCGGCAGTGCCACTTGTTGAGGATTCCAGGGATTTAATTAAAACACGTAGATATTATATCTTTGTGTTTCCACAGAGACCATAGGGCACTGGCAAGTTCTGGCAATGTTTAAATGCATCTTCCTAATCTTTTGGGGAGACAGAATAGCTCTCTCGCTAACCCCTATACTATGTTCTTCATTTCCTAGAAACGTTTAGGACATATGTGGGCAATTTCAGTATGAATTCCATCCCAGTGCAACATATGGCAATTGAGACAGATGACAGTGTGCTCCCTTCCAGCCTCCCGTGTCACCTGTGATTGCATCGTAACCACGCGGCATAAGGGCTGTCTTTTCACTGTGGTAATTGGGACAGGTATGGAATGACCATATTCTCTGTCCATCATCATCCCCTTTGCATGTTAGGCAGTGATGAGATGCTCAGCACAGATAACTCTTCTGAAATAATCCTTCCCTGTAGGGTGACAGCAAGCCACACGATGACATTAGCACTGAAGGTATTGAAATGAGTGTGTTAACTAATAAGCTGTTTTAAAAGCTTTGGACAGAGAAATGGGTCTGTGGATCATGACCAATAAAAATAATGAGCATTTTCACTGTTAGGTGACATTTCCAACTAAGTCAAACCCTCCGGCCAGTGAGAAAAAGACTATGGGGCTGAGAAGGCCCAATGGGCCCCTCTGATGTAACCCTTCCTCTTGTGTTTTAAATGAAGGCAAAGAAAAGGAAGGAAGGAAGGAAGGAAGGAAGGAAGGAAGGAAGGAAGGAAGGAAGGAAGGAAGGGAAAATGAATGAAGGAAGGAAAAGAAAGGAAGGAAAGAAGGAAGGAAGGAAGGAAGGAAGGAAGGAAGGAAGGAAGGAAGGAAGGAAGGAAGGAGAAACAGCACACATCTATTTTTTTTTTCTAGAAGTACACTGGGATAGAATATCTATGCATCAATGATTGTCGAACTCCATTTTACTTTATTAGGAAAAGCCAAGGAACTTTCAAAAAAAAAAATCTACAGGCATCACTTAAGCATAGCACATAAGAAGCCAACACCCTTCTTCAGAAAGAGGCCCAGAGAGGGTGAACAAAAGGTGAAACAATTCTCCAGACAGAATAACAAGAAACCAGTTTGCACCCTAACAACCTGTCTGTCCTCACGGCTCCAGCAAGATCTCGGCAGAGTTCACTGCCTCCGAGCTCAAGGCCGACAGCTTGGAAGTTAGAAATGGTTCCTCACCAATTGAAATGGGTGTTGCTTGAGGAGGCTGACTCTTCCTAGCCAGGAAGGTGTTTGTATGAGTTTAAGTAATCCGAAAAGTCAATAGAAGTTTCCTGTTTGCCAAGGGCTTACTGTGTGGTGAACTTGGTCTTCTGGAAGCCTGCATATGTAGACTGTAACCTTGACGGAGGCCCAAGAGGAAAAACTGATCAACGCGCCTGCCATTAGACTGTACCTTTTTCCTGGTCCATTTCGATTGTCTCTGGTCCTTACTTGAGCCCATAGGAAAGCTACGCAGCAGGCAGCACTAAAAGAAGGGAGGCCCCTTAAGCTCCAGGGACTTGAACTCCTAGCTGAAAATTTCCTTTCACTCAAAAGAGCACTCTCCACCTTTTCCCCAGCACAACACTTAGCATGCCCATGAGGGGGGAAAGTGTTTCCCACCAGGAGGAAGCTGTGGGTATATTCGAAAATTGAGATTTTTGAATTGCAATTGGCATCTCTCAGCGCCTTTCAGACAGGGGCCATCTAACTGTAAAGTGACATTTTGTGTTCCTGACATGGGAGAGTCTCTATGAAAAAAAAAAAAAAAAAAACCACACACAATCAATCCATTTCTAAAACACGGGCTCAAGAAGCAAGGAGCTGGCGCTAAACCTAGACGATCTTTCATGATTTCTTCCTTGAAAGAAAATAAGCAAGGGACATTCAGGTTTCAAATTATTCTCCCTCCCAAGCCTCTTTCATCGCTATTACTATGAGCAATATCATTCTTTACCCACGGCAGGAAACTTTTGTGAGCAAAATACCATCGAAAATCCTTACTTTCACATCCATTCACTCCTGGCAAGAAATGAAGCTGGATGAACTTTGAGTGCCCAGCTGAGGAAATGAATGACCTTTGATTGATCTAATTTCCTTGTCTCTTTTCAGCCACGTATGATTTCTACAGCATGGCTACTGCGCTGCGCCTTTGTCTTCCAGCACCTGCAAGCCCTTCCTAATCACTAGTTAAGAGCCAAAGGCCGTTTAAAATAAGAAGCATCATCCGGATGCAGAACTAGAGACACCCTAGGTGAGAATACTGTATCCGCACGGAGACTGAGTCCCATTGGGAGCCCTAGAGGGAAGTCAGGACTTTCCAGCACTCTCTGGGCATGGCAGCTCAACTCTTGTATGTGTGCTGCCTCTGAAAACCCTAAACTTACACTCCTGGGAAGTTGGCCAAGGCTTGAGAAGTGAGGGGAACATCTTCAAAATACAGACAAGGAGTGAAAGGGGGCCGTCATGGGAGAAAGTGACAATGATTCTGATGTCTTGGTCAATAGCAATTAGGTGTTTCGGTAAAATGGAAGCCAGGTCTTAGATGTCTTTCTAGCAAAAGGAATCAAGCTACATAAGGGCTTAGTTGGGCCTGGTTTTGTGGTGGGGATGAAATGCCAGTTTGTTGAGTTCTAGGACCAAAGGAATTAATTTTCCTTCTCGGGCATCAGCTAGTTTTCTCATCTTTACTATTGAACTAGCACATATCCTAATGTGTTGGAAGGTTCCATGAGATAAAGTACCCCACACAGCATCCTGATCCATAAATGTCCAATTACAGTTGCAAGCACTTGACAGTGCTTATCCATGCTCGGAGCTGTTCCTTTACTCTTGACATCGTCACAGTTCCAAGACAGGTATTAGAGGCCACACATGTTTTAGAAATGAGGAAACTAAACACTGATGTTACAGAGCCAGTGATCAAAGCCACACTCCAAATCAAAGTTCTGTGCCCTGTGTGACTCCTTCAGTAACATTGCTAGAAGAATCATAAAGGCCACGGATTGCAAATAGGATAGATTTCAGGTACCTTCAGGATTGGGATAGAGAGAGAGAAGGTTCCTGGCTAACTCTTGGGGTTTCTATGTGTGATGAATGATGATATATTTCCCTCTGCAGGGGAATGAGGAAAAAGACAAACTGAACCTGTGAAACAAGCCTCTACAAATGACTAATAGTTATACTGTAATTTATGTTATAATAGTTATTATATTATAAAAATAACTGTAGTTATTTGTATATGGGTCTTAGCGGCTAATATTCTACACTGATTTCATCCATCCATCCATCCATCCATCCACCCATCCATCCATCCATCCACCCATCCATCCATCCATCCACCCATCCATCCATCCATCCATCCATTCATCCATGCACTATATTTATTTATCTATCTGAAATACTGGGCATTGAACCTAGGTCCTCAGTTGTGCAAGGAAAATGCTCTATCACTATGTTATAGCTCTAGTCCTCAAAGGCTCCAAATTGGAGGAATTATTTGAAAAATATGTGGGAAGTTGAGTAGATGACATTCACACAGAAGTGGGTTGAGTTGGAAAGAAGGCTGAAGAGAACTTGCCCTTGAAAACAGAGCTTTAATTTTTTTTTCTTTTCTTCATTTTTGGAAAACAAGGTCTCATTATGTAAACCAGACTGCTGTCCCCCTCATGATCCTCCTGCTTTAGCTTCCTGAGCACTGTGTTTGCAGTTGTTCACCACTATACATGCCTGAGGGCATCAACTCTTAGGGCTTAAACAGAAATCCTTAAAGGACAGAAGTAGGAGTAGGACTCAGCCAGAGAGAAAGAGGGTTTTCAAAGCCTTTTCTCTAGTTTAGGTTCAACTCAGACATAGAGAGTTGGATACTGGTTACTAAAGGGCGAGGATGGGTAATGTTGGATTCCACTCTGTATGCTGTGAATACCATTGGTTAGTAAAGAAGTTACTTTTGGTCAATGGATTAATAGAATATAGCCAGGCTGGAAAAGATATATAGAGAGAGTAGGTGGAGTTAGGGAAAAGCCATGTAGCTGCTGCAAGAGACAGATGCCAGATGCCGGATGGAATCTTACAGGTAAACCACAATCATGAGACAATACACAGATTAATAGAAATGAGTTAATTTAAGATAATATATATATATTTAAGATAATAATATATATATATGTATGTAAGCAAGTAGACAAAGCAGTGCTTTAAATAATACAGTTTCTGTGTGCTTATTTTGGGTCTGGGCATCCAGAAAACAAACAAGTGGTCTCTGACAACAAAATGACATCCAATGTGAAAATGATTCCCACCACCCACATTGGGTCTGGGTGCTTCTGCATCCTCTGGGAGTTGGGAGGAAAGTAGCTGAGACCATGGCTGTGGCTCAGCACTCCCCACATAAGCAGGTGGTAGAAATGGGTCTGCTAGGATTGCACAGACAGGTGAGCATGGTGGATTCCCACTGCCATGCACAGAGTTATTTCCAGGCCATGCACTGTGTTGCATGGCAAATTAAGTTTTTACTAAGATAATAAGGGTTTATATGCTGCACATAGCTACTCAGAGTTGAGATGGTGAGTGTGATTCCCAACCTGGTGGTCCCAGGGCTAACAGTAAGGTACTTCTGTCATATTAAAAGGCCAAGAGAGGTAGACCCAGCATCCAGGGCTGCCACAACCAAGCTGACTACCATTTTAAAAGTGCTCCTGGTCAAAATGATTACTAATGCACAGTAAAGACCGATTCAGACAAAAATAAACCTCTAAACGGGTCATAGTATGTTTAAAAAATATACATAGGCTTAGGGGGAAAAAGTATAGATAGTTTTTAAAAAACTAAATGGTTTTAAAAAATAAAACAAAATCTTTTAAAAATGACAGAGTAAGACAGTCATAGATTAAAGGAGTAAAGGAAAATTAGCCAAGTAAATATAAAACATACTCAGAGAGTCTGGATTATGTATATTATTGTGTTTTCTTTAAATTTTTTGACTGAATAAGCTAACTACAGAAAGATATTTCATTGTACATGCTACTAAACTAAACCAACATATATACTTTAAAGGTGTCTTGACTTCAAAATTTGGTCTCAAGGTATGCTGCTTTGAAAAAGAGGTTCTGCTTTTGTTTCCATGGAGGAAAAGAACCTGTGGATTCCTTCCAGACTAGTGTGGTTTGATGGACCAAGAACCCCCACCTCTGAAAAATCTACTTAAACCCCTAAAATTAATTCACCCAACAAAAAGCAGAAAGCAGTTTGGAAAGAACTATGCCCAAATACCCAAATATTGTTTGTAAATGTTTGTTTACATTTAAAGGGGGATATGATATTGAGATAAACACTTTGCATTGGTATGGATCTTGGTTTATCAATACAAATTTAAAGTCAATGTTGTTATATGTATAATCCTGCTCTTGATTAAGGTATTGTGTTTGTGAAGGTCTTTAAAAATATATAATACATAATTTAAACTTACAGGTTAATAGATAATCATCTATAATAGTCAAGCTCGAAGTCATGTTAGTTAGGTTTTCTAGATATATAGAGAAAGGAAAGATTGGATTAGTTAATGGGGACAAAATTACACCTAGAAATGATGAACAAGGTTTAGTGTTCTATAGTACATGAGGGTAACGGGCTGTAGTTAACAATAATTTATGGTATATTTCAAAACAGAAAGAAGATGGGAATTTGAATGTCCTCGCCACAAAGCATGATTAAGGTTAGTGATGGGTATGCTAACGACTCTGACTGCATCATTTCATTTATACACATAGAGTCCAAGACTGCATGCAACTGTCACACTAACTTAAATCTATGAAATGAAAAACTAAATAACTAGAACTATGTTCTTTCATCAAGAGGATGACTCTATCTCCCACTATTTACCTCTCTGGTATACCACCTACTTATCAAACACAGAGATTTACAATATAGTCTAGATGGATGGGCTCCATCCCATCTCAAGAGATCTTGGGATGAAGCAAAGTCAACAGGACTATTCTCCTGTCTCTGACCATTCAGAGCCCAACCACTCAGTCTCAGTGGTTTCTCCTTCACAGAGCTCCTGCAGACACTCCAGCTGAGAGTAAAGAGTTTCTTTGCTGTTTCAAAGCACTCCACGCATACTTATGACACACTACTTTTTTTTTAGTGGAGTCAGATTACAGTTATTATGTATCAGTTCAATCTCTTGCTAGTTCAATGCTTTCCTGATAACAGGAGCCTTATCTGCCATTTCTGTCCCACCAGTATGTGTATCAATTGTCGCATAGTGAGTGTTGAATACATGCTATTGACCTTAACTGAGTTTTGGTTTTTTAGGGAAACCTCAGTAGGTAGTTTCATGTTGGCCACCCCCTTTGTCCCAGCTCAGCCTCTTATTCATGGTATACTTTATGTTAAGGTATCTTAATGTGTGCACTGAGGAGAATAGCAAAATCCAGAATTGAAATGCTCATAGTAGAGCACCCAATACTGGGATAGCTATCCCAGATCAGTTCTGAATCTTGAAAGATGGCTATCCAAACCTCTCTGTGCATGCTTCCTGGGATTCCCTAACTTCTCTGCCCTTCCCACAGGTCCCTCACAGACCTAGGGTCTCAGTCCCCAACCATCCCTTTAGCTCCTGTCCTACAGGATTTACAATCTGACTGTGACAACTAATTTTGGGACTGTAATGCCTCCTGTCATCTTCCATAAATTTGACATAAATAAATCACAAAATACCCTTTTTATATCGCTTTTTATCTTGCTACGCTCCTTGTTTCTTTTGGAAACAGTTTTTATGGCAAATGCAGAGTGTAAATCCACCCGACAATAAAGCATGCCAAACAAGCGTGTCGAACAGGCACCTGAGAGGAAATTGCCCACCATTTGCAGGGCTCTAAGCAATTATCAGCAGGATGTTCTGGAGTGGGCCTGTTAAGCACACAGCCCTGGATCCCTCACGCATAATCTGCTCGTCCCCCAATGTAAAGTGTTGTCAAACACAGGAAAATGAGCACACTTTGGTCCATATCTTTCCAGTAGCCTCCTCTGGTGGCAACATGGAGCAGAGACTTTGAACTACATCTCTCCTGTTTGTTTCATTGGAGACATCTTCTCTCCTGCGGTTGTGATGGCCCATATGACTTTCCACACTTTTTATCTGTGCTACCCAATATGGAAGCTAATGGTTCCATGTGGCTATTGCACACATTCATGTAGGTGCTGAGACAAAAGAACTATTCTTTTTAACTATTATTATTCATTGTAAGTTGAATCTGTTTACATGTAAATGGATGGGAGCTAGTGACTACTACATGGAGATCATATAAACAATGCTTAGGACCTTCTACTTCTCATACCTGGCTCCATATACCTTGGACAACAAATATAAGAAATCTTACTAAGTTCCCATTGGGTACAATACCCATCCTCTTGGCCTTCATCTTAGCAGTGATCCAATGGAGTAATCGTTTCTCCATTACTTGTTTGAAGTGGAGATATGAAGACCACATAATTTAAGTGGAAAGTCCATAGTCTCTAAGCTAATCTATAGTGGAATAGAGATTTGAACCAAGACCTGTCCATCAAAGCCTTGCTTGCCTTGGTGTGGTCATTAGAACAAACACTTTGACTTTAGGTTACTAGACTGTTGACACAAGTTTTCTGTCCAGCTGGGTCTTGCAGCCGTTAAGTCCCAAAGAATCACACAGAGGTCTGCATTAGTTATAAACTGATTGGCCCCTTAGTTCAGGCTTCTTATTATCTAATTCTTACATCTTACATTAGCCCATAATTCTTGTCTGAATAAGCCATGTGGCTTGGTACCTTTTTTGGTGAGGCAGTCACATCTTGCTTCCTCTGAGGGTGGGTCTTGACTGCAGGCTTAAACTTCCCTATTTCCAGAATCCTCATTGCCCTGCCTATACTTCCTACCTGCTTGCCCCACCTATACTTCTTGCCTGGCTACTGGCCTATCAGCATTTTATTGAAAATAATATAAGTGACAGGGTACAGACCGTTGTCCCACAGCATTAGACCTAAATCGCTAGGTCAACCATGAATGCTTTAGCCAATCAGGTAGGTTCCATTTTCAGTGGTAAGAGTGTATATCTTCAGAAAGAGCCAGCTCTGCAACACACAGAGCCATGCCCTTCCCAATGTGCCTGTGTGCGGATGCAGAAAGGAGTGCCACCCCCGTTTACCTGTCAAGCATGTTGAGAGCAAGTCTGGGAGTCATTTGAGGATTAATGAAAGACCACAAATGCTGTAAGGTTAAGCCTTATTATTAAAGAAAATTCTGATGAATCTTATCTCACCCTATTTATTTCCTGCCTAAGTTGTCACAAAATCTATATGCAATATTATTACCCACACCAATACTTTCAAAACACCCCTAAAAGCCTACACTTGGTACAGCAAAATTGAAGAAATGTATCCCATGGCCTTTCAGTAATACCAAATTAAAGCAATGACAATCCACAGCAGAAAACCCATGCCACTGCACTGATTATTAACATGTTAATTTCTATGTCCTAGATTTTAAAATGATTCTGGGAACTACTTATTGAATTTTTAATTTGCAGATTATCGACCAAATTGGATGCAATGGCTCTGAGCAATGAGAGCCACATGTCAGCCAAACAGGTAAGCAGATGCAGGAAGACAACAGCCGCTCCTGTCTGAGGTGCTAGCTTGGCCAACCCAGGAGTCAGCTCTCATTGGTTCTTGAGTGCTTGAAGTCCCAGACAAAGAAAAGGGTATTTCCAATAGGGGCTGTATGCATGCAAGAATTCTGCATTAAGGACTTCACAATATGAACTTCCAGACTCAAATTTATGTTTCATTGTGCAAACCTGTCCTCATTTTAAATCTATCTATCTATCTATCTATCTATCTATCTATCTATCTATCTATCTATCTATCATCTATCTATCATCTATCTATCTATCATCTATCTATTTATCTAGTTATGTATATAGATATAGATATTATCAATTCTTTGAGCATTTTATAAGTTTGTGCCAAACATTATGATCATATTCTTCATTTCTTTCAATCTCTAGGACCCTCCCAACACATCCCTCTCCCAAATTCATGTCCTATTTGATTGTATTTATTTTTTGTCAATGTTCTGCTACATACAATTGGTGTCTGTCTCTCTCTCTCTCTCTCTCTCTCTCTCACACACACACACACACACACACACATAAACACACCACATAAAACACAGTATTCTCGAAGTCTCAGGATAGGTAGGTAGACTGATATAGATGTCTCTCTTTCAACACTTGAAGCCACTTATTCTTGGCACTTTGACTAACTTTGGATTCCTTGTTTTGCTTGTTTCCCCTTCTTTCTTCTTTTTGTCCCTCTCATCCCTTCCTCTTTCCTTTGCACGGATTAATGAATAAAGCTGACCCTGTCCTGATCCCACAGAGCTCCTAGTGCTGTTGAAGACTTTGGGCACAGAAAGACCATGCGAGGCAAGAGTAGGGAAGGGCTGTGCTGGAGAAAGCACACAGGGCACATACTTCAGGGAGGGTAGAGACAGTGAAAGACTTCTTAGAAAAAAAAAAACAAAGTAACTAAGGAGCAGAAGAGGATAAGAGATGGGTGAAGAGAGGGAATATTCCAGACCTCCTCTCGGTTTATATGGAAACAATGGAGCTCTCAACATTGAGCTCCTAGACCCTAACACCAGAAGAACCATATCAAAATCCCATGAGTACCTGGCACTTACTGTGTGGACTCTACAAGTGAACTCAATGCTCCTAATGTAAGCTGTTTTGTTTCAGAATTTGAGAATATATTGAATACTCCATACCTAAGAAATGTTTCAGAAATAAAGAGATTGTGACCTTGCGACTATCATCATGACAGATCTTATTCTCATAAAACTTAGTCTCTGGTCTTCTATTCCTCCTTATAGATCATACTAAATATCTGATTTCACTAGACCCAACAAGCCCTTTTATATCTCTGTGAACCCCTCTCCCACCCAGCCTTCTAGCACTCCTTTCCTTTCCTATTCATTCCTCTTCTCATGCCATCTTAGAACAACAATTATCGCCTGTATGTCTTACTTCTGCAACTAGATTCCAGTAGCTCATTCCTACTAATAAATGCCATGTTAAGATAATACCTACTGGGTCTTTGTCATTGGTCCACGTCCATAACTGTATTGTTCACCAAAGGCTCTCATTAACAGAGCTACTACGGAAATAGGCAGAGTACCCCTCCAGCCTGATGTACAATGTGGAAAGTCTCATTTTCCATGTAAGAAAGAACACTGCTCAGTTCATACAGAAGCTTAATGACTTGTCAAAAGCCACATAACTGCTTGAGGGTTCAACTGAGGCTAGAACTCAAACCTTCAAACCACAGTACCAATGTCAGAGTCTTGATGATGCCTAGCTAGGGTCTTGACTGGAAACAAAGTAAAAGGCTAGATTTTATTGAATGTTTATTGCACATGTTTTTCTAAAGTATTCTGTTCTTTGAATAAGTTAGCCTCAAGAGGAGCCCATGAAACAGGGTCTAGCACAAAAAACTTCATTATGGAGGAGGTAACTGAGTCACCAAGATGCTACATTATCCTACTAAGTGATGCGGCTGTGGCCCCAACCTGACCCCCAGCTTCCAGCTCATATCCATACCACCCACCTTTGTGGTATAATTCCTAAAACCCCTTTTGGATACTTCCAAAAATAAGAAGAACACAATTAGCATAGAAATGCTTCAGTAAATGTCCTTATACTAATATTTATGGCAACTTGCTCAATCCTAGGAACTATTAAGTATATTTTAGAAATCTAGGTAGTTTCAATTGTTGGTATTTTCCCCAAGTTTTAAAATAATTTTAGCTACTCATGAACCAACTTGCCCTGACATCTTAACTTCAGTTTCAGCCCTAGATGCCCATGGATGTTTTGATAGTTGAATTCTTTCTTCTGCTATGTTATCCATTGGTCCAACTTACAGTAGGATTCCCAGATTCATCCGCCACAAAGGCAGCTGCTGAGCCATCAATTACAACTCTCAACAGGAGTCAACTTTGATACTACCTGCTCAAAATGTCCTCTTCTGTCCTTTAATGTTGTCTACAGGATAAGTTAGGGCTTTGCACTTCACCTTTTCTTTCTCCCCCACCCTCACTGAGATAAGGAAACCCCTCCCAACATTCCAAAGCAGACACAACAAAGTCAGGGGGATCACACAGACCCAGAAGCCTGCTACCTCCAGTGTCCTATGGAGCGCTTAGACTAGGAGCACCCAAGCTTCATTTGCAAAAAGCAATGTAGACTCACAAACTCGCAGGCACTTTATTGAGTTGTCCTTTGCTGCCACAGTCAAGGATGCCTGCATAACTCTGCAGAGGACTAGAGTGAACGCTGCGGCACAGCACACCCCCACTCACCATAGCAATAACCGCTGGATAGGATGGGAAGCCAAATGGCATCACAACGCTTCACCTGCTCCGGCAAGGGCGTAGAGGTTGTGGTGGAACCTCCTTGGGCTTTGCCACTGCTGCCAAGACAGTGAAGGAGTTAACGGGAGATCTGAAGTCAGATGAACCTTGCAGCTCTGAGCACATCCCGGCTATTTTGCAACATAGCAGAAAACAAGCTGTTAGCCACATGTCCCAGTCTAGCCCCTCCGATTTTTTTCTTCAAATCATGATTTATATGCTCAGCTGCTTGTGTCTAGAAGAGGTATTGAAATACATGATCACAGAGGAGGAGGTAACCACGGTAAAGTACCACCTGGAGGACTAGCACAATTAAAAGCTTCAATTTGACCCTCAAAAGAAATGATGGATTCAGTTCATGGATTTCTATGTCATGTTATTTGCCTTGATCAATTAATGCTTATGGATGGCTTCTGATCCTTACAAAATATATGACCTGCAGCTGAGTGATATCAGGTAATCACCTCATATCATTCTTTCAAATCTTGGTGGAAAAAAAAAAACCAAAGTAGTATCCATTCCCCACAGCTTCAACGCCAATGCTGCTGATTGAAGGTTAAAAGGATGGTCCTCGCTCCTGTTTTCCTTTCCATGTGAAAAATGATGACTGTTTCTTTTTCCTCACACCCTCTAATTGTAAGCCCTGCCCTGATATTCAGCAAAGCACAACTGCACCCACTGTTACAATTTAAAACATGTGCTTTCTGGTTACTTGGACAGTCAGATGCACATCCCATGACATTTTACAGAACTTCCTAGAACTGACCAAGTAGAAGGAATGCACTGAATGCAGCACTGCAGAAGGCTCCAATTGCCACACTCAAGCTGGACTTCCATTGCCTGAATCATATACCTGTAACCCCCCCCCATCTAGCTCCCTTCTCTCATGTTTATACGCACTGCACATGGAGAGAGAGATACATGAACACACACACACACACACACACACTAAAGTGTACATATATATGTCATTTTCTGAATATATCCTAAGATGTATGGGATACTGAATGCAGAATGCTTTAGACAATCTTGGAGGTGAGATTTCGCATAGCATCCAGGTACTATGCAGTAACAATCCACGGTATCTGTAGAGTTGAGCATGCTTAGAATCACCTGCTTCGCTGTATGCTACAGGTTAATCCACCTCTGCAAGAAACTGCCGAAAACAACCATCTTCTTGTCACATGATGAAGATAGTACTTGAACCTGTATTTTAGCTGTCTAACTTTATTTGTTGACACAAAATATTTATTTTATTTTATTTTTTTTTTGTTAACAGAAAACAGTACTTTTTAACTAAACATCATCATCTAGAGTAGCATCCCTACTTCGCAGCAGCAAGTTCTGACTGGCCCCTCCTTGCTCATTCCAGGGACGCTTGTCCATCAGGATGAAAAAGAGGAAATTCACCATCCTCAAACCTGACCAAGGAAGACAGGCACAGGCGATTAAAGAAAGAGAGGGAAGTGTGAAATGCAAAGCACCCGTGGTGGCTCTTAGGAACAATGAAACCGGGAGAAGTTAAACACAATCAGGTTTAAAGAGGTACTGATAAAAATGAAACCCTGAGAGCTCTTGCCAGCAGCATAAACCCAGGCTGGGAAGAGGGATTCAATAGTTCCTGCAAATAAACACTAGCTTCTAAAATTAGAAAGCACAGATGTGTAAGGCAGAAAGTTTCAAAGAATCCTCGGCCCAGACAGACACAGCAGAAATTCTGTCACTTGTCACAGACAAGGCACCACCGCCCCTTAGGTAGGTACAGTGCACTAAGCCCGAGCACATTGGTACAGCGTGTCCTTGATGGAATGTCCGTGTGACCCCTTTCCAAACACAGCCCGCGTGGAGCATTCCTGGAGCACTGTGCCTTTATGTCCTCGGGTACTTTCCAAAGAATCACAGACCTGTGAGCTGTTTACTGCAAAACAAAACTACTCTGCCATGCAGCATTCCTCTCCTAGATGCTCACGGCACCCGTGAATATACTGAAGACTCTTAAATGTCCTGAAATAAATTGGACTTTTCTCTTCTGTAATAAGTCATTCCCGAATTTAACAAGACATAGACATCATTTGCCCATGTCATGATTTGGTAAATATGTTTCCAAAAATTGGGAAATACTACCATTGTCCTCCTGGAAGACTTTTGAAAGAGAAGCTTTCTGTAAGCATGGTAAACTGTCCTACTATGCAGGTCCTATCGAGAAACTCCTCATTCTTTAGCCTGTGACTTGCTATCTGTGGCCAGGTCAACTGGGAATGCTGATTAAGTAAAGATTAACTGCATTCCTTAGGTCCAGCTGAGACAAGGCTTTTCACCATTGGCTCACTAAGGAAGCTTGAAAACTTCCCTATTGCTTCCTCCTTCTCTCTTCCTGCCATGCATTTTTTTTTTATCACTGACAAGTGTTTGCAGAAAGGACAGTCCTGCAGATGAAGAAGGAAAAACAGATTTAGAGTAAGTACCTTCTTTTAAGGAGTGCAGCCTTAGCAAAAATGTCCCACATTAGCTACGGTATCGGGTTCTCAATTCTTCTGCTTTCCTCAGGTGCCTGCCCTTGGCTCCCCAAAGGCTTTCAAACTTGATTTTCCTTTCTCTGATTGTGCTGGTATAAAGATGGAATTGTAAAGGAAATGCATCATAAAATTTATATTTGGGCAGTCTTATCAGCATTGGACATGCACAATCTTCCCTTGCAAAGATTTTTGCTCTGAAATTGCAGACAAATTTGTTTCTTAAAAAAAGAGGGGAAACCCTCTATGTTTCTATGGTGTTTGATGTCTATTTATATGTTTCTTAAAGATAAAGCATTTATTCTATGCATGATTTGAATTTTCTGCATCTCTTCTTTTTGCCTTAACGGAAGTGAATTCTTATTGCATAGCCAAATTTCACACTCAATTTATTCTGCAGAGTAACTCCCTTCCTCCAGATGGGACCATAAACTAGCAGAAAGAAGGGATTTTTTTAAGTGTTCCTAATTGAATATATGGGATGTACTTCTGAAATGAAATCAACAGCTCAAGGGAAAACACAGACCAACATTGATAGAGGATGCTAACATCCATAAAACATAGCAAATTTGCTGGTGCCAGGATACATTGGTAACCCCTGAGAATCACCACCATCAGGTTAAAGAAAAGACCAGCATGCAGTGGAGATACAGAGGGGCAAAGACTTTCTTGGGAAGTGAGAGATATTTGCCAACTGATTTGAAGACTTTTGGAGATTAAAGACAAGGACTTCGAATAGCCTGGTAAAATGAAAATGGAGAATAATGACACAGAAAGCAAGAAGAAGTGTTGAATGGATTAGGAGGTAAGTTGCATCAGGATCAGTATCTACAGAGAAGCCAACAATAACAGAGGAAAAGTAAAACTTGTTCTCGGTTTGGGAGAGTGTGGGTGAATTTTTATGAAACATCTACAACAATCTGCTATATGACAGCAGAATAAATATCCTCAGGGGATCCAAAATAATACTAATAACAGCAGTAATAGCTCTGCTGCATAGCAATGTTGGAGTACTTGCTGCATGGAAAAAGCCAGGCTAGCCATTTGCAAGTATTCTTTAATTTGAACTCCATAGTCTTTGAGGCCAAGCCCCTGTCTCTTTGTATTTATGGTTATTAAAAGGTGCTAACTGCTCTTTGCATTAATCAAACACTGACTTAATATGATGACCACTATTTTCCATCCTATATAGAAGAAAACTGAGTCTCTGTTTTGAAGAGATAAGGAAACTATACAGTAAGTCATTTCTCGGGCTTGTTTGCACCTAGCCCTGTGTCTCTGTATTGTTTAGGTAATACTGCCTCAAATAAGACAAGTGTGGGACCAGAGAATTAGGAACCAAGACTATGGGCATAGGCAAAGCCAGCAAGATGGAGCAGGGATGACTGCAATGCAAAAACCCATTTAGAGAGTTGGGTACATTCTGAACGGTTTGACTGTCTTAACCACTTAGCTGACCTCTGCTTCTTTATCTGCAAAAGGCAGGCATTGAAATCTATTTACATAATTGTGGAAATTTGGGACCATGTAGACAATAAGTTATTTACACATTCAAGCCTGGTTTAAGAAGCTGTTTATGATTTGAAATAATATTAACACCCTCAGTTGCCTAGAGCGTGTTGTTTGACATTTCATGGCATGTCCGTATGAGAATAAGATCCATGTGAGGCCTTGTTCTCTTCGTTATTTTATGCGGTAATTTAAACTACAGGATTTCTGCTTATCCATGACTGAATAAGAATCTGAGCCCAGGAAGCCTGTTTCTAGTATTTATGCTATTGGCTTGTTTCATTGTTAGAAGAGCATAGTATAACTTAGCTCTAGAAAATTCCAGAAACCTATGTAATCAAATTTACCGTTATTGGCAGTCTTTGTCATCATAGCTAATGTCTCCTTTCTTGACTTCCCTGAGAGGGGAAGTTATCGGCTTTCTCTGATGCCCAGCCCCAGGACTAATGCCAGGCAGATGGGATCCCACCTCCTGTGCATGCGCACTGAGACCCTTAGCATGTTCGGCACCTCTTCTGTCACTTCAGTGTCTCAGGGCGATGAGCCCACTGAAACCCAGTATTTCACATCAAATTGCCTCTGCGCTAAAGAGAAGAAGCCTAGGATGGAGATCCATCTTTTGATAAGACTTTCCATTATACAAAACAACCAAATTACTAAACAAGAAGCTGTCCACCTTTACCCGAAGTTACAACAGGAAATTCAAATGCCTAAGAAGTGGATTGCTTTGGGTAAAATAAAAACAAGTAAGCAGAAATCATTGTTCCCTTTGATTCAACTCCTAGGACGGTCCCACTCAAATAGCCCTTCTTTGAAGGCTAACATGCTATCGACTTGCCAAAAATTTGTAAGTTAAAACATACATGTGCTTTGAGATGATTCTGACGTAGAAACCGTCAGGTAGATCTGCTTCACAATTTATGCTCGTTTGCCTTCTGTTTACACATAAAGTGGGTGTCATGACACTTTATAAAGATCACTAGTTCACTGGGCAACAGACACAGATAAGCACATCCGAATGACAGCGGTCCCAGTGGGCACTGGTGGCAAGGCCATTGATATATAGTGAACCCAGTCAGCACTCCACCCCTCCTCTCTGCAACCCATTTTTATCCAGCTCTGCTTACTGGCTAAAGAAAAGACCTCAGCTTTACACCGGGCCCACTGCAATGTGACAGGGGAGGGCCATTTGAAAGGAAGTAATGTATTCTACAGTGAAGTCCTTGCCTGCGAAGTTCCCCTAGCCATCTTTCTCTATTATATTTGAGTTTACTGGCTGGAGACTACTTTAATTCACTTTGCAACAGAACAGTTAGATCATGCTCCATTTATTATAAACATTTGGTTTGCATAGAATATTTGATATGTTTTATTAATCTATCTCATAGACTTTCTAAAAGTATGATAAATGAGTTAGCATAAAATGTCATTCTTTAGACACGTTAGGTGGTTGGGCAATTAACGTAGCCAGACTCGGCAGCTCTTCTGCAACTCGATCGAAGGCTGTTTTCTGATGCGGATCCCTCTTGCCCACACCATCTCCAGAATTATAAAACACATGATAAATCCAAGTGTTTGGCAGTGTTATTTCTATAAGGTTATAACCTTCTTTGATAAACTCAGATCAGCAGTAAAAACTATCCTGGATTAATGAAAACACATCAGAAAAGCACCACGCCATTTCATTTCTAGGGAATTACAGCTGTGAAACACTCTAAAACATTCAGAGTAAATGGGGCAGGCTTTTCAGAAGGATATTTTATTTAAAATGACTGGAGAAAACAAAAAAAGAAAAAAAGAAAAAACACCCACAGGATTGCATGTTCATCACATCACGTCCAGAAAGCTTCAGTAGGAAGAAAATAAAATGAAATGTGTTCTCCACCAATGAACAAGGCTTCTTCAATTATAAAAAAGTAAAGTGATAATAGAATCGCAGAGACAAAGAATGGCAGAACACTGGCTTCCCACCTGCTGTCTGCATAAGAGTTCTGCCCTATCACATGCAGAAGGAGGCAGGAAGAAGCAAAAACAAACAACAACAACAAAAAGGAAAATGAAGAAACTATCCATGTTCCTATACACGGCTCCTATTGCAACTTAAGAGAAACCTCACATCTAAAAGTGGTTGAACTCAGCAAGGCAGCAGAAGTCCCAGTTTGTACGTACATTCCGAAGAACGCTAGAAACACCTCTTGTTTTTTTAGGAGATAAAATTCATATTCAGATGCTGACCTTTTACCATGCACTCTGAAGCCATTAATAAAATTTTATTTTAACACCAACAAGACCAAAATGCTCTGAAACATCAATTTTCAAGAATACATTCCCCAGTATCCTTTATTATAAATGTTACACAGACAAAGGCTGAAACTGAAAATCAATTTTTAATATATTTCTTCCTACCACAGGGCATGAGAAACATTAATGGTTTCTGCATCTACATGGTTCCAATTATTAGCATTGCCGTTTTAAAGTGGTGCACGTACAGTAAGTAGGCTTGGTTTGCGATTTGGTGGCGATGGGTGCTCTTTGCGACCATTTTCTGGATGCCAGTTAATAAACAATAGTCTAAGATCAGAACAGTCATGCCAGTACTTGCTTCCCCCATCCAACATCCTGATATTTGCGCAATCACTTATCAGAAGACAGCGGAGCAACTTAAAACTTAATGATCCCAATTCACAACCCTGCAGAGGGGACTGGAAGCTGCCTTAAACCTATTGAGGGATGCTTCCATGGGTTTCTGCTACACAAGGAGGAAAAGAACCCTGAACAGAGTTTCATGACATCTCTATTCAGATCATCTCAGGCTTGACTTTGTACTGTAGCACTCAACAGTGTTTCCGGGACTATCTCAAAAAAACATCACCTCCTTTCCCTGCTCATCACATCCTGCCCTTCTAGAGAGTCAATGCCTTCACTGGGTTGTCCTATTGGGGTGTTAATCTGGACACATGGCTGTCTTCTTAGGCAAGGGTGGACATAAGAATCCACTGGTTGTCGAGATGGCTCTAGCAATCCCAATTCACTGCTCCTCAGGTAGCTTTGTTCCTGCTCTGCTGAGAACCTGTTTTCCCATTTTCTTCTTATTCAGCAATTCGCCCAGAGCTTATGGTGACTCCCTTGATTAATTTAGTCAGCATCCGTTCCTGCGGTTTAATTCAAATCACTAGTGAACAAAAAGAGATGATCAGCAACTTGGTCTTCATGTTCCTCTAAACTCATAT
The DNA here is from genome assembly GCF_014885135.2 of Alexandromys fortis. NCBI lineage: Eukaryota > Metazoa > Chordata > Mammalia > Rodentia > Cricetidae > Alexandromys > Alexandromys fortis. Next base: position 11,514,890 of record NW_026067949.1, read on the forward strand.
GGAGAGATATCATCAATCTGCTTAAATCATCTGTAGTTCCCTCCCTATGGTTTGGAAATCACCGTTCTTCTACAAAGTATTCAAGGCTCTGGTCACCTGACTTGATTTTCAATAGCCAAACCTCATCTCTGCCTCTCGCTGGCTGTAAGGAATTCTATGCTGGAATGAAACCATTTTCCTTGCTTAACCCAATTCTGAGTGTGTATGCGTTCCCTTTGTCGATCTGCTGGAAGTGTCTCCCAACCTTCATCATTAACTGGGATCCTTAGCTGCAACCACGCGGGGTCCGTGAAGACAGAAAAAGAGTAAAGATAAAGATCAAAAGAAATAAAATATTTCCCAGAAATACTTGAAGACTTAACGCATTAGCTGGAAGCTAAGCAATGAAGAGAAATATTCAACTGTGATTCCAGGACAGCTCAGTGGAGATGCAAAATGTTTGGGGTAACCTCCCCCTGCCCAGTCATGTCAGCACTGAGGCTGGACATTGAAGGTTTCAACTGAATCCTGTCTTTAATGCCTGGGCTGTTCAATTCTAGAAGTCTACTATTTTAGTACTTTGTTTCTAAAGTCTCACACAAGTGCAGAATGCATGCATGCACCCTACTCTCAAAGGAGACTGGGAAATACATTTCTTTCTGCCATCTGCCATCAGAGAAGCACTAATCCAAAACGGAAAGACTGGTCACGACCTTGATAAGTGCCCTCTGCCCTTGCTGTTATGGTCCTTACTCCTCCACAAGACCTTCTTCAAGCATTCTAATAGGTATTGGACCCATGTTAACTTACTGTCTACCTCTCAAACTCTCAGTTGATTATGTACATTTACACAGCTTTATAATTTACACAGCACTTCTACACACATCTTGTTTGTTAGATGGGGGTTCCTTGTGCTCTCCTTCTATAGAGAAGCAAGGGAATTTGAGTAACAATCAATGATCTGCCTTACCTCCTTCCTAAAACATGACACACACACACACACACACACACACACACACACACACACACACACATATATATATATATATATATGTATATATATGTATGTATAGTAAATAAGCCATGAAACACACAACTCAAGGACCTGTGTTCTTTGGGTGTCATTTTCTCACACTGCTGGCATACAAACAAGGAATAAACAGCCTTGCATATGTGCAGTTTTCCTTCTCAGCTTACATAATAGCATAAAACAGCAGAGCCAACAATGGAAGAAGAAAACAGACCAGAGAAACCAACCCAAGGGAAAAAGGAAGCCCAGGGTTGAACAAGAGGAACTGAATTTCAAAATGAATAAAATAGAGAGAAAAATCAGAAGAGGCAGGGAAAAAATTTCTAAATCAAGACAGGGGTCAAAATTCACCAAGAAAAAGATGCTTTGACCTGGACACATCAAGAAAATGTTGTTTTTTCATCTCATTGATTCCGAAATTCTAAAAGTACATATGCTGCTATATACAAATAAACATACTACTGCGACTCTTGTGAGAATATTACTACTTACCCTGGAAATAAACCTCTATATTAACCTAAAGCAAACTACTTCCCCAGGTGTCGGTCTTCTTGTATATAGAAGAAGATCAGAAATGTTCCCCATAAGGGAACTGTGAGGATTGTTAGGATTATGGAACGTATTTGGCTCACAAAGTGGCAGCTGATAAATAACAATAATTAATAATTTATTAGTAATATTATCTTTAATAAGGATTGACTAACTATAGCCCATGGGTCCAATTTGGCCCACCACTTATTTTTGTTAATAAAGTTTTACTGCAATGTGTCCATGCCAATTTGTTCATATATGGTCTGTATTTGCATTTTTACTAGAATGGCAGAGTTGGGATTCTATAACAGAAATGATTCGTGCCAAGAAACCCAAACTATTTACTATTTCATCTGGTCCTTACAGAAAAGTCTTTGCTGAACTCTAATCTAGAAAATCAAACAAATTGTTTTTATTCTTGAAAAATACGTTATTTCCTTGGTTATAACGTAGAACCATTATTCATATTTCAAAACATTATTGTAAAAATAAAAGAGAAAAATGCTGACAGGTGTGAGGACAGGGTCAAGTGTACAGTAAACACTTGCAACTTCCAATCTTCTCCCATTTCCCTTGTTGTATAATCACCATTGGCCCTACAAGGACTACACTACTTGCATCCCAAACATCACAAGACAAAGCCAAGGCTTGTATTTGGATGTGGCAAGTGTCAGTGTTAGACTAGTCATTGGTGCAATCCCCAGGGCAGTGAAGTCTTGCTCTTGATGTGCCAGGGGCAGCAGTGCACATTCTCAGTGACTGTCTGAAGTACAAATAGGGAAAATAATTCCCTCTTCCCAATAAGGAGACGTTACTCAAATAAAGGTGCCCAAAATCAATAAGCTTTTGAATAGGAAATTACAAAATCAAAGCCAAGAACTTTGATAAATATAGAATATTAAAAAAGACAGAATGATGTCTGACTCATTAAAATATTTATTAAAGGAACAAAGGAGAAAAAGGGAAGAAAGCAAGAAAATGAAGGGAGAGGCCTTGTTCAATGGCCTTTTGATACCTTTCCAATGAAAAAGAAACTATTTCCTTCTGTCTGTCACCCGCAACTCATAAGCACCCCTTCTTGTTTTGGTCTCACCAACTGCATTACTCTTCTAGAAATGTCTGAAAACTGCCTGTATCCATCCGTCCTTCAGGCATCACTTCCTGTCTGTCTGACGTCATTCCTCCGGCCTTCTCTAAATGTGTATTTTCCTTTGTAAAAATGGTTTTGCAATCAATTGTATGAATTCTTAGCTGCTTACAAACCATAAAGAATGATATGCATAGACTATATGTGAATGTTTTTCTCCTAAAATACCAAAATAAATAATGAAATGATAGATAAACATTACCATTACTTTTTAAAAAAAATTTAATATTTCCTACAGCTCTGGGAATGCATCTCTGAATTTCTCCCCCTAACCTACACCCTTCCTCATTTTACATCAGTACTCATTTGGAAGGTCATTCCTTTCAAAGAACTCTTCTTGTACCATAAGGACCCTCTCTTATATGTTCTTGCAGCTTTTTATAGTTCTCCCCCATGATACTTGTTATCACTTAAAAGGTTTGTTTAATTCAGTTAATATCTCTTCTATCAAACGCACCTCATCACCAATTCTAACAACTCTCTAAATATTATTTTCAACTTCTAACAAAAATAAATATCACATTAGGTTTTCCTGTTAAATGCTCTCGTCATCAATGTTTTGGTTCATTGTAGGTAATACTAAATATCAACTAATTACATGGATACACTAATTACTCTATTAAAACAAAGGCCTTTTAAAGTATTAGAAGATTATTAGTTAAAATAAGGAATGTCTTCTCAAGAGGTTGCCGGTGAGATAAAGTCAGATGAGGTTTGTTGATGAGATGAGGTCACATTTTGGAGGCTATCATTTTTCAAAAAGCATCTGCCATTGGCCACTGTATTGGATCCTCCAAGCAATTTTTCAGCAGATGAAGGTATGGATTTTTATCTCTGTTTTGCAGAGGAGGAAGCTGAAATTATCAGAATTGAAATGATGGTATGGAAGCCCCACACAAATGGTTGGTAGCACAATATGAATCAAAACCTACATCTCCCCAGCCTCAGCCCACAATGGCCATTATCAGACAGGGCATGATGAGTGTGCTGGAGCCCTGGGAAATTCCTGATGCTTTCAGGAAGATAGAGTTGGGAACTGTCCTAGGTACAATGCCATGGATCACAGACAAACATTCCAGAGTGGCCAGAAGACAGAAAAGGACATGGTTAAAACCCTGAGTGAGAAAGATTGCAGAGCTGTGCGGAAGTATAACAAGCAGAAGCTGGGAGATGGGTTACCATCGGCCTTCAAATCCATCAGTGTGACCACACAACGGATGGGAAAAGAGCTGTGTTTTCCCAACAAAGATTCTTATGGAAGAATACACTCCCCTCATGACACAGGTGTCAAGTGAGCAAAACAGTTATTGGATAACAAAAATAATTTCCTGTTTCTTGTCCTCTAATGCTAACTGGGTGGTAACAGCTCACCAACAACATGTCCATTCTGGCACCAAGCCAGAAAGAAAGGCACATTTTTCTGGATTCCTACAGAACAACAAGGCCTGCATTAAGAAGTGCTTTTTCTTCACAATGTAGAAAGACCTTGATGATCAGACATATCTTGCTCATTATCCCTGAAATATAGGCAATGACTATTAAAAATGACCATTTTTCCTATTGTCATAAGGAAAAATATTTTAGCTAAAGAGAAAAAACATATGTTTGGTTAATTGTGATACTTTGGTAGTTACTTCTCTAAGTGGAACATATATTCAAATTTGAGAATGGGGGGGGGGAGAAAAACCTGGGAAATTGTACCCTAACCACAACTCCGAGGAAGAGGACAGAGATCGTGTAGGTCTCTCTATTTTTATCTTGGAATTAATGAAACATGGCGTTGTCGAAAGACCGTACTGTTACTGGAAAGTGGGGGGACCTTTAAGTAGTAGGACCTAGGACGAAGAAGTTAGGACAGTACATACATGCCCCTCACAAAAACATTGAACCCTTTCTTTATCTCTCCTTTAATTTATGAGACACATGAAGTGAGCAGAATCCCAGCTACTTACTTCTGCCATGTTGTACTACCACCCCATTCAAAAGCAATGAAGCCAACAAGCTATGGACTGAAACCTCCAACATAATGAGTCAAAGCAAACCTCTCTTCCTTGTAAAGTGTTTCTATCAGGTGTTTCTCACAGTAGGGGAAAGGTAACTAGCATGATATAAAATGTTTATTTATATATACACACATATATACAAAACTCAAAAAAATATGTATATGTACATATATACTACATATAATATAGTACATAAATATTATATATAATATATGTATAATGTCTTCTTGAGTTAGTTAATAAAATGATCAATAATACCAAAGAACATTGTGCATTACCTCTCAACCAAGTTTTCAGTGAAAAAATGATGAAGCAATATTTTAGCCTAACCAGAAACACAATGATCAAAGTTATAAGGAAAGCTGCCCCTCAGCCCTAGCCCTAAAGTGAAACTTGACGGCTGTCTTAAGACCCTGGAGCACACTCTTCCTCTCTCTAGACCTCACTTCCCTCACCTATCAGAGGAGAAGGCTTGGTGGATTACAATCCATGGCCTCCTACAGTTTTGAAACAGCTTAGAGTGGTCCAAACTGTGAACTCATTAAAGGTAAGTTACATGTTGAAGTTCTCCTTTGTGTTAACAGAAAACCAGAACATTTTTAGCAAACATTTGAAAAGTGAAGTGCACACTGGGATATGTCTGAATATTAATTGAAATGCCTTAAGGCAGCATTGTAAAAGTCTTTAAAATATTTACAAATATTTAGTAAAGATTATCTAAACAGAAAAGAAAATTATCCATACTTTGGTTTATGGCGTATAAACATCACTTAAACTTAGGTATAACTATATAGTGATTACGGTTCTCAAACTAAAGTGAGTTGTATGTGAGTTCAGGTAACGTTGAGTTAAAGTTCAATAGCCTCTGTTGCAAGGCAGTTAGTACTTAACTGGTGAACACAGCATTATGTGGCTTCTCAAAACCGAAGAACTACAAAAATGATTGCCCTGATTCAATATACCCATTAGTGTAATAGTTATGCAACTGTTAAGGAGTTAACTAACCACTCTCTGCTTGGATTTAAGGCCTGTTCAACAAAATAGAACCCATACATGGCACCATTGTTGAGGTCAAGAACATGAGGTTACATAGATCATTGGACTTAGAAGAGAGCCTGCTCCTACTATTCTGCTAAATGGACACAGTATCAAAATGACTCTGGGTGACTTTGATATACCCATAGATTAGTACAAATCTCAACCTTCATCGTGGAAGTTTCTTTCAGTAGATGGCAGTTAACACAGAGACCCACAACTGGTTACTGTGTAGAGGAGAGATTACAGAGTGCTCAGCTCTGAATGCATCCATATCTCGCACATGCCTCCACCTCTCCTGCCAATACTCAGGGAATAATAGAGGAGAGAAGACTGTGGGAGCCAGAGGTCATAGATTATGAGATATAAATTATAGATATAGGTCATACATTAAAACTTTTCTGGACATAACAGCAAGGATGCATATGTGAACTCATACTGATTGCTATAGCACACACAAGTCCTATAGAAACTCAAGTCAAAACAGATGCCAGAATGGAACTGGGAATGGAATCTCATTTTTGTCTAAAGAGCTATTGGCAACTGATGGCTGTTGAGAGAGAGAAAGATAGTTCTCTTTAAGATTGTGACACCTGGTAGGTTCACCATACTCCAGAAGAGGCCACAGACCAGAGTTTGGGTTTACAAAAGGAGAGACAAAACCTGAAGTTGGGTGGGTATGGGTATGGATGTGTGTGTGTGTGTGTGTGTGTGTGTGTGTGTGTGTGTGTGTTGCATGAATATCTATTGCATGGATTAAGATAAAAAGGGAATAAGACCTTTTTGGAAACTTAATGGGCATCCCAAAGGCCAAACATTTCAGCCACAGTAAGTCCTGTCCTGCTATCGTGTTCTTCCACGCAGTGCTTGGTGCCACACGTGTGTTGTTCAGTGCTTCCCAGTCTCACTGCACCATGAAGCAATGCATTCTAGATGGTACTAAGGAGAGCTAATACCTATTAGTGCAAAGCATTTTCCTATGGTGATTGCTGGACTTTTACAGATCCACAAGAGAGCTACCACACATTCTCAAGAATCATTAGGAACAATGTCCATCCTGATTCCATCACTGACTACTCTGGGCCTCAGCTTCCACTGAGAACACTGCATTTCACATCGCTAGGGAACTTGGGCTTTGTTCTCAAGTCCAGCTTCCCACAATGAAGTAGCCAGCCAAGCTAACAGGTGAGGCTTCCGGTAGCACTAGGAACTCAGAAGTGTACAGTAGAAATGAAGAAACATCACCAATGATGTACAACTTGTAATTAATTTCTTTAACTGGGCAGCATATTCCTGGAGAAGGAGATGGGGTGAGGCATCTCCCTCTAAGGCAGAAAAGCGCATCTTTTCATAAAACTGTGCACAATACTAAGATAGAGGAGTAGTATAGTATCTCACCCAAGAGAGTTGGGTGAAGGCAATCAAATCACCCTGAAGGTAGACTTGTTCAAATGCAGCTTCCTTTCCAAAGTCCCTACTCACGCACGAGGAAGAAGTGAGCTTTTCAGAATTGCACTGCTCATCAGGAGAGACCTCAAAGGTGGTCAGCAAAGGACACGTGGCTCCCTGTCGGGAATCCCAGTACACAAAGCCAGGCAAGAAAGGGGGAGAGAAAAACTGCTCTGCTCTTCCAGGTAGGAGAGATGAAAGGCGGCGACAAAGGCTCTGTCAATTGAAGAACTACATTTGCTCTGTTCCTAAAGAACAATGTGGCTCAATAAATATGTGCTCAGTAAATCAAGCGACCCATTAACCTGCAAAGAGAGAAGCACCTGTCCCCAAGAAAAAGATGCGCGCGTGCGCGCGCGCACACACACACACACACACACACACACAATCTTGATTTTACTTAGTCCTTTTTTTTTTTAAGGAACATGTTTTTCTTTTCGAAGGGCCTTCAAAGAAACCCTGAGAGGAAAAAGTGTGTGGCCAAGACAAGGATTTCCAAGACTCAAAGCCTGCTCAGGAAGTTTGACCTTCGCTCTCTGGCTGTATGCCCCAGCAGACCTGCGAGTCCTTTCTGGAGCTTAAGCCAGTGGCTCATACTTCAGTCATTTCAGTCCAAGTTAGTGCATCAGAGGGGCTTGCAGCGCAATGTTTACTGCAATGCTGTTCCCGAGAGCTAAGCTGTAGAACCAACCAAGGCATCCAATGACGGGGGACTGACAAGAAACTGTGGTGTGCGTAGGCACAACGGAAATACTCTAACCCATAAAGAAGAACAGAACGGGGCTGGAAAGGTGGCTCCATAAGTAAGATCATTCGCTGCTCTTGCAGAGGACACGAATTTGACCCCCAGCCCTCGCCTGGTGGCTCCCAACCATCTGTAGCTCTAGTTGCAGGAAATTCACTGCATTTCTGCCAGCCTCAGTGGGTACTGTACATATATGGTACACAGACATACAGGCAGGCGAAACGTTCAAGTACATAAAATAAAAGTAAATAAGTCTTTAAAACAAAGGAACGAAGTGATGCCATTTGCAGAAGAATAGATGTACCTGGAGGCAATACTATTAAGTGAGTTAAGATAATCTCTGAAGGACGAGTACCATGGCTTCTCTCACTTGTGGTTCCTAAATTTTAGATAGTCACATAAACTTATATAAGAATATACTAAATGAAAGAAGATGTGAATTGCCCAGGGAACAATAAGGACTAGTAGGAAAGGTAGGGGCAGGAAAAGAAAGGCGTACGAGAGAAGACACTCATCACCGAATATATACCTATAAGAAAAATTTTATTTAAAATTCTTCATAGCAATAAAGAAATAGCGCAGCAGAATCACAAGTTCATGCTTCTAAAACAACTGACCTCCTCTCTCTGCTCACAGGCATTTCTGCAAATAGGTATGAAATTAACATGGGCAAAGGGCAGAGGCTAAGACATTGAGAAGAGGCAGAAAAGGCACTGTAAGACATCCCGGCAAAGGGATGCAACAACACAGAAGCCTGGAAAAGTGGGCAATGGGGTTTTCTAATATCTAGAAAATCCCTATTCCCTATTCAGGGCCAGACCTTAGTTCAACAGAATGGAACATTCCCTGGCACTGTTATAGGGTGAATTTACCTTGGCATTGCTTTTGGCATGTGCATTAAACAATATAGAAAACACCCCGGCATCGGTTTGCTCCCATTCATTGCTCCCCTTCCTTCTGATGGGAGTTTCAACCCATTCCCTTGTGTTTGTCACACAGAAAGTAGAGCTCTCTTAGTCAGTCTCTGTGTTCCGTTGGGCTAGGACAGAGATGCACCTGACTGCATTACTGTTAATATTACCATGGCTATCGGGTAATATAGTTATAGATATTATATTATCTTATTGTATACTGGTAATAAGCCCGAACGCTGTATATATCATTTTATTTAGCCTACATAAAAGTTCTGTGAAATGGGCACTCTGTTTTCCTAAGTTAAAAAAATACATACACACACACACGCACACACTCATACACATACACACACACACACTCATACACAGACACACATACACAGAGAGAGAGATTAAATAAAACAGAGGTTATATAACTCCCTATCAAGTTTGCATCTAGAAAACAGCAGAGCTGGGATTTAAATCCGAGTGAGTTTGACACCAGGGTCCATTTTTCAGCCACAGCTAAATGGAGGATGCCGGGCTTTGTGAGTGCTAATCGTACCTTTTGACAAGCTGCATGTTCCCATTTTAAAAGAGTGATTGAAAGGCTTGATATAGCCCATTAATTTTATACCCACTTGTATCAAAATCTCTTCAATTCCCTTTGTAGCCTTTTCCGGCTTTCATTTTCAACTCTTCCACCCTCCGCTGCTCTTGCCCTGTATGTGCATATGTGCACACTCCGAACCAAGTCCACACACGGCTCCCGCTAAAATCCCTCAATGCATTTGAAAAGCCCGAGACAAAACAATCTCCTCTTGCACCTGAACAATATTTCATTTGCATGCTCCGTTCTTTCTTTCTCGGAGCCTTGCTCTTCGTCTCATCTTCGTACAAATCAAACATTGCTGCTGTTTAATTGTGATCCTTGGCGTCAAATGAGCTTCACCCCCAATGCTAGAATCTAAAGGAAACAGGTTCCATTTTGCCTGCCCTTAAACACCCGATGGTCACTCAAACAAACAACATACAAAAGAACAAAAGGGCATGTCTCGTATACATAATAATTTCTTACATGTTTGAAAAATGATGTCAACATCACCAATCATGGAATCCAATAAGGACGTGGGTAGCATTTGGAATGGATGAAATGGCTCAGGCAATAAAGGTCACCGACCACCAAGCCTGATGACTTGAATTCTGTCTTCAGAACCAACATGGTAGAAGGAGAGACTTGACCCTCACAGCTGTCCTCTGATTTTCACATGCCTGTAATAGCAGGTGCATGCCCACACACATATACATTATCAATCAAAGTTTTGAAAGAAAGAAGGCTGACTGCATTCAAAGGTTATTAAAGTTGTTCTAGGTGCCACAGAACACCAAGCACAGATTACTTCTCTATTCAGAGCGGAACCGTAATGTCTGGCACTGACTTGCTACTGGTGAAGTAAATATAATCCCTGCAAAAATAGCAAGAAAAGGCCAAATGAAGATAGGGAAGAACTTCACTGGGTTGGCGTACAAGGAATGAGTTAATGATAGCATCTCTAACAGTTGCCAGCCAGAAAATGTTTACCAGCATGCAACAGGATTTTTTGATCAAAAAGCAATCCATCTTTACAATAGCAGATTTGAAATTATTCGTTAGCTGCTTCCTGCAGCCACTCGGCATGCACTGTTCCAAGTCGAACTATATCATCAGCTCCATTTTACAGATGCTGGAACTGGGGCTAGAAAAAGGCAAATAAGTTGCACCAAGACAGACAGCCTGTGTAAGCAGCTGACAGGATTAGAAACAAACCCAAGTTGTTCAGCTCAAAATACTAAGTCTCCATGCTGTCGGGGTTGCTGTCAGCTACATATATGGATGCTGAACTACTGGAAAATCAGTGAGGATTCAGAATATAGAAAAAAAAGAACACCATCTCTCCCCCCAACAGTACACTGAAAGCTTAATCATGTCTGGAATGACGACAATGCCCGCCAGTACCTATAAGGGTAATTTTCTCAGTGGTGGCCCAGCAACTTAAAACAATCTATCAGACACCCGTCCCTTCCTTAAAGGACTTCACTATTAAAAAGGTTGTCATTTGTTTTTGGCATTTCCTCCTGAGGTTAAAAAAAGACAGGGTAAAGTTGCCAGAAAATGTGAATTGGAGATAAAAGGCCTCAGGCTGGTCAGACGCTTAGGCCATGAGCTGGTACTAAGCTGAGGATTAGAATCCCAGGCACCTCATTTCCAAGCAAACCCTCTCTGTGCTAACATTCTGGCTATTTCCCCTCTGTCTTGGCTTACAAGGCCATCCCGCCCCATCTATGTAATCCCTGTGTTGTAGGAAGTAGCCAGTCAAAGGCTCCTGAGAAGATTTAAAATGTTCTGAAGCTCCAGGAGTCCAGAGTCCTTTTGATCCTGCCTAGAAGATTTGGCAGAGAGACTTTACAAAACGGGTTGGAAAGAATTATAGGAAGGGGCCGTTTTGTTTGCTGCGGTTAAAGTCTTCCCAGAGACTGAGAGGAGAAATGGTCAATGCGAAAGTTGGTCTTTCCGTTAATAATTTAGACTTGATGAGGAGAAAAATACACAGGGACCAGGAAAGAAAGGAACGTCTCCTAAAACCTCATCTAGGGCAGCTCCCATTTTCCAGGGATGCAGACTGCAGCAGACATAATGCCTGTCACATTGCATAGATACAATGGAAAATTAACAGTGGCCTGCAAAACAGGTTCTAGTCATTTCATTTACCCACCGAAGGGAGGGAAGAACTTTTGCCCAAGGTCATGGAGACCAGGGCTAGCATTTCTAGATTTCAGCATCGTGCCTGTGGGTTTTAAGGCCTGTGCATTCTTTGTCATGCACACCACCACTGAGGCAGCAGAGATCTGGAAGGAAGAATTCAAAGGGCAAGAAAAACTAGGGAAAGGTATGAAATAGCTACAAATGAAAGAACACCACAAGCAAAGAGGAAGTTAGACAAACTATGCAAGAAGGACCTTAAGTCCCACCAGAAATTATCATGACCAGATATTACCAAAGGAGCATAGTTGGTAGTTGTGGTACACATAGAAGACAAAGGAAGGAAGAAAGGAAGGAAGGAAGGAAGGAAGGAAGGAAGGAAGGAAGGAAGGAAGGAAGGAAGGAAGGAAGGAAAAAAGGAAGGGAGGAAGGAAAAAAGGAAGGAAGGAAGGGAAGAAGGAAGGAAGGAAGGAAGGAAGGAAGGAAGGAAGGAAGGAAGGAAGAAAGAAAGAAAGAATGAAAGAAAGAGAAATCATAGTATCGTAGTACAAGGGAGATCCATGAAGATTTAGAATGCTTGCCAAGTGTATCCTTGCAGGACTGCTGGCCCAAAAGAAATGCACGTATGAGCAGGTGTGAATTTGATGATGCTCTATTTAAGTGGGCATGTTAAAACAAGTTAGTGTGTGTCAAAAAGTCATATGATATAATCAACCTCTGTATCAAAACTATTGATGTCAAAAGTCAGTGAAAATATTCCTTATATCAACCAAATCTCCCAGCCTAGCACAGTACCTAAGGAAAAAGTGACAGGCTCCTCTTGGCCAAGGCCCTGGGCCAGCCAATGGCATAGAAAGTCAGAAGGTCCTGTAGAATGACTGTTAAAAAGAGAAATGTACATACACATGCATGGAAGTACACATGTATGCACACAAGCACACATACACGGGAGGAGCTTATCCACCTTGCAAGCAGCATACATCAGTGTCCTGTTCCTCTGTCCTCCAATCTATGCCATTTTCTGAAGACTCGTTCATCTGTTATTTGATCATGCATTCGCCCCACTTACTGCCCTCAGTAGTATGGTGGTTGAAAGTCAAATCCCCTCCATTTTACCCCCTAGCAGTCATGTAGCTCCTGCACAGCTGCCACCCACCGCTCCCCAGCACTCTCCTGCATGGATACTCATTCTGACACTGTTCTTACCATCCTGACTATTCTTCACAGGCCCAAAGCCTGCCTCTAACCCCTCCTCCAATTGCAAAGATTGACTAGACCTCCTTCTCAGGAGGTGTCTTCCGTGACTCTCCATGAGCCTTCACATGGTCCATGGCCCAGCACTTCCTTCCTCATCCTAATTTTTGTTTATTGGCTTATTTTACTGGTTGACTGTGGTGAGGAAATGAGCTATATTCAGTTATATGGCCATTGATTAGCTGGATGAAACCATGAAGAATCCCTCTCAGCAACGAAGAATGCTTTCAAAAGTGTGATAAATTCTAGGCAGCTTTCCATAGAAAATATGACAATAAGCCAGACCCAAATGGTACTTAAAGGCAGAAAAGATTATATGCCCAGAAACTTGTAAAAATACTAGAGAGAAAGTACATGTTGGTCATCTTTACCCCAGGATGGAGAGGACAATTCCCTGGACCTTGGATCTTAGAAGCACTTTTTCTAAGGCATTGTCTCCATCTACATCTATAGTCACATGGAAAGTCAGAAGTAGCCATATTCTAGCCCAGGCAGAATGATGGCCAAACCCAACATCTTTCCACTGTAAAGCAGCATATGAAGGTGAGAACAGCCCCTCTCTCTGCGGGTCTGACATGCCGTCAACTGAAAGGATATCCCAGGCTTCTGCCACAATAGGATCTCCAACCAACAACATTCAGTGCTTGCTACTCCAGTGACAGGGTTATCTGGCCTAACCTGTAAAATCAGGTTCTGAGACATGGGTAGGAAGATGGCTTAGTCTTCCCTTTCCTCTGCTGGATTTACTCTGTTCCCACACTGTCCATTTCTGCAAAGGAAGGGAAAAAAGGGGAGGGACAGAGGAAGGGAGGGATAGAGGAAGGGAAAAGGAAAGGAAACAACTAGATAGGAAACATACAAAGATCTAGGCCAGAGATCAGTATTTCTGTAAAGTTCTACAAACCAAGTATTTTTCTACTATAAGATCAAGCTTTGAAAAATATATACATTACTTATCATATTACAATATTACAATAAAACTTTATGAATAAAAACAAGTGGCCAGCCAAATTTGGCTTTGAATTATCAATTTGCAATCTCTAGTATAGACTAAGGACAGTGAATGAGTTTTATCCCACAACCCACCTTTGTCATCACCAGTGGGTAGATGCATTCATAAAGCTTGGTATCAAGGAAGATTCTAAAGCTCTCTACAGGCTCAAGAGGATTGGTAATCAATTAGTGATGTCTGCCGTGGCTGTCAGAAGGGTCACTGTGCTGCGTGCACCAACTTCGCCACCTGGGTTAAGCTTTGAGAGCACTTAAAAGTTTCTGAAGAAGGACTCCATGAAACAACAGTTTTTCAAGCAAGTTGAGACTAACCAAAGCTGGGTGATCACCAGCTGACTACTCTGTCTTTTTCTCTAGTAAACTTCTTATCTTTTCTTTCCTAAGTGGGTCACTAGTCAGGAGTTCCTGATGTAGAAAAAGAAGAAAGTAAGTCAATAGTATATCTACAGACTAAATCTGAAAAGTATATCGCACTTTGAGCAGCCGGATGAAGCAGGATTCCCATTTTTATCCGAGTTTGTATGTCAGATTACCTAGGTTTAAGAAGCATCCTGCTCCCTGTGTAGCAGAAGCAACTGCAATGGATGGAAATAAACTCAGCACTAATACTTCCAGGAGAGCCCTTTCTACAGGCAGTGATGTAGTCAACAAAAGAGATGGTTCAAGACATTTACTTTGATTTAATGTTAAACTTGCAAGTAAATACATAAAGCCTCGGTGTCATAAAGCTAATTTAAAAGGGACATTTCTCCTTATGGCTCCCTGGAGTATTACAGATTCTCTGATATTCCTCTGCCACCATGTAGGATGCATTAAAAGAACTGAAGCCATAATTGTGGATATCAGAATACATGGGGTCAATGGGATAAATCATCTAAATGAATTGGTTGATACAACTTCAAGTCCTTGGTAATAAGTTCTCCTAAGCCCTGGCAGGTGGGCAGAAAGCCCTAGAATAAATCCAGTTTTTAGAACAGCAGAAGAAGAAATTCAGACAGATTTCCCAAACATGGCAATTTTTAAACACAAGACAATTTCTACTTTGCAATATTATCCCTGGAGAATAGAAAATAGTAAAAATAGACAAAAGGCTACATGTATTGAAAAATAAGTATGTCAGATCTGGTGGTGAAGGGCTGTAATCCTAGATATTTAGGAGGCTGGGGAAGAAGGTTCATGAGTTCGAGGCTTGCCTATGCTACACAATGAGTTCAAAGTCAGCCTGAGCAGCATGGTCTCTGCTCTAACAAAGAGAGCAAAGTGAGCACTAAGAATATTAAGGTCCTAGGTTCAATCCCCAGTACCACAAAATAAAATTATAAATAAATAAAACTTATGCCATGGATTTTCAGACTTGTGCAGTAATTATGTATATTATTTACGGCTACCAATTATTTATTCATATAGGAAAAAATTTTAAAAATTTAAATCCAACTGGGAAGTAAGTACCAGTTTGATGGCAGCCAACACAGGCAAGCCCAGTGAAAGTTATGCAACATAGCACCATCTTGCTAATCTATAGAGACCTTGAGACAGCAGGAATTTAGGATAATACAGCTTTTACAATAAACTTAATTCTAGCCAGTCAGTGGTGGCACATGCCTTTAATCCCAGCACTCAGGAGGCAGAGGCAGGTGGATCTCTGTGAGTTTGAGACTAGCCTGGTCTACAAGAACTAGTTCCAGGACAGGCTCCAAAGCTACAGAGAAACCCTGTCACACACACACACACACACACACACACACACACACACACACACACACACACAAAATAAATAAATAAATAAATAAAAAATAAACTTAGTTCCAATTATACTCACAATCTTAGACAAGCAAAAACTTTCCAAGTGCACTGGCCAGATATAGATATAATTCTGTCTGTTTAGATTTATGTGTATTCCAGTTCATAAAATATGTATGACTTTATCAACTTCCTAAGGAGAGCAAGAGGCTGCTTCCCTTTAGAGTAGAAAAAGTCAGGGAAAAGCCAAAAAGTCAATAACACTCCTCAATAAATGCTGGAGGAGCTTAACGAGTGGCCTATATTTGAATGTTTTGATCTCTCTTAGTGGTTATCAAGTTGAAGGATACTTCCCATGATTAAAATTCCAAATGGGAAACTGTGACCAAAATCAGAAATGAGGACGCTTGATTTATCTATGTGTCATTGATATGTCTATGTGATCAACCCACAAGTACGTATTTATTATAGTAGCGACGAGGCTGTTAGGATAGCAGGAAACCTTGGGGATTCTTTCACCCATGTGTTATTTCAGCTATTTACCCACAACAAAGCCAACAGCATTTTCTGTCCTTCTACAAAGGGCATATCTGCAAGAACACCAGAGCTGCTTCCCAGGTGTCTTTCTAAGCTCCGATCCCCTGACCACTACCGTGCAAGTTATCGCTGTATTCGATGTTGTTGAACATATTTGATATGAAAGCATTGTCTGTGTGCTCCTAGTATCTAACGAGTCTCTCCCCCAGAGTTGCCAGCAAGGTGCTGATTAATTAACTGGAGTAGTGAAGCTGAATCATCCAACAGCTGTTTCGAGACTCGTCATTAGCTTGGTCTCCTTTCCTGTCTATTAGCTTGTCTTGCAGCCACGGCGCAGAAAGGCAAACCCAGGAAACTCACTGCTAGCATCAGCTTATCACCAGTGCTCTGGTGGATGCAAAAGGGACATGACGGGTCGGGATGAATTTTCATTTAAAGGAAACTAGATGAGGAAGGACGTTTGGAAGGGAAGAGCAAAGGGAGAGGGAGACTCTGGAAACTCCCCTGAAGCCAATGTGTCTTGTCATTAGTCTTTGACAGGGGACAGCAGGACTACCCTTTGCGTGACACATCGGGGGGGAATTGCCAGATCTCAGGGGCTAGTGGGACAGTTCCAACACTTCCTCCTGAGACCTCCTGCCAGGGGAAGAAGCCCTCTGCCACTCTGAGATGGGCAAGGACTGCAGAGCAGAGCCGAGAGGCAGATGTAGAGGTTCCTCTGGAATGGTGACAGTTGGCGGTGCATTCCAACCTGTGGCTCTCAGTTGTCCCCAAGAACGAGATGGTTATTCGGACTGGCAGATCCATATTAAGCAGCAGATTGGAGGGAGGGCTGAGTCGATGAGACACAAGCTCGGCATTAAATGTTGTGTGGTAAGGACCAGAGAACAGACCAAAGGAAAAAGCAGAGAACCGAAGAGGTCCCTTCCTCCCTCCCCTCCTCCTCCTTGACTGTTTTCTGTTTCCTTCTTTCCCTTTCTTCTTCCCACCTTCTTTCCTTCCTTTAATCTCGTCTACTTATTTTCCTTTCCTGCGTCTTTCCCACTTCTGTCACTCTTGCCTTCCTTCTCCCTTTTCTTCCTCCCCGATTCTTGCCCTTTCTCTATCCATCTTCCCTTCCATGTCTTCCTCCTCTCCTCCTGTTTCCTTTCCACTCTCATCCTTCCGTTTGTTCTTTTCTTTTTCCTTCCCTTATGTTTGTCCGGTTTTCCTTTAGATACGTTTCTAAGTCTACCTGCAGACTCTGTAAAAAAAGCAATAATAGCTGCCACACACCAGCCAACAAAGTTAATTCATAGCAATCTATGCCTAGTTCATCCTAGGCACCACTTTGTAACCCTACTAAGCTCCGCCTAACTATCTAACATGAATAGCAAGGACTCGGTACCGAGAGATTGATGCTAACCCTTCTGCTGCTGCGAACGCCACTCCTCACCACTGTATTCGCTGTGGGTCCTCTTCACATTGGGTTCACTTTATCACAAGCAAGTAAGGATATTCAATTCTCAACACAGTGAAAATTAAAGATGCGCTTAAATAGCAACTAATCAGGTCAACAGGGCATATAATAAAGAAGTCGTTGCATCCCCCAAATGCAGCAGGTGCTTTTGTGTTAATGAAGCAGATAAATGCAGCAATGAATGCGCTGCTACAGACAGAGCATCTGCCTCATGATAAAATTAAGTCTTGGGACAGAAATAAATCATGGTGGGGGAAACTGTAAGCTATTATCCAATAGGAATTTTTCTTATTTTCCTAGGTGACAGGATGTATCGGATTCCCCAACACTAGACAGCTAAGCGCACCCACAAATTGATGATAAATCAGGATAACTGCAGGACTAGAAATTTAACAGCTACTTATTTTTCTGTGATGTAGAGATAAGGAGGAAATTTTAGTGACTATCTGCTAAATTGGGAATCTCCTTTTTTACCCCCCCGAATAGTCTGGTCCTCTGATTTGGTGTCACAACATCACACCACGCCAACAACCAGCAGTGAGGAAAATAGATTTTGGACTAAGATAAACAAGGAAGCGACTTATCTCCCTCTTGCTCTTCCAGTACTCAGCTTTATCTAAAGTGTACCGTAGAGAGGCCGCTTCCGTCATCGAATATACAGTTCTTATTACACTTCCCTTTCCATCCCTTCAGTGCTTTTCACGATGGCAGTAGCACTGTGTTCTTTCTCTTTAAAATGTTTTTCACAGCCGAACAATGCAAAAGGAAAAGTCCATATATCATGTAAAAACGCAAGGGTACCAATAGAGCTGAGGCTCGGTTTACCATATTTGATGAATGTGATTGGTAAATTCACCTGCATTGTTCCAGCATTGCCTTTGCTACAGTACCTGAAGAATGTGCCACACTGGGGGCAAACAATCTGTCTCCCAGGATGGACCTTTCCTTCTCCACACTTAACTATTTCAGTATCCTGAATCTTTTGTTAAACTTTGTACCAATCACTAGATATCATGACGAAATAGTACAAATTGCGCTTGGAAGCAACAGAGAGGTAAGAGTAATTGATATATTTTTTTTTCCTTTCTGGCACTGTTTATTTTTAAGTGAAAACATTGCACTGTACATCTTCCAAAGGAACGTTGTCCATTGTATAAAGACCCAGTGAGGATCGAGGAACCAACACAGCAGAAGAGACTGGGGAACAGTGTAAGTCCGGCTACACTTCCAAAGCCAGACAAAACCATTTCATTGTAAACAAAACCAAGTCCATGACAAAGCTGCTGTTATGGAGTCCTCCTCACCTTACGTTTTGTAGTACAGGAGGGTGGAAGGTGGCACTGGCTGGAGAAACATTAAACATTCATCACGGATAATTACGGATCTCCTTCAGGAACTTCAGACTGTCTTCAGAGAAAGCTAATTCCACACAGCAATGTGACGGAAGCTATTAAAGAATCATAAACACACAGTTGATACTACCCTTTAATTAGAGCGCGGAGCCAAAGTGGATGCTGGAGAACCAGAGAGAGAGTTCATGTCTCTCTCAGTTCAAGAAGAAAGAGGCATGAACAGCCAAGTCGCACACTGAGCACAAAGCTTACCGAGGAATGGAGCGAAGAGCTATGCAGCCAGCCACTTGGCATGACTGTTGGGAAAGCGGTCATTCAATGTGGTTTATTATTTATTTACTGTAATTCATAAACTGAGGATAGCACAGAAAAGTAGAAGTTAAAGACAAACATTCTGGTGAGGACCTAGAAACCTGGTCCACTCCTCTGCTATAGACGGTACATTGGAAACGAGGCATCACTCCCAGAGAAGAGAAATCCCTGT
Source organism: Alexandromys fortis (assembly GCF_014885135.2). Lineage (NCBI taxonomy): Eukaryota > Metazoa > Chordata > Mammalia > Rodentia > Cricetidae > Alexandromys > Alexandromys fortis. The sequence goes on from NW_026067949.1 coordinate 11,534,279, forward strand.
CTTACCATTTGCAATTGAGTTGGTAAAATAAATGGAGGAGGAGCCAAGGGGGGGAAAGCAAGCATGAGATCCTGGTGCCACCCCAGCAGTAATTGTAGCCATGATGTTATCTTTCTAGCTTTGTTTTCTACAGCATAAACAAAATTGTCACATTCTCCACAGGAGCCACAAGATAAAGGACCAGAAAAGGCACCTCACAGCATCCTTCATTGCCACTCACTGTCCAGCAGTTTGAATGTAGTTAGTCAGAAAGCCATACATATCCAAGTTGCATTTTCTTCTCCCTGTGACTTGTTCCTGTCACACATGCTAAACACAAGCCTGTGGCAGGAGAGAGAAATGTGAGACTGATGGGAGACAGAACATGACACCGGGCCTGCCTCACAGAGCCTGGATCCTTTCCAAGAGCACAGACATTGGACACACACCTAGCATCCCAGCACTCTGCAGGCTGAGTCAGGAAGATGCTAAGTCCCTGTGCTAGCCAGTGCCACACAGCGAGGCCCTGTTTCAAGAAAAACTGAAAAAAAAATTGAAATGGAAATCTATGCTTAATTTACTCTTGTTAGACTATTTGTAATATATAAATATATAATAGAGTATGACTATTCTCTAAATCAACCCAGGAGAACCTAATTTTATAATCACATAAGAATACAATAGTGTTTGAAAGTTTTGGTCATGAGTCTACAAAACAAGTTGAAATTCAAACCTTCCCATTTTCCAGAAGAGAAAACTATAAGATCATGGGGAAAAAAATTGCCTAGATATACAAGTGGTTAGCAAGCAAGCCAATGGAGAGCACACAGTCACATATATGGAGTTCAAAAGTATCCCCTTTGTGCAGTTAAGTATCCTCTCTTCCTGCCCTGCAAGTGGAGAAAAGATCTGAAGGAAACCAGAGATTCATTGCTTCAGCCTCCAAGGACTCAGCTACGTAGGTTTTTAATAGTCTACATGTACCAAGGCTACTAGAGCAAAAATAAAAACTCAGCTTCGGAATGAAAAGATAGAAAGAAGAAAATTTTCTTGGAAAAGTGTCCAGTTCTGATCTCTGAAGTCAATTAACACATCTTTGATTGCTGGGCAGACCATCCGCAACACTAGGAGACGCAAACTTCCAGGGTCAAGAGGCAAGTCCAGCAGACAGCTGCACAAAGGACATGCTAATGGTGGGAAAGAGCAGAAGCCAGGGAGCAGGCATGAGTGCTGAGATCGTGAAGAAGATGAAGATGCTACCTGGAATAGGGAAGGATGGAAGAGAGAGGTAGGCAGCCACCAGCTACCATGGAAAGAAATTTGGAATATTTTTAGCAGCAACAGGAAGCAAATGGAGGGTGTTAAGCAGGGATAGATAAGATCAAATTGATATTTTTTTCTTCCCCCAAATCACTTTAGCCACAGTGTGAAGAATGGATTGAAGAACTGAGATAACACACATGAAAGTCCTTCTGAAAGAAATATGTTCAGGCAAAACTAAATGGAAGCAATGGTTTGCCATTACGTAAACAGCAACACAATCTACAAATATCATAAAGCAGATATTTCAAAAGATGTCTCAAACTTTGGGGCCATTCAAAGGTATACAGTCTGCCCATGATCACAAAAAATAATGAGTTTAGGACCTTTGAAAGAGATAAAAATAAAATGAGTTCGAGGCTAGCCCAGAACAGACAAGGATATCTGGAAAAACCCTGTCTTATGGACAGGGAACCCTGATTGCTCTTTGGGCTGACGAGGGAGGGGGACTTGATTGGGGGAGGGGGAGGGTAATGGGAGGCGGTGGCGGGGAAGAGAAAGAAATCTTTAATAAATAAATAAATTTAAAAAAATGAAAAACAAAAACAAAACAACAACAACAACAGAAAGCAAAAACTGGTGGGCACCAGAACCCATCCATCTGTGTTGACATAGCACGCTGAGAAAGCCTGAAAACAGGTGAGTTTAAAGCTGTAACCATTTCGGAGTTCTGTTGACTGCACTTTGCAAACTGCATACAGAGTAAGCAATACTTTGAGGAACCCTAAGAATGCTCCGACTTTCAGAAGCAGTAGCATAAATGATCTGAAGGAGAGAGATCAGTTGCCGAATAGAGAAGACTGACAATATTTCTAGATAAGGTTTCCAAATTCCAAATCTATATCTCATACAACTAGACACTTCTTGAAATAAAGGCAAATTAAAACCTGTTCTCTTCCTTCTAGCCATCACTAATCACCCTCCACTGCCTGTTAGCACAGAGACAGTCATCACCTTAAAGGTGGCTTAAAGGAGGACTTTGCAGGGATGTTCAGAGAGGGATGGGTTAGAGCTCCCTCTCAGAAATCACTGACTGTGTTGTTGATCTCTGCTAGAAGATAAGCAGCTGAGAGGTAGCACTAACCACACTTCATGAAAAACTAAATGTCTTGAATTTGAATAGGCAGACGACTAGACGAACACCAGGTCTGTCCTGGTTACAGTTACAGTGTGGTGAAACACCATGGCCAAAGCAACTTGGGGAGAGAAGGGTTTATTTGTCATATGCCTCCAGATCACTGTTCATTATCAAAGGAAGTCAGCACAGGATTCCAAAATAGGGCAGGAACCTGGAGGCAGGAGCTGATGCAGAGGCCATGAAGTGGTGCTGCTCACTGATTTGCTCATTAAGACTTCCTCAGCCTGCTACATTGTAGAACCTGGGACCACAAGCCCAGAGATAGCCCTAGCCATAAGGACTGGGCCCTCCTATGTCAATTACTGGTTAATAGAATGTCCTCTGCAGCTGGATCTTATGGAGACATTTTCTCAATTGAGTTCCTGCATTTCACAGGACCCTAGCTTGTGCCAAGTTGACACAAACTAGACATTAAGAACTAGATTTTACTGTGAATCTGGGTTCCACCTTTTACTGCTTGAATAGTTCAAAGGTTTCTGGTTCTAAGTTGAAAGTCATGTTGCGACCAGTATGCAAATATAGGGGAGGGGTAAAGTGAGTTTATGTTTGTGGGACTCACTGTAGGCACTCAATGAAAGTGTTCTTTGCACCTATTTGTCTCACCTTTGTCTTTCAAACACTTTGTCATAGTCTTCACAGAAATGACATCTTCAAACAAATGAGAATCCTTAAAACAGAACCCTGAAGGAAAGGCTTGAATTCATATATTATTCCTAAGAAAGAGGATTTGAATTTAACAAACAGCCAGAAAGACTCTTGAAGCTAGTAAAAATTATGAGTCCCAAACATGTAAACCAATTTCTATTTTAATGGGAGATTTTTTAAAAAGATTTTTGGTAAAAGATATATGTTCTTTCTCAAAGTGAGTTTCCAAAAATACAGACTTAAGGTAAGATCAAGAGGCACGGACTGTCCTAGACTTGCTAAGAAGGAATTCAGCTTCCTGAACTAGAGCCAGCCAAGGGCAGAAGCCTGGAGAGTCAAGTACTAATGTGTCACCACCAGCTGGGTCACCTCTGGTGAAAGCCAGCTCATCTGTTCAATCAGCTAATTAGCTGAGACATCCCTGCAGATCCTGTTGGATCTGGCACGGTGACACTCTTATGGCCCCAAGCTCACAGCGACTGAGAAGGTGGGACTGAGTGTTACGATACTCACAGATCCCGATGCAGACATAACTATACCCACAGACCTGACATGCTCAGCCAGTGATAAAGGAGAGACAGAGGGTTAGACCTATGAAAAGAACAAGCAGTAACTAAGAGTCAAGGCAGATGTAAAAGAGAGAGAGGCAGCAGAAGATGCCGAGTAGTAACTGGCCCAGGAACAAGTTGATTGGGTAAAGAAAAAAACTAGATCAGAGGCAGAGGAAGAACAGAGGGAAGAGACAGCATGCCTTCCCCCAACCCAGATCTTACGATCCCATCACCATGGGAAAAATCTCAGATCAAGAGTAGGAGTTAGAAGCTTCATAGAGGCATGTTATCCCACTGAGGGTCATAGAAACAGAACCTTACAGACACTTATCTAGCTATAACCCAACACGAGGTGCAAGGTCCCTGATTTTTGGCCCGGTGGTCTTTCTATTGGGAGTTCTACCAGATTAGAGCATAGAGAAATGACATCAGTACCCACGTGTGAGGACATCCTGGGACTTAAGGGAGTGGGGGTTGCTAGATTCAGGGTTTATGGGTTTGACATCAACTCAAGCCATTTTGAATCAATTAGTCGTCCAAATAAACAGGCCACAGAAACAACTTTGAAGCCATACGTGATGACGCAGGCACCTCACAGTCCTGTACTCTGTAGCTTGTAACCCACTAGTCCCTAATTTAGAGTGCATTGTTGAAATCCGCAGGGTCACTTTGTTTCCACATTAGAGACTAATCCCACAGTCGCAAACACCTGGCTGCCTCTCAGCAAGCTGCTCGGGTATTTTTCCATATATCCAAGGGCATGCCATAGAGTTAATATTACAGGAAATGATTGAGCCAATGGTCCACAATTACAACTTATTATTTAGAGTACTGTCAATTCAACTCAGTTTTCCTAGGTGTATATATATTCCCACACTTTGTCATCTCACATTCTGAAGTATGAAACAGAAAGTTATCTTATTGTCAATGTTCAATCATAATTTGCTTAGCAGTGTTATTTTTCTTAGTGATATAGGATCATGTATCATATAATTATAGAATCTTATAGTCAATAAAATACAGTACGTTAAGCAGGAACAGATACCCATGCCATCATGACATCCATAGGCTACCAGAAAGGGAACAGGATACGTGTGTGTGTGTGTGTGTGTGTGTCTATATAGAGAATATATATTTTTATTATCATTATCTTCATCCTTCATCCTTTCCTTAATTTAACCAAAGTTTTCCAAAGGCCCCTATGTCCTAGGCAGAGTGCCAAGTAGTAGAGATAACAGAATGAACTCAAACAGAAGTGACTTCTGCCTTTCTGAAGCTTGCTTATCATCTAGTAGAAGAGATATACTTTGATTAAATACAGCAAATGGTAGCCAGACCTATAGCACAATGCTCCAAAGGAGAAGAGCCTGGGGAAGCAGAAGTACAGAACAGGACTCTGATCCAATCCCGCTGGAAGAGACCACTGAGGAAGCAAACAGTAGCCTGATGGGCCTAAGAGAGAAGAAGTGACTTCCGGTATTGAAAGAAGAGCAGCGTGCAGAGGGAATAGCCTTCCACAGAATGTAGTAGAGCTTTGAGAAGACCATGTGAGAACAAAGGGGACATTGATGCGGGTGGACAGAAGCAGAAAGTCTGACGATGGCTTGGCTCTGTCTTCATCTCAGGAACAAGCTGGAGACTCTGCAAAGACAAGACCAAGGGGAGGGTGGGAGAAGAAGGCCACTCGGACCTCAGGCACTCAGGCAGCACGTGAGAGAGCATGCGCAACTGTAGAAGCGGTGCGACCAAAGAGACTGCAGCAGTCCAGGCGAGAGCTGGTCCGATGGTGGGAGACAGACTTGGTGCTGTGCTCTGCTCTGGCTCAGCGGCCCAGCCTGTCACCTCCTACACTCTCCACAAGCATCACAGTGACATCCTGGGAGCGATACCCAGAGAATGAGGTCAGAATATTTGGTAACGGTTCCTGCATCCGATGGAAGAGCACCATGAACAAAGGCAGGCAAAGAAGGACCTTGGGAATGCAGAAAGAGAGGCAGGAAACCCGGCCCACGCACTCTGCCAGACCTCGTCTAGCTGGGAAGTGAAGGACAGAAACTGACTCTCTCTCTACTCTGAACTCTCCAGTACTGAGTCCACCTTTTGGACCTAGGGTTTGGTCCTCATTAGATGCACTGAAGACCTCACAGTAAACTTGAGGAAGATAAAAGTTCATTTGAAGCCTGAAAAGAAAAAAGAGAACTCTTTATTTAAAGACAGCACAAAAGATCCATGGAAGCTTTTTTCACCCCTCTTGGCATATATCGATTTATAAACCCATGCTCTTTGGCTAATTGCAATATATCTATTTCCAGTACTCATTCACGTATCCTGTGAATTGCAATTTGATGAAGCCACACAAACAACTAATAACGTCTTGGCATAAAAAATGCTATATATGCTTAGGAAGAGAAAACTTAAACGTCAATCCATGGTTTATTAAAATTCCTATGTAAGCACGGTTTACAAAGCTAAATGCCGATAACTATACTTCACCCTCTTGATAGCACTAGCTAGCCATAGAAGGCCTCCTATATCTGATGGCATTCAAGCTTGGTTGCCCCTCAGGAGAAGCGAAGCCTCAACTCCTTTATAGGAAAACACTCTTTGATTGACAGAATGCAATCATGAGAAAGGCAGCAATCAAACTGTGGGCATGGCATGGCTCCCTGTTAATTTTTGTTTCGCTTTTCTTCCTTGCAACATCTATAAGAATGGGGGTCACATAGACACACAATTATGGGCCGAGGATGTTTTTATTCTGTTACTGTCCTTTAAAAAAAATAGCAACCTTCCTTGGCAAAGATAAAAATATGTGGGTTCTCTTCCCGCAGTTTATACATCTTGAATCTTTGATCATTTTTACAGCATCTTTCATCCCAGTGTTCCATCATTTATCTTTCTGTTCTCAGCAAGGGCTAGTTTACTTAATACAAGAAGACCTTCACATAACTTTCTGCCTTTAATTATCATTGTGGCACAAACTCCCATGTGAAATATTTGTTACAACTTGCCCCACGGTGTATATACATATATGGGTGGGGTGGGGAGGGAGAAGAAAAGACAAACATCCTGAAAACAATTCACTCTTTTGTCTAATGAGTTGAGGGTTTGATTGTAAAGCTTGGGACCTCTCAGAAGGAAATGTGATACAAGAAGACCTTCACATAACAGTCAGAAGCTCCATCCCAAGAACAGGGTGCCTTCCTTTAGGGCATGAAGATTGTAGAGTCTTGTGAGTGACATTCAAATAAACAGCCCCCAATGAAAATTAAGCAGCCCTTCTAAAGAATTAGCCCTCGAGGATGACAGCGGTGGAATGAGCCTTGCAAGCCTGATGGTCGGTCCCATCAGCTCCTTTCTCAGGCTCCTTGCTGGAAAGACCAAAGTGCTCTGCAAATGCCCGTGTTGAGAAGCAAAGCGAATGAACCAGGCTAATTCAAAATTTTCAAGGACAACTCTGGGTTTAGAAAGATGAGGGAACTGACAGGATCACAACCAGATTCTACCACTGCAGTCTGGGATCAGTGGCATCTTCCTGCAAACATTGCCCTTCGCCCCTTCTGTTGGGGATACCCACAACGATACTGGCTGACATTTGTCAGTTTAACTTGCCAGTATCAACAGAAATGCCTTCCTCCTGGCCCCCAACCTGCCATTCATTGCACCCAACACTGCCTACACAAGTTGTAGTTAGGGTATAGACAAAGCTTGACTATGTTGTCAGGCACTCTCCTGGGGGCTTTACATATAGCGAATCCCTCGGTTCTGGAATGGTTGGCTGAGTCAATGAACTTAAGAGAGACACTGGGGGCCTATAGTGTTTCAAGGTGTGACTCTGGAAAGACTAGACCTCAAGGGAATGTTGGGGTACATATCATGACAATGCTGTGCTCTAAAGCAAGCCCATAGCCTTCCAGCCTTTCGTTCCTCCAAAACTAAGAATGTCATCATTATAGGGCCTCAAAAAGTATACATGCAATGACTGCCCAGCTAAGCACTTATCTCAATATTAGAGCACAACAGAGCGCTAAGTAAATGCTAAGTCTCACAGTGGTCCTATGTAGGATGAAGTACTTAAAGGAGAGGGCAAATCAGAAACACCTGCAAACCGGACTTTGGCATTACAAGCACTATTTGTGCACTGACTCAAGGTGATCTTCTCATTTATTTACAAATAGTTATCAAAAACCTGCTGTATCTCCAAATAAAACTCTCTTTTGCCTCTCTTACAGATCTTCTACACCAGAGGCTGTGAAAGTGCAGACTAGGCAAGAAAAGTAAGAAATTTGTAACAAATCAAAAAGGAATCAACTATTAACTTATTTAATGTATATTCATGACATTACATTTACATTAAAGTTTTCTGATAGGACGATAATAATTTTTGAAAATGTAAACATATCTTTTAATTTTTTATTGAGCTCTACATTTTAAACTTATATTTTAAAAAATCAGAGATAGATTGGAAAATAGAACTTTAGGGAACACAGTCTCCTCCAGGCCCACAGTGTGACCACAATTCTTGCCTAAGAAGCATAGGAACGTTGGAGATTGTGACTGCTGAAGTGTTCCAGGCCGGGACAGTGTCTCCAAACAGCAGCACTGAGATCTTGGTCTTGGAATAACAAATAGTGTCCCCGCGGCTGGTAATTTTCATTTGGCATCATGCAGAAGTCCTGAGAACTGCTCAGGACCATCTGTTCAACTCTGATAATGAGGGGCAGGGGGCTTCTCTCGGGACTGTGCCAAGATTCAAGAAGAACTCGTAAGAGAAAATGGGACCTTGGCCATGTTAGAAACCAATAGAAACAACTGACTCCCATCATCTGATGGGGCTCTGCAAAGCTATATGCTCCCATCACTTTTTGGCTCCTTGACTCCAAACTAAGTCATCTGAAAAAAGAATGCACTTCAAAGACAGGTCATCAGTTTCAGAAATGTCAGAATTTTCCACCTATTGCTCTGGAGCTCTTGGGCAAATGTGCCCATGTAAAGTAAATATTATGAGGCATCAGAACATTGCATTCTCTTTCCATGTTAAGTGCTAAAAAGTCAAGCTCTTGATGAACACACATACACACACACACACACACACACACACACACACACACACACGAGGCTCATTTCACACCTACTCTTAGAGAGGAAACAAGCCACTTCAAGCCTAAAGGACAAATGCTAATGTTTCTTGGCTTTCTAGTCTATGAGTTCAGCTGACAGTCACCTGTTCAGAGGCCACTCTCTTGTGTTTACAACATCCTAGATGTTCCCAAGCGTCAACCTTCCCTGGACCACAATCATTACAATTGAGTGCAAAACTTCAGCTCTTTCATCATCAAGACCTGAATTCAGCCTTCCAAGAACCTACAGGGAAATGGCCAAATTAGCATCAGCATCATCATGAACTTGCAGCCATAGCTTTGTGTGAAATCTGCAGCCACCTTGTAACGTTTTTGAACACATATTACCTCTTTAAGGACAATTAGGTGTTAGGCGCAATATGTAATTTCTTCTGGCGGTTACTGGTTTATGGAGGTATGGGAAAACCGCCAGCGTATCTGAACTGCAGTTATGAGCAGTAACAAGGGTTGTAATTTACATTTGAATTCTGTTTTTAAGTTAATGAGGTATCTAATGTATAACCCAAGAAAGGGCCTTTTGTGCACATAGCCTCTTGCTACCTAAAATAGAAATCTACTTTTAAAAAAAATATTATACCTTTCGTATGTTCAACTTCTCATAGAAGTACTTAGAATACTCGCTAAAAATTAGTGATGGAGCAACTTCACCACCACGTGCCTGGTGAGACTTAGAAACCAAGAACTTTCTGTAAAGATTTTTCAGAGGCGAGGAAGTCTGAAAATGTATGTATGAAAGAGGTGAGTAAGCCTTTGAGGAGGAAAATCTATGTTGTGAGCCACCAGACCTCTTCAGACTGTGTTGGTAATGTCAGATAGGAATAGTGAAGGAACAGTATGGCTCAAGAACCATCTTAGTTGTTGACCTGAATTTTCGATGCCCCTGATGTGTTCATTAGACCTCACATACAATTTCTACTGCTCCCCTAGAGCCTCCCCTCCACGGGCAGCTGATAGCTGAATCTCTTCCTCTGACATAGTCTATGGTCTATAACCTGGTATTTGCTGTCCATCTGCTTTGGGCCCTGTCTGTGCCAGCCCTTTGATGACCTGCCATGTGCTGAGTTAGTCTTCTGCTGTGCAGTTGGACCTAAGGACTTACTGGATCACAGTCACTTGTCTTACACTCAAACCTGACTCACTCCTCAGCCTGCAAAGTTTTCAGCATCCCTATACCTGGTGAAATATCAAAGAGGAGACCCCTATGGAGCCTCATGGATCCCTTCTTTATCAAGAAAGTCAGATGTAAAGGAACGCTGATGACTAGTAAAAGGAATACTATTTTTAATTTTAAAAAGAAATCTCACATGCTTAAAATTACATTGAGTCTGATCACTATTCCTGCACTGGCTTGCATCATTCCTATGGAGTTTTGCTTTAGTGAGTGGGAAACATGTCCTAAGTAGGCAGTCATGAAGTTGTAAGAAGTTTTCAGTGCCTTCCTTTACTTATTTTTGCTTGTTTGTATATTAATACAATCATGTACATGATCTTATTAGAAAATGCTTCTGAGACTGGCAGAGGTGGCTCAGTTAGTAAAGGTTCTATTCTCCAACATCTACATAAAAAGCCAGATGTGATGATGTGCTTATAATCCCACAACTGGAATCCCTAGAGCTTGCTCACCAGTTCATCTAGCTAAAGTAGTGAAATCCAGGTTCAGTGAGAGACACTAAGGCAGAGAAAGATTGAGGAAGACACTGGATGTCCATTCTGGTCTCCTCATACATGGACATATACATGCATGTGCATTAGTGCACATACACACGGGGGGGTGGATGGGGGTGGATAAAACTCTTGTGGCAGGTTGTTCATTTGCGAGAGTCACTCCTGTAGTCCCCTTACTGAGCTGAGCACTGACTGCAGGAAAATAAGGATAAGATTTTGTAGATCCAGAGTAGAATTGGATACAGATGGCTCCATCCTGGCAGTACCCCCATATTGCAAAATGCTAGATTAGTAAGGCATTAATTAGTTTTTATTTTGTCAGGCATTGGGCAGTACAAAGGTTTTCCTGAAACTACACACAGTTCCACGTCCAAATCCAACTTGTCTTGAATAATTAGTGAGGTCCTCAACACTGCGTGTTCTCTTACATCTGGCCAGGTTCCCCTTATGCTCGCTCTGTCTCTCAAGCGCTGGCTCTCAGGTGCCACATGCATTTGCTTTCCCTGTCCTGTCCGCCTAAGTCTCTTTGTACTCACTCCTGCACAGTCTATCAAGAGTTCATCAAGCATCACCGCAGTCTGCCTATTGCCTGAGGAGACCATCCCCGCCCTCAGGTATGGGCTCCTTTCTCTGGACCGCTCCTGTTTGTGTAGGAAGGAACTGGAAAGGAGTTCTCAGAGATTCCTGTGCAGTCCTCATATGAATTCAGCCCTTCCTCTCCTACACAGTCAATCACCGTTCTCATTCCCAACAGGGCAAGTTCAATAAGCGATTAAATTTTTGGCAAAATGAAATGCAATAATTGCACATGTCCCATGCCTGGACATTTAGTCAGTCAATTCGTAGTGAAGGAAGTCACAGTTGTGAGGCACTGCTATGGTGCCAAGAATTAATTACCCCCAAATAAGTTCTTGGGGAGGGACCAAGTTTCCCTCATCAAAATTCAAGTCAAATGCCACCACACAAAGGGAAAGAGGAAGAAAAAGCCCAGAAGCCTGAACAGGAAAGAACATTTAAAAAGAGAGTAGGGACATAAAAAGAAGTGTATTGTGACTACCACACACCTTCTTCTTCACCTGCTGCTGTAGGATGACATGACTCTAAGTTCATTTCCAAGACCCCATTTCTAGAATCAAGTGTCTGATATTTCCGAAGCAAGAGCAAGCTAAGTATTTCTGTCCCCAGAGAAGAACTTCTTCCGGTGGTCATAACAGAACAAAACAAGTACCAATAAAGCTAAATGTGTGGATATGGAGCAGAGACAGCAGCTGGAGCCAGGGCAAGCAAGGGACTCTCTGTGGCACAGACCTTGTTGGGAACCCTGCTTTGGTATTGCTCAGGGAGGTAGATGAAAAAAGATGCCAAAGAAGCAGGTTGTGACAGACACGGGTACCATAGATCTGCTGTCTGAACACACAGATTTTGAGGTGTTTATGATCACTTTATATTCTTGAGTTATCAACCATTAAAAACTGCATGGCTTAAAGCAACACATATTTATGGTAGTATGGCTGGTGGAGGACAGAGAATAGGCAAATCATAGATCTGCTCAGGACGGACAAGGATGTCAACAAGGGATGTGCTCTCTGATAGAGTTTGGAGGCTTCTCCCACAGCCCAGGTTCTTCTCAGTATCCAGGGTTTTAATGTTGTGAAGACTGAGGTCCTAGATGTCACCAGTCACCTTAATAACTTCTCAATGGAGGACAATCACTTTCTCTTCAAAAAGGACCTGGTCCTACTTAAGATTTTCACCCAGAAAAGTCAGAGCCACCTGTGCCTAGAGCTGACTTGATTAAATCCTATCAACTGATTCTTCAAATGATCACATCTGAAAAATCATCTCACCTGATGGCACAGTTTCTTCTCAGATGGGAAGTGTCATCTTGGCACAATCAGTGGTCCTAACCACAATCTAGGGGAGGAGCCTAAATAAGATCCCATAGCCCAGGGTGGGGAGCTCAGACACCACAGTAAGATTCTGCTCAGTGCAACACTGCTATTCTCTCTGGCAGTTCAAGCACTTTGTGATTTCTCAAACAGAAAGAAATTAGAGTGAAAAGAAGTAGGGGAAGGGAGACAGGAACCCGTTCTGTGTTCAGAGTTAGTGAACCGAACCCTATAAGACGACCAATAAGTCCCAATGTTTTACATTTTGAACAATAGAAATGGATAATATATATATGTATGTATATCAGGATATATCCTATAAATATGTACATAAATACTTCCACACTGTAACATATAGAAACACAGATTAGATCTAGAGCCAGATAAGATAAACACAGAAACAGTACAGAGATAGGCAAATGGTCTGCTCTCTGTCCTTCTCTAAGCTAGAATTTCTACGCTGGTGAGAACACGCCACGAGCAAACAGCATGTTGACGAGGAAAGGGTTTATTTCTCTTACATGTCCTCATTGCTGATCATCATCAACGGATGTCAGGAAAGGAACTTAAACATGGCAGGAACATAGAAATAGGAGCTGGTGCAGAGGCCATGTAAAGATGCTACTCCTTGCCTTGCTCAGCCTGCTTTCTTACAAAACTCAGAACCACCAGCCCAGGCATGGCACCACCCACAATAGACTGAGCCCTCCCCCATCAATCACTAATTAAGAAAATGCCCTACAGGCTTGCCCAGAGGCATTTTCTTGACTTGGGTTCCCTACTCTCACATGACTTTAGCTTGTGTCAGTTGATATAAAACTGTCTGCACTATCCTTAACCAGTGTCACGTGAATCTGTTCCTCAGTTTGGTACATCTTCTTTGAATTTTAGCTAAATTAGTTGTTTGTATATAAAGGGGTTGTTATTTACTTTCCATTAATAATGGGCATAATGGATCCTCTTTTTACCCACAACCAATAACCATGGAGTGTCAAGGAAAGTAGAACTAGGGAAGAGCCTTCGAGATCTACTTTTCACCCCCAAGTCCAGCTAGCCTCGCAACTGCCTAGATTTTCAGCTCTTCAGATCCAACACAGCTCTCCTCGGTTCTGTAGGGCACATGTGAGCAAGTGTGTCATGCTCCTGCTTACATGAACTCTGGTAGAAGACCCTTCAAAGTACTTGTCTTTCTCAGCAGATGAGTAGAATTGTGTCTAACAGACAATGCATAGAATTAATTTAGAGTTCCACAGAGGAAACCTTGTCCAAAGCTAAAACACAAAGCAAAATTAAACAAAGCTAATGTTCACTCTGAAAAATGTGGAAACTTTGAGCAGAACTCGTCTATCACATTGAAGGAGGCTTGCTCGCTTCAACTGCCAACAGTGGCTGTAACGGGGAAGATCTCTCTCCTGGGGCCCCAAGAGCACAAAGGCATGAGCTCTTTGGAGGCTGGTAAAACATCGCCACTATGTTACTGCATGTTCCTTGGTTTATTGCTGGCAGAGCAGTGCCATAGAATTCAACATCTGCAGTAAGTAAGGAAAGATGAATTCAAATTTTCGATGCCCACCAATGAGTTCAGCATTGGTGTATACGTTCTTAAAACGGGAAGCCTTCATTTCAGTACAGCTCTGTTCGAAAGCAAATCCATGCCAGTATCATTACTGCAGACAGACACCCCCATACCGAACATGCTTGGCCCCACAGTACAATGTGGTGAGGACAGGGAAGAAACAGAAAGAGAGCGTCTTGCTCTGCTGGTCACGCAATCAGATACACAGGCAGAACGGCCAAATCTAACCTGTTTCTCCTTGAGTTTGTGAACAACTAAAGGCAAGATGTTATTGTTTTGTCCCATCTCTCTCACAAAGTGTGTAAAAGAACATACATAAAATTATTAGCGCATGTATTAAATATCCCCACTGTTCACCGAGGATGAGGTTTATTGGCAAAGCACTTACTTGCTAACACACATGATTCAATGGGTTCAGTTTCCAGTATCATCATATAACCTGACACATCAACAATCCCAAAGCACGAACAAGATCTCCACGGCATAGGCAGCATGTACAAGGAAGGAAAGAGAAACACAGATGCTGTCCCATGGCAGGATCTATCCCAATCTGACAATGGTAAGCATACTTGCATCATTGGAAACTAGACAGGTACCCATAAAAGTGTCTAAGTCTTTCCAACTGCTGTTATTGTTCAAAGTATGACAAGATATATTTAAGCCTGCTTTATGACATCCTCCAAAGTTTGAAAGAATGAATAACACCCTGGAAAAATACCAGATGATGAATTACACCTATAGATCTAACTGGCTGCTTGACTCCGATATCATTGACCTTGAATGATAATATAGTGTTGGTATCAGCATTCTTGTCTCCGGTTTAGCCAGAATTCCCATGGTTCTCACCTTTTTAGGTGGAAGGACAAAGGTTTCTAGGAGAAGAACTGCAGCAACAGGAAGGACGGGAAGTGGGTCAGCAAAATAAAATGCCTACCAAGGTCAGAGCTATTGCACTGCTGAATTCAGATCCCCAGAGACACTGGATCTGGAGTTTATTGGAGAATGTGGGTCCCTTTAACTATTTCAGTTCAACATTTCATAAGAAATGCTCCCAGAATGGTTAAATCTCCTGACTTAGAAAAAAAAACAAAATATTCATGTAAAATTGTAAAACCTTAACTAAATTAAATATCGCTGGAAGAAAAGAAAATAGGTGGCCAGGTGACTAGCTGTGACCTTGATCATAAAACATGAAACATTAAGGTGTATTTATCTCTTGACACTAAGCAAGAACTCAGTCTACAGGCTGGGGAGAGGTCTTATTGAGCAAAGTACTTGCTGTACGAGCATGAGAACCTGAAAATCAGATCCCCAGTACCAAAGCAAAAAGGTTCCCCTGGCACACACCTGTGATTTCAGCACTGGGTGGGTGGGATGCTGAGACAGGAGGATCACAGGGGCCTGTTGGCAAGGAAGCCCAGGAGAACTGGTGTGTTTCCAGTGAGAAATCCTGTCTCAAAAAAATAAAGTAGAGAGTGGCAGAGCAAGACAGCTGATACCAACTTCTGAGCTCCAAGCATGAACACTCAAGCATGTGCATGTGCATATACCACATGTATGCATGCCTGTGTACATGCCTGTGCACATGCACACACACACACATGCACATACCTGCATACACACACACAGCTTAAAACAGCAATTCCTAGTAGCTAACATGCGTCTGGAGAAAAGAATAATGATGGTAAGTCTTATTGGAAAGCTGTAATCTTGTCTGAACAAAGAAAATTCTAGAGAATGTGATTCCTGCACATAACCACAGTGAACAGCAGACGGAACAAAGGGAAGGTGAGACAGACAAGCAGAAAGAACACACTTTCCTAGAGCTGGGGGACAGGAGGGATTTTCACCAAAGAGCGAGAAGCAATGGCAAAACTTGGCATTTTAGGGACATAGACATAATTCATCTGCATTTGCAGTCATGTGTCTTCCTCACAAAATCGTTTCTAGAAATTTTTAGTGACAGCAGTAATGCTGTCATTATTTATGAATAAATAATACACAGGGAATTCAGCATATTTTATGATGCTCAGCTTTCAAATGTGATAAAGACAAACTGGATTGTATACTAAATTTCATTGCTCTTGGAATTCCACACTTAACAGATAAATAGGAAGTTTTGTGGATAGTTTTGAGAATCATATAGGTTTAGAACAGCTGCAATTTTCAAACATACACACACACATACTTGGAGTAAAAAAAAAGAGAAAATATTCATAAATGTGCTTTAACCCTTGGAGAGCAAAAGACCTATCCACCAATGTTCAAATGCAGGCTTCCAGAGCCATCCCAACTCTAAAATCTGTATTCAGGTGGAAGCTTTCAAAAGCTTACAATGCTCGGGGTCAAGTTGTAGCATCATAAAAATGATAAATCCCTGTTCATAAAATAATTTACCATTTATGAAGAAAATTAAGGGACCTGGTCCACTCCTCAAGTATGAATATAAATAGATATTTATGGCAGTCATGTGCTCCCTCCAAACATTATTTCAATTTTTACAAAATCCATTGGGATTTAGACCCAACTATTTCAATAAGGGGTTGATATGAAACTGTCTTCGGTTACTCTCTTGTTTCTCTCCAAATAGGGACAATTTACCTTTTCCTGTATTAGCTTTTTTTCCCACAAGAGTCAGTAATAGTGTTTAAAATGTCACAAGGTTTTTTTAAATTTCCATCCAGATAAGTCACATTTTGAAAATGACAACTATTCTTTCTGCAAAGACCCGTTTTAGAAAGTTTTACAGCTTGTACAATTTAATTCAGAAGGGAAGGTGCATGGGTGAGGGCTTGGATGTGTGGCAATGGTCATGCGGAACAAATAAGGTGCTATACTGCCCATAAATGCCAGTCAACCACAAGTTGGTGGCACAGGTCTCCATTTCTCAAATGTCAGCAAGTCTTATATATAACACACACACACACACATACACAACTGCATTGCTGCCATGCCCCATGGTCTCATTTTCAAATGCTCCCCAACTTTCATTCTCCCACCCCTTACATTTTCTGGTGGAGTAACCCCACCTCCAGCACGTTCAGGTCACATCCCAAATTCTCAAATGAAGGCTCACTGACATTTCAACTTTTAAAAAGAAACAGTTGAGAAGATCTTTCCCGTAGGAAGCCTCACCCCTACTACAAGGTTCTTTGTTTTCTTTCAATTAAAGAGAGAGAGAGAGAGAGAGAGAGAGAGAGAGAGAGAGAGAGAGAGAGAGAGAGAGAGATTTCAACCAAGAAAAGCATGTGGAGTGTGAAAATTTCACAAGCATTAAAGATTTTACTTCTGTCACCCGAGATTACACTTGTGAATGTGAAGAGGTACGTACGGTACTCCTTTGCATTCTAGTGGTACGCTTTTTTTGTGAATGATTGTGAATACTGTTCTGTAAACTAATGTCAATCAAGTGGCTCTTTCGAAACTAATCAACCATTGTCTATATACACCATCACATATTCAATCCACTCAAGTTTTTTCTCTATGATAAACAATGCCAACAAGGACCTGTTTCCAATTATATCTTTGCACTATTTCTCCAGGCGTATGCTGTCATAGTCTAGATTCCTAACAACAGAGGAAAAGAGAAGTAATGCTGACCAAGGGCTTACCTTTTATCAAGTTCTGATACCACACTTTCAATGCCCTGTCTTTCTAAATTTTTGCACCACTCCCGACTTTACCAGTTAGAAAATGAAGAGATGATAAGGATAACTAACTTGTCTTGGGAAAGCGGGCTGGCAGCTTTCCCAGAAGTGACTAAATACCAAACCCATTCTTTTAACCACATGCCCTATTCTCCAGCACTCGAGGCAACAATTCCAGATCACATCATGTCTACAGTTCCAAGTATTTGAATGACACATACCCTCCAAGCACGTCGATGCCCACCGTTTCTGTGAATACAGCCATTAGGCTTGCCCAGCTCTCCAGAATTCTCCAGAAATGTTTTCCACACCACTCAACCACCACCTTTCAGTTAGCTCTAACTCCTCAGGAAACAGTGCTCTAAAAATAAGCAAAAGACCCGGGACCCAAATGGAGCATAAAAGTTGTTACAGATGTTTTTTCTTGACAAACAGCTTCTCTGGACCACATAAATTGTCCAAAACCTCTTAAACCTTTGCTCTGCATCACCCACAAAGGACTGTGAAGGGGATACACAGAGGAAGCTGCAGGTTAATTGAAAAATCATTCACTGGAGTTGCGGGAGGATTCTACTCCATACAGACGTATGTAGACAGGAGGAGCGTGGGGAATCTTCCCTCTGCAGAGCGACTGGCTAATCGGCACACTCGGAGGAAAAGCTTCTCCTTTTCCTCTCGTGCATGGCTGAGTTTGTTTAATAATTCATGAGAAATGCATAAGGGAGGGACCTTCCATAGAGGAGATCAGGTGTCGTAGCCCCTTCCATTCCTTCATCTAAACAGCTCCCGTTTCAAAAAAAAAAAAAAAAAAAAAAAAAAAGATTGCTGTATTGACATGGAAGCCAGCCCAGCCACAGAAGAGCAGATTCTCCTAAACCTTTCTGTTCAGAGATCGTTAGCATGGTTTTCCGTCAGCTGGACCAAGTAAATGCTTTCCTAAGAGATTCTGTCATTGGTTTAAAAAGCACTTATTTTGGGGAGAAATGCTCAGGACGCTACAGGCAAGAGGACTATATTAACCCTCATTGTGGAAGATTTTCTCCCTGTCTTTTTGGAGGTGCAATTAATATTGACTGTGTTTATCATTCATTTTCCACAGTCAGCAAGGGGTTTTGGGTTTTCTAAGTATAACATCAAAAGCAGACTGACTTAGGAGCTCTTATTTATTTTGTGTTTAATGCCCGTGTTCCAAGTTCTCTATCCGCACAGTGTTTCACAGATTAAGGTAATCAGCTACTAGAGAAAGTGGCGTCAAGCTTGAAAGGGAGGAGCATCCTCAGTTCCCCAGGGGGCAAGCGTGAGTCACACATTGTGGCATCCTAGTGGTGGGAGAAGGCCTTGAGTGTGGAGAGGTGAGAGGAAGCAGAGATGGAAGCTCCATCAGCCCCGTTGTCATCTTCCTGACTCATACACTTGGCCCTCTGTATCTTGCATAGAACGCATGGACAGCTCAGTGCGTATTTTCCCTCCACCAAGAGAAAACTTCTGGTGTACTTCTATTCTGCAAAACACCTCTCCTAGCTATACCAAGTATTCCCAGAACACCAGGAAAGATGCAGTGTTGAAATGGCTGCCTGACTTTGCTCTAGCCAGCAAGGCCTGAGGCAACTTACCTACAATATTTCTGAGGCTCTGCTACTTGGGGTGGTCATCTGGGTACCAGGGCCACTTTGAATCATTACCTGAAGCCTCACAGCAGATAGGGGTCATGAAGGCTTTGAAAAACTGTGCTAAGAAATGAACAAGTCTCTTGGTTGCCTTCTTCCAGTGGCCACACTCGCTTTCCTCAGTGAGGCTACAGGAGCTGACTCCCTGCCAGGTGCTAAGCTTGCATCAAAGTTGTTTGTCCGGTCCTCAAATAGCTCACAGGATGTGGTATCTGGGACGATGGGCAGGGAGGATGGGACCAAAGGGAAGACATGGAAATACCACAAAATTGCGATAAACTTAGTGTAGGAGTGGGTACACGCTGTACGTATTGGTTTCAGTCAGGAAAGTAGATTCCCTAGTACTTTACAAGCTGATGTACATCTTAAGCGAATTCCTAAAACTGCCGCAGCACCATTCCCACTCAGCTGAAGATGATGGCAGCACCGAGAGTCAAGTGTCATCAGAAGGATGAAGGATGAAACAAGTCAAGACTTGAGAAGTGCTCAGCCATGAGCATACCACATGTGAGCCATCAGCAGCGTTAACACCCTCTCTCAGGACACCTAGGAATCATGGGAATGTAGAATCAGGAGTCAGAGAAGCCATTAAAGAGTGGAGAACATGAGAAGTTTATTCAGGAAAGACCACTCCATGTGGTGTGGCCAGCACAGAGGGCAAGAGAAAGGAGAGACTACAGAGAAAGGACATCCAGAGTTAAGGGCAGATGTGACCCTGAGAGACACGATGATGGTCAGGCAGGGTGTGAGAAGGGCCTGGGCAAAGGGCAGCCTGTGAGCAATAGGGACAGTGACAAATAGAGCTGGGAGAATTGCTGTTCTTTGGCATGGCTGCTACCACTTTGCTCTCTTTCAGCCTGTCTATCTACATGTCTCATTTTTCTGGCCATCTCACTATCTCATGTCTTGGGGTCCAACGCTCACCCTTACGTTTGTGTGTGTGTATGTGTGTTAACATACACATAGAGGCCAGGGGTCAACACTGGGCATCTTTCTTAAGCACTGTCAAACATTTTTGAAGCAGGGTTTTTGTTGCTTGTCAATTTGACTAGACTGTCTGTCCAACAAACCTAATGATCTGCCTGCCTCCTCCTCCTCCTTAGCAGTGGGGTTATCAGCACTTGCTGCCCTGCCTTTTCTACACGGAAGGATCCAATTCAGATCGTCATGCTTGTAGGCCAAGCCCTTTACCATCAGAACCATCTCCTGAGTGGAGTCCCTTCCATTCCCTTTTACTTTGGCTTCTGAGCATCCCCAGGCATAGCTCTCTCCTCCGTGTCCAGCTCTGTCTTTTCCTTCCCAGACATGGCTTTACCACCCTGTTTCTCCAGAACATTCCCTCATTCAGACATATGGATCATGCTTCCTTGTCTACCTTTTTCATTATTCAGTTTCTCAGATGTCAATTCGGGCACAGGCTCCTTGGGCTGAGGTCTACTACCCGCCTGCTGACTGGCATGCTCCTGGTGAGCAGAAGCACATCTGCCCCTTGAGAAATACCCACCAGAGACTCTAGCCCTGGATGATGGAGGTGAAGTTGAGTAGAAAAAGGATGCTGTAATGGCAGTACAAGATGAGATCCAGAGGGATGCAGAACACCTAATGAAGCTGGCATCAACTGGGAGAATAGCCAGCCCCTGGGGAACTGTGGGCTGAGGGTATTTCAAGGCTCATTTGACCCCTCAGTTCTCCAGCAATTCAGGTGAGCATCACTTTCACCCACACAGGGAAATGAACCCTAGACAAGACAAGACAAAGGTCCTTCCTTTTCAAGTCTTAGCCATGTATGTTATTGAAGCTACACTAATGCTTACATGAAAGGTTGAAAATATCTCAGCAACTCTAATAGAAATTGAAATGAACGAGTGTCCATAATTTTGAGAAAGAAGAAGAAGGATAATTAGAACATCAGGATTTAACATACTAATTAAAATATTTAAAGTAATTTATTATTCACCGTTGATTTCCAAAACTCTGATAGAACTGTTGTAAATACTAATTCATGATATACATATATATTCATGATTTTTACACAATCACCATACAGTATATACACTGAGGACTTTTCTATTATTTGAGGATACTTGCCACCAATTTATATTAGTGGTCATCATTAAATTGGATGTGCAAAGTCAAATTTATTTTGATTCTTTTTGATCCCATAGGTAGCAAGTTAAAGGAAACAACCAACTCAAACTGGCTTAAGTCATAGGAAATTTAGTGTTTCACACCAGATGTGGAAACCTAAGTTGACTGACAATAGATAGGTCTATCTTTTATGCTAATAGTAGATCTAGAAATTAACAGGAGCAGACCGCTTGATATTCTCACTTGGAAGATGGAAAATGAAGCCCCTTCGTGTTGCACATGGGGATTCCTGCTATCATGGTTGAAGACACATGTGATAAACCTCTGGGATTCTCTAACCATGGTACCTTAAGTATTCAGAATTGACATCCCAAGAAACAATACATGCTCTTATAGTTCCAGAGACTTAAGCTTTAATTCCTTTAGATACCAGGGGATATACCTTCATTGGCCAAGAGAATCGATGACAGGTCAATACAATCATCTCTCTACTTTGATAAAGACTATTTATTCACTCCCCAAACCCTAGATGGGCTCCAAGGATAGCCAGGGATTGTACTGGATGATCTGGCTGCATCAAAGCTGGACCACGCAGCAATGTGGTCCAGGGAAGATTGCAAACCTTCAAACACATGGTCGAAATATCTAGTGACATGAGAGGAGCAAGAGAAAGGCAGGTGGCACCCCTTACAGTGGACAGCAGAAATGGCCCTGTTCTAAACCTTCAAAGCAATGACATATAAGCTTCTCTTAGCAGAGCATCCCAAACTGTGACCGACTTCAGAGGCTGTTTATAGTGAAGCCGCCATCCCTTGGTATCTATGTTGCACACAGCTCATGATCCACTGTGTCTGCTTTCCCTCTGGTGTGATCAATAGCGGGGACCCTGGGCAACCAACACCAACCAGGCAGACTAGAATAAGTGATGACCAGCATCCATGCTGGGACCAGAGAAGCATTTAGACATGACTCACCAGTGGATACCTTGTTAAAGTCAGGGTCAGGCCACTGCTGCTGCTGGGACCAGCATGCACAGCCCCAGTCTTCTTGGCCAGCTCTGACCCAGATATCCTGCATGGCTTATAGCAGTCCCCACATGCTCACTTTCCATGCAAGGACACTGAAGCCAGGAGTCAAATCATGACAGGGGTAAATGAGAACCAGAGCGTACCTGATTTCATGGGCCATGCTCTCTGGCAGCATAGAGCTCATCCCCAGCTTAGTTCACAGGAAGCAGCCTCTGCCTGCACTCTCCTGGTCTACCGGCATCCTTCTGGTTGGCTCAAGCTCTGGCTTTGACTTCACCCAACTGTCTCATCATGGCATGCTCCATGCCCAGCATAGTAAGACAGTATCTGTGTTCCATCAGATCCACTTACTGCATACTGCCCAAGTCTTTGGCAGGAACAACTTCAAAAGTTATAGGACATAGAAAGCCCCACATAAAGAGGTATAAAATTTCTCTTATGTCCACTTTGGTATCTTTAAGGTTTTATGCCTAGACTATCCTGGAATCCAATCACATCCAGCATCGAACAGGCAGTCAACTCTCCCATCACCTCAGTTTAGTAAACCATCCCGTCCATGCGAGCACTAGGACACACCAGGGCTCCGTGTGGGGGATGGGGAGGTCTTCTTCTGTGATCCACAGACCTGTATCACTTATCCAATTGCTAATCTAATATCGAGTGACAGCCGAAACAGGCGACTTTCACCTCATCTTTGCGTGCTGTATGCAAAACAGCTCCGGCCCTGGCTTGATTCCTTAAAGTGTGTAAGATTTAATTATCCCCTGCTGTTCTCCAAGTAATGACATTTTACTTAGTACTCTTAATACCGGTAAACAAAGTCCTTCTGACAAGGGAACTGGAAACACTGATCTTATGAAGCTGTGATAGAAAACGTCCCTGCTCTAAAAAAAAAAAAAAAAAAATGGGGGCTTTCCTTATCTAAAGTTGGAAATGACCCCTGTCTTCAAATTGATTGCCCTCGGGCTTTAAAAATAGGATGTACTTAGAGCAATGTGTTCTGTGTTGCTTTTGACCAAGAGAGAAAGTCTCCAGCTTCTAAACAGGATAAGCGAGAAAGAATGGAAGATGGGCAAAGGGATATGGAGGGCGGCAGCTGTGTGTTTTATTAACAGCAAACTTGAGATAAACATCTGTGCGAGTCTCCACACACTTGAATGAATACCATCATCGTAATGTCACACGGAAGGCCCTGGATTGGAAGGGTACAGCAGAGATGCATCTCCTGTGCTAAACTCCAGTTTCTCTCAGTTCACATCCATTTCTACCGCCATTCTCAAACGGATTCTCTTCTCCCTCCCCAAGAACCACGGATCGGTTCCCACCACTTAGCCTGCCCCCTGCTAATCTCTCGTGTTTAACAGGATTTGTCCTGTGTACAATACTCATTTAGAACAGTCTGTCCCTTATGGCCTATGCTTTGCCATCTCACATCGTCACCAGGAAAGATGGCAAGGCCATGAAAGCAGGGGACATAGATGCCAGCAAGGTCTCTGGAGTACGAGATGAAAGTACACAGAAAGAGGCACAGGCATCAATAGAACATGCAGCTGAGGTGGAGTGGCTGCCCGCTCTTCTCTGTGCAACACACACATTGGGTGGATTTTTAAACCATCTCCAATGCTAAGGGCTAAAGAGAGGGGCATGATTAGGGTCTTGGGGTGCAAATGTTCTTCCCTGAGTTGGAATTTTTCTGTGTTTTCTGGAATCTCCTGCTGGTGACATTTGGTCTTTACAAATATGTATGGTCCATGATATCGAATCAATCCAAAGACATGTGATTGGCCCACCCCCATACCCATAAGGTTCATTGTATGAGAATCCCTCCAACACTTAAAATCAAAATGTCTTATGGAGTCCAACAAGTTTGCAACTTTGCAAGTCCAAAGGCATGGCAGTCCTGCGTAGGCACTGCCTTCCAGTAGCCACAGGCTGATTCTGAGTATCAGCTTCTCAGAATGGGACATGTGGCCACCAGCTCGCCACATATCCCTACGCTATGCCATTCATTAGCATGACCCTTGAAACCATGAGTTTCTGGCTCATCATAGACTCCCTCAGAAGAACTGTGTACTCAGAGTCAAAGGAAAGACGCACGGTTTTGTGGACGCCTTGGTATACACTACCCGCTACTGACAGATTCTTGAGTTTGGCCACATCACTTGTCTGACCCTCAGCTTCCTTGACGGCATAATAAAGCATGTACAGGAACATCTCTCGGACCCCTTTTGCTGTGTGTAATTGAGAACAGAAAGATTCTTTTCAAAGGAACCCTCGAGACAAACTTGGAAAACTCCAAGCTTCAAAACATTTAAAAAAAAAAAAAACTCTGCAAACCAAGAGCTACTACCTTCAAAGACTCCACAGGGGAAAATTGTCAGGTCTTTAGACACACACACTTCTACCAAATAATTGTCCATCCACTGCTCTAAACCATGGAGTGGCCACTTTGCACAACAGGCAATCATGTGCAGTTTATCTAAGGAGCCAGGCACACACAAAAGCTGTGGAAGGAGCAGCTGCCCAAGCTCCCCAGCCTCCGAACAGATGTATGTATTTGGCATTGGAACCAGCACCCTAAGATCAAAGCCCAAATGAGAAGCCGGTAACAGGTCTTAAATAGCACTGTTGGGCCTCCCATCCTGCCTTCTCTACCCAGAATTATGTAACTAGTGGATAAGGAGAAATGAAGCCATTTAAGTGATGGCTACTTCCCAAAGCATCAGTAATGTTGTGGAGAAACAGAGGAAACCTATGTTCAACTTGTGTTTTCCCAGGTTTTCGGTGGCAGATGGGACTTTCAAGGGGCACCAACATCCCCTTAGTTTACAGAGAGGGACACAAAAAGCCAGAGTAAGGGAAACACTAGACCCAAGAAAGGGGATCATACTCACCTCATGCCAGGCTGAGATATGTGTACT
This sequence comes from Alexandromys fortis, assembly GCF_014885135.2. Classification (NCBI taxonomy): domain Eukaryota; kingdom Metazoa; phylum Chordata; class Mammalia; order Rodentia; family Cricetidae; genus Alexandromys; species Alexandromys fortis. Next base: position 11,559,534 of record NW_026067949.1, read on the forward strand.
GTGAGTATACGTGTGCGTATATGTGCATATACATATGTGTGTGCATGTGTGTACATGTGTGTGCATGTCTCCATGTGCAATACCTTTCTCTTGGTTACAGAGCATCACAGCCTACAGAAGTAGAATGCTTACAGTCCAGCTGATATCTATTTTCACTACCTGAGTTTCCATCTCTTTCCCTTGACTCTGGTTTCCTGTCTATAAACAGAGAGATCATGACAGTATTCATCTGATAGCATTGTGTGAGAATGAGGTAAGATTAATTCATGTCAAGTGCTTGGAACAGAAGTCCAATGTATAGGTAGAACTAGATAAATATTAACTCTTTATTCATGAACACTTTTGTCTGATTGGAAACTAAGGGGAAAACAGTGTATAATATAGTGAGGTTTCTGGTGATGTCATCTTGAGAAACCTCGATGCATTTATTATGGGTCACTAACCAATGACTTTGTCACCCTACAACTTAATTAGTAGCCAGATAAATGCTAAGGAGATGTGAGGGATAAAATATAAAGAAATGATTATCAGAAATCCAACATGTAGCTGTTGTTAAGAAAAGAAATTGTAATAATCAACTATTAATATTCTTATTCATTTGCTCAAGTGGCTTTTGATTGAAGGCTGTGGGTCCCTCATATAATGAATGAGTCATGTCTTAGAATCCTATCCGTTTGCAAACGTTCTAATGCACCAGTCATCACCAACAATAGGGTTAATCTTCTCATAGTGCTTATGATTTGATCAGACACTATACTAAGTGCACTGCATATATCCGTTACTCAACCCTCCAATCACACTCTGAGACAGGTTGTGTCATTAACATTCACATTTAATAAATGAGAAAACTGAGGCTTGGAAAAATAAATCAAAGGCACACATTGACTAATGAAATATATTATGTATAATTATAATAATAAATGAAATTTATCATCAGACCTTTGACCTCAAGAACCCCCAAAGAAGCAATATATGTTGTTCCACTGGATCCCCAGGAAAACAAAACCTATTCTCACAATATGCACTATAGCTAGTCGTTTCTGCTATATATACAAAGTTCAGGAGTAAATATGCAGACATTTGAAAAGATAAGATAAAATTTAATTTCTCACATTGCATAGAAACCTGACAAACCATTTTCTGACTGAGACACATTGGCACGTGGAATGGTAAATGTATCAAATCAGATAATCCCAGATAACCCCTTGGTCATTATTAGCAGGCCATTTGGAAGTGTGCCCTTGTCAAAATGAATGGATTCTATTTATTGAGCACATACACCATGCCGGGGGCCATCCATGTGTCACTAATATGTCACTTGATGCAGATGTCATCCATGAGCTAAAAGACCAAATCAGAGCTCATTGAACACCCGTCCCCTCTTAGTGGAAGATCTGTACTATGAGTCATAGCAAGATTCAGAGACATTAACAAGGAAGATTCTGGAACCTGCCTTCCAGTGTTAGCTGCTGGACTTACTCACTATATGGCTATGGAAAGTCACTTTCGGTGTCTCTGTCACCTGTCCGCAACATGGGATAAATAAACCCTCCATGAATGATGACTAAATGGCAATTGTTCATAGACAGGCTACTCACTATGCAGCCATGGGCCATGCGAGCCTGCATCCTTGGACAAGTACTGACGCGTGAGAGAGTAACTTGTGCTCACTGTCTGTATTAATAAAACAAGGGGCTTGTGTTTTCTGACATTGAAACTTCCATTTTCCGTCAACTCAGTCCTCTAGGACACTAGTCAATGATATATTGGAAATGTTATATTCAATGCCTACCTGCCCTGCAAAATTCCCCCAACAAATGTTAATTATTGATATTTTTGCTACACTATTTCTCTGCTTCCTGCTAAGGAGGCAACATGATGATGAATTTAGGGATGCAGGATGATGGTAAGACTTTGACCCAGGCTCTGGCTCAGGGCTGCCAGGGAGAAAGCACGAGTCCGTTTTCAAGATTCTACTGGCGCAGATCAGTGAGTTTCTATGGAGTCCATGAGTACAGAGTAAAAAGGAATTCAGTTCCTCCAGTTTCCCTTCCACTCCACATCAGACAGGCTCCTTCCTATTTTCTCAGCTCTAAATCTTTTCTTCAGTCTTGACTTAAGCTTCCCCTGGCCCTTCCTTCTTCTACTGCAGGTATTTAATGAGATTTATCAGGTCCAGGCAATGCCACCTGGACTGTAAGTCTGGCTCACCAGTAGAGCAGCCATGTGATTTTGAATATGTGATCAATCATTCCTGGGCTTTGAATTCCCCTTCTGGATAGCTGAGGTGAGAACAGCTACCTAAAGGAGGGATGAGATGGCATGTCACATAAAGAACTCCCAGCAACCAACCTCCCTCTCTTTAGCAGGCGACCTGGGGTAGCATTCACTGAAAGAGGTGGGGGAGAGGACAATGACAAATCTAAGGACAGGGTCCCTTTATTCTCAATACCGATTTAATTATGATACCTAAGAATATCTGGAAGGAAGTTGATATGAAAGGCAGAAGTTTTCATTTACATCTAGGGAAAGCAAACGTGTCCTTGGTGAGGGCATGCCAGTGAAGCCCGAGAGGAAAGGCCTGTCTTAAGAAATGGCTGGAAGTCGCATGCGTCATGAAGGCCTCCCTGTGTACAAGATGTGCCAGCCCATAGACATGACTTCTAAGAGGCTCCTATTCAAAACCCTGCTATAAATTAACACTAATCTCCTATTGACAAGCGCAACAGACCGTTGACCAACCTGAGTGATTCTAAAACAAATGAATTAAATGTTCCACAATGGTGTGTACCAAACAAACCTTGTGCGATTAGTTGTAACTGGTCCCGAAGTGACTCAGGATTTTTGGTTTCAATAAGGGTTACTGGAGACAGATTAAGCACCTCTAAAGAATATTTAAAGCATCCAAAATTTTCCTCCCTACTCCCATGTGCCCTACCAGAAATTACTGTCCTCTCTGGGAGGATCATTTGCAATGGTTGATGTTACCAGTCTCAGAAGGGTTTACATTCAGTGTAAATAAGGCAGATTTGAGAAGTTAATGAGTTCCACTACCCAAGCTGTTCCTTATTAATTCACACAACTTGAAGATACCTACTAAAAATAATGCCTTTTGAGCCATATACCATCTTTATAGAGATCATTAATGCTTCCCCATAATAGAGCAGTTACTAGACCCATTATTCCCCTTGATCACCTTCATGCTTCTGACCCACCATGCCAGCTCACCTACAATTCTCATTTGTATTAAAGTCCCCTCTGACCCCACACCCAAGTGATTGTCACCCCCAGCACCCGCGTGAAGTGTCAGCCGGAAAACTGCCTCCATCCCTCCCTTGCCTCTCTTTACAGTCTGAGGTACACAGAATAAGCTGGGCTGCAAGTCAAGAGAGATTCTCTTAGAATTTGCACAAAGACTGGGATTTGAAGCTATGCCTCATTCACTAATTCATTCATTGTCTCACTCATTCTGCCAGTAAATGTTGGAGTGCCTGTCCAACACCAGGCCCGAGGCAAGAGGAGAGGCCTCTGTGGAAAAGCACATGGCTAAGTAACTGATGGGAGACAGAACTTGGAAAGGAGGCATCTCCGCGGGGAGTCTGGAAGGAGGAGTAGGGCTTGCCTGAGAGAGAGAGCCAGGCACTAGGAAACTCATGTTACAAATCAGACACTCATTCCACTTCACAATTACTCTGTCACCAGCAAAAGCCCAGAGCCTGTTGCACCATAATATGCTATAAGGAGGAAATAATGAGTTAATTTCATAAAGAAGTCCACACCAGAACATAACACTCATTGCCTGTCAGCTCTATCGCAATGGGGACAGAGACCCATTTCTACTCCTCTTCTGGCCCCGTGTGCTCATGATGTCCCATGTTCCCCTTTTAAGGCATCTGATCCCATTTCTCCCATCACTGATGTTCCCAATCAACTCCCTGTGGTCAAGAGACATCAAGAAGAGGAAGCAAAGCCTTCCAAAACCCCAACTTCTCTACAGCTCCCTCAAATGGCCCAAAGACATGATAAACTAGTTCATGGAAAGAGAGTTGTGGCTAGCTCATTTTGTTCTGAAAATACAGGGAAAGCATGAAACAGGGTTTGTTGAGTGTGGGTGACATTTTAGTCAACTTTTTGTTGTATGGGTTTGTCCTGTGTATTGTGAGATGCTTAGAAATACCCTTGCCATAATAAATATATCATTACTCACCTAGCTATCACAATCAAAGAAAGCCAGGTGTTGGTAAGTGGCCTCTTCTATGGTGTCCCCCCAGAGCTCAAATTGCTTCCAGGATCCAGATCCCCACTGATCACCGCCCTCCAGTTCCTCCTGATTTGAGCAGATTGCTGAGTGAGCCCTGCTCTACCTTCTGCCCTTTCAGACAACTTTTCAGGGGACATTTGCATTTTCAGGCCACACTGGTGATATGGAGCAGCTGATGGCTTCCATCAAATCTGGCAGGTACTCACTGATACCTACCTATTAGGCCAAGCCCTCAGCTTGGTATATAAAGCTAAGTGTGGTTAAACAGACTGCTATCTCAGTATTGTTTAGATGGGACATTGTGCCCCTCTCCACAAGGGAGGAAGCCCCAAGGGGATAGTGGACCATGTCTGATCTGCCCATCCTCTGGTCTCAAACCCAACATAGACTATTTGTTACACAGGTGCTTGTGTCACTGGAACCTGTTTTAGTCCAGGTGATCTCAACTTTCTAATATATCTCAACTGAACTCACACACAATGCATAAGGTACACCTCCATGTCAAAAATATAACTGTGGCCCTGAACATTACACAGCTGACAAGCAGTGCTGTTCCTAAAAATCGCCCAGAAGGATCAAGAAACGTCCTTTGATATATACGAGCCACACATTTTTATCAAGAACAAAGGAAAAAGAGAACAAATATGTCATTCAAATTGAAAAAAACATATTGTTTTTTCATGATTCATATACACAAACCAAAGATGCTGAACAGAGACGTATTTGGAGACACAGATTTGAGAGCTAGACTCACGGGTTAGGAGGGAGGGAGACATCTCTAGTCCAATACCTATTACTTGAATGACCTAGGACCAGAAACTTCTCTCTCCCGGTTTCCTAGTCTATACAACAATTGCAATTCCTCCCTCAAAAACTTGTGATTGTCTCCATTTCTCAAGTGAGGAAATTCAAGCACAGAGATGTTACCTTATTTAAGTGACTAGGCTAGTGCATGGTGGAGAACTGTGGTTAAATACAGGGGCTCACAAAGCACTGCACACATTGCGTGGTATGGAATAATTTATACTTGTTTGTACTTGTATCTTCATAATAAAATGAGAAGGCAAGACTCACATGCACACACACACACACACTACTAAAAAGAGATAGAAAGAGAAAGGAAGGAAGGAAGGAAGGAAGGAAGGAAGAAAGAAAGAAAGAAAGAAAGAAAGAAAGAAAGAAAGAAAGAAAGAAAGAAAGACAGCAGTTCAAGGGAGGATCAAGAGTAGTCCAGAGAGAAGGTAGAACAGAAGAAAATAACCTTCCCCACAGGAAATAACACCTTGCATTCAGGTTTTTTGCTATTCCGTTTAGAGCTGAAAAAACACATCCTTGTCTCAGACATAAGCCACCCTTTTTACTAGCATTGAATTCAATTTAGTTTTATATGCTGTTTAGAAAAAAAGAAAAGAAAAAAGAAAAAGCACACAATTCCAAAATGCCTTCAAGTGGCTGATGGAAAGAGCAGGCACACACGCAGGCGAAAGCCGTTATTCCTGCCACGTGCTGTTACCCGGTGGGAAACTGACTAGGCGGAGTTCAGCAGAGATGGGACTGCATGGAGGCGGGTGATGGGTGCTTAACTCCGACTCATATTCATTTACTGCTACATTTAAGCAGCTTTCAAACCAGTTTTCCTTCCAAAACACCATTCATATCCCTGCGGCCGAGCCCTGGCTCTGAAGCCTGGGGCTGCAGAGGATCCGCTTTCACCTTCGTCTTCAGAAGCCCACGTGTGAACAGTGTGCAGCGGGGCAGTGGTGGAGGGCATCACTAAATAACTGATCCTATAGATGTCTGTTGGGCGCCAGCGATGGATTCCAAACAAAGACACCGTTAGTTTCCTGAATAACTCAGAAGTTCGTCTCAGGCCTTTTCTTCCAAAATACGCAAGATACAGGAAAAAGGAACTCTCCAATATCTGTATTTTATTTTATAGGTCTAAGTGAGAAAATGAACACGATGGATAGTCAGTAAATAAATTAGAATGTGGGGCTGTGCAAATGGCTCAGTCAATAAAGCTCTTGCCTCAAAAGCATGAGGACCTGAGTTCAAGTCCCAGAACCTAGGAAGAATTCCAGGTGATGTAGTGTGTGTTTATAATCCCAGTGATGGCCAGAAAAGAGGTGCAGACATTTGGGGCCCTGGAGCTTGCTGGGAGACTAGCCTAGCCTGTTTCAGGCTCATGAGAGACTTGATCTCAAACAAAAAGTAGAAGGTATGTGAAGAACAATTTCCAAAGTTGTCTTCTGACCTTATTGTGTGTGAGTGTGTATGTATGTATGTGTGTGTGTGTATATATACAAAGACAACATGGCCCCCTCCCCGAGCATCTCTGCCACACATAGCTTAGCCTACTGCTCAGTACTGAAACTTTCAGCCATGAATAATCATAGTTCTTCCATCGCTCCCCTTCTGAGAAGCCAGCGTAAGATTTAAGACAAAGGAAACAGTGCGACACCCACTTGTACGCTGGTTAGCACCATACACCTCTCTATAGCTGATGCACCGAATATGATGATTCTCTTAACTATACAGAAAGAGTCACAAATACTTAAAATTTGTCAAGTGGGTAACATTCACATAGTTTAAATAAAATATTTATCAAGTTATAATTGAACAGTTCATAAAGTATTTTTTTTTGTAGTTTCCAAAGCAACTTTCCTTGGGAAATACATACTTATATATTTATTTGATGTATGCATATATGTGTATACTTTGGAGTTTTTGAGACGGCATCTCATTCTGCACTCCAGGCTGGTCTGAAACTCATTATGTAGCCCAAGCTTGCTTCAAATTCATGGCACTCTTTGGGCCTCAGCTTCTCAAAGAGTTGAGATTACAAGTACGAGCCAGCACGCATGGTTTCTATTTATTTTTAACCTTTTCTAAGATAAAAGCAATCAGTACTGGAATAGCTACAATACTTTGGAAATGATACAGTGATTTGTATCTCAAGTTATTAAATAAATACGTGTGCCTTTGCTAAAAGCTAGAGCAGCGAATAGCGCTGGAGGTTCCTCTTCACTGGTTTGAAGTATGGCCACGTGTTTATCTCTCACAGGCATCCCCATTGTGTAGTAAAATATTTAGGATTTGGACTCTGGAGCCAGATAGCCTGCGTTCAAATCTTCTCTTTTTCATTGATTTGCTATGTAATCCTGAAAAAAATAATTAACATGTCTCTACCTCAGTTTCCTCAGCTGTGAAATGGAAACAATAATTCCAATTTCATGGAGCTAGTATGTGAATTAGATGTAAAGTGTTGGGAAGAGAAAATCAAGAGAAAAAAAGCATTACAGAGAAAGGATGGCTATGGAAAAGATCGACGGTACCGAGTGTTGACACAAACCTGCAACTAACAGAATTCTCAGTGCATTTTGCTCGTGATTCTGTGAATGATTCAATCACGGTGTAAAGCTACTTGGCCATATCTACTAAAATTAAACAAAAACCCACGTCATGACCATGAAATTCTAGTTCTGAGTTCATATCCCGAGTCCCAAAACCATTTCTAATGGACATAACCATATTATCCCCATGTTTGAAACAACCCAAAGTGCCCGTATGCAGAATTGCCACATAGCAAAAAAAAAGTAAACAGATTCCGATTCGTGTAAATACACGGGAACATGTTACAGGTGTTCCCAAGGAGTCAAGGAAAACATAAAGAGTCGTACAGCTTGAGCCCGCTTCCACAGTAATATAGTCCATTATATAGTACAATAACTGGCAAAAGGCCCTGATAATAATAGAAATAATCTTTTATATAGGCTATTGACTTTAAAAGGCGCTTGGGAAGTTTCTAGGGTATTGGAAATAGTTCACACAGACAAAAATCTCCACTGAGCAGTAAACGTCACTTTAATACACTTTATACAAGTTACTGTCAGTAGTATTTTTGTATGTATGTAAAAAGAAATTTCTCATGCCAATGCCAGGTCTGAAGTAAGCATGGAAGCTGGATTACACCTGTTAATATTATTTGTCTAATCTGCCAGTAATGTGCACAGTCATAGTCTCCAAGTATTTCTCAAGAAACCTGGATATATTGGGGGGTATTAATATTACAAAAGACAGTCCTCATTCTAAAGAGTGAGATTCACTTGGGGACACCACTGTCCCATAAGAATCATGGCTTAGCAGCCGAACAGGCTTGGGAATCAGAAAAGCCTGCTTTAGATTCCCAGTGCTGCCATGGGCTAACCTTCACAATGTCACTTTCCCCTCAGCCTTAGTTTTTCTATATTGACTGCTTTGTGGTTGATGGTAGACACAGTACCTCATTTGAGAGACTTGTTGGAAAGTTAGCAACCAAGGTTATTACTGGATTGCGTTTCTCTTTAATTTTCACAGAGAGATGATCAAAGTAAAAGTAGAGAATGGTAGGTCCATTCATCACAATCAGACTACATTCCCTGGGTTACTTCCACTTAGCTGCCTTCTAAATGTTTCCGTAGACACTATCTAAGAGAGGACCTTGCTGTGTGACCACAGAGGAGCAAAAACCCCAGTTCATTTACAGCTGTGCTTGTGAAAAAAGCCCTGTCAATGTGACAGTCAGTTATGGTTTTATTTCTAGGTATTATCTCGATTACCAGTAGAGAAACACAACCTCCCTAATAGTGTACCTACATTCATCTTTGAGCTCCTGACAGATTTTCCAATGACATAAAAGGAAAAGTACACATGCACACATGTGAGTATGTGTGGCGACCTTGTCTGTGTTTGTACCTCGGTGAACTTGTCAAACCATATATGTGCCTCCTCTTTGTAAAAGTGGATTGTGTGTGTGTGTGTGTGTGTGTGTGTGTGGTGTGCACATGCGCATGTGTTCATGTGTGTGTGTTCATGCCTTCCACAACTCAATGGGTACCCAACAAACAGGGAACCTGACCCAGGTATGGTAGTGGTTGCATAAACCTTCCTTAAATAAACAAAATCAGCAGCATTCATTCTCTATAACCTGTGATCCCTCTGAGCCAGTGCGGTTCGCCACCCTACAACTTCTTTCTCCACTTACCTGGCTGCCAACACCACTGGGTCCAAAAGGACTCAAAAAGCTAGAGTCATGACTGGTTCTCCCAAGCCGCCAGAGCTTCGTACAAAGCAGGCACTCAGCAATTCGGAGCTGGCATATAGATCTAGGATGGAACAAGCTGCTGCTGTCTAAATGGCAGCCTTTAAAAACTCCGACTGGATACCACCCCATGTTTCTTCACCCCAGCACATAGTCTAGCAAGCTTACAACGGACGGGCTCGGAATCCCTCTCCTTGCTTTGAAAATCAAATTTCCCTGTGCAATGAAGAACTCACCTACACGTAACTGGATGACCAAAAGAATGGTGTGACCTTGCAGAGAGAGCGGAAATGAAGCGCCTGTGGCTGCACTCTGCCTAATTCTCTCACTCAGGATTACTGCCATCCCGTCTGTAAAACTGAGTCTGGAGGTCTCTGTCACCTCTAGATGTGACAACTGTAACTCAAAGGGTATCCAGCTAACAGGGAGACTGACCCGGGTGCGGTGGAGGTTGCCCAAACCTTCCTTAAATAGACAAAATCGATAGCACCTATTCTCTATAGCCCAGGATCCCCCAGAGCCAATGCAATTAACTCAGGTTTGGAACCAAAGTCTGTAAGTGATATTTACAGTGCTGGGGAAGGAGCTGGAGTAATTGCCTCTCCTGATTCGAACCCTCCAAGGTTATTTGGAACCAGCTTGCAATTCTGATTCCCTCTTTCAGCCAAGTCTAGAGAAACAATATCCTCCATCCAGACCCTGAGAGCATTCCCAGTACTCTGCTAGAGGGTGACAGTTCCTACTGGGATCTCTGTGGTGTATGTGGTGAGAGGGATCTCTCTTTTGTGCATCACTATAACTCTCTCTCTCTCTCTCTCTCTCTCTCTCTCTCTCTCTCTCTCTCTCTCTCTCTCTATCTCTCCCCTCATCCCCTACCTCCTCTAGTGTTTATGAAGGCTATCTCCTACAGTGGAACTCAGTTCTACCCTAATTCCATTAAATTTTATTAGTGCACCCCAGACACTACACTTTAAACAGGCATTCGGAATTCAAATAGAACAGTTGATAAATGGAGGAAGCCCGCAAACCTTCGCCCTTCAGTCCTGAGTCTTGGTATTTCCCCATCAGAGCACTGGCCGCCTCAACTCACGACGCCACAGAGATTTAATAGCTAAAAGCCACAGTGAGGTCTTGCCTTACACAATTTAATTACACACACAGAAAAGACAACAGTGCGTGTACTGGCCCACCATTAAGTATGATCATAAGCAATTTAAACTCAACAACACTTGTCCAAATATATGGACAAAATGCAGTCTGTCATCCCAAGCCCTTTAACGTTATCTCCATAACAGTGAATCATCACAAATCCACAGTAATTCATTCCATATTTCAACTGGAAGTGTAGCCTAAAGGGAGAAAAGTCGGAATGCAACACTGGTGTTATCCACCTGCTACCCAACATAAATTAAGGAGCCATACTTTAGTGATTCAATTACACCACTGAGTAATTGAAAATACGCAATTACAAGGACTTGAAGTTCTTATGAGAAATATAATGCCTGCATTCCAGATTCCCTACTATTTGATTTATAATTGGGATATTAGTATAATATTCTACATTTGAGAGAAAACCCTCCCCTCTGGGTAATTCTGAACACTAAATATTTAAAGCTATAGAAATCCTGAGAGTCCTCTTACTTAATCCTTTGTTTTTTTTCAGATGAGGAAAAGGAACCCAAACATGAGTCAATTCATAAAATACAAGGAGAGGTCAGTCTGGCCTCTCCGCCTGAACTAGAAGTTTTAGCATTGAAGTTAGACAAAGCTTCCCCAGAGTGGTGCACCAACCACTTCCCACTTCCGAGCAGTTTCCCTTCCTTTGGAAGAGCGAGGATGACACCGAGACAGAGACAGATATCTAGTCATGAAGAACGGGTTTTGTTTCTTTGTTCAACTGGGATGGCTACACCAACAACAATGAGAAGCCTCTAGCAGGTCCTTGAGTGGCGGACAGAGTTGCTTCCCCAAAGACACTCTGCAAACTGTGAGGCACACAGTAAGACCACAGGAAAGAGATAGCTGCCGCTGCCACATGGCCACCATGCGCCATGTCCCTCTACTGCATCATGTCATAATCGGTCATGTAACTCCTGTTAATACTCTCGATATCTAAGCAATAATTTGGGCATGAGATAGAATGAGACATAAAGCTTAGATCTTTGCATGCTTTTCTGAAGACAGTCTATCTATGGTACACTTCCTTGGCTTAAAGGGATTCCTGTTCATTTTAGGAGTGTAACCCGACCATCCACAGAACATTGAACGTGTGGCTCATTTCTTGGACTAGGTAATGCTTGCCTGACATGTGACACTGTGTGTGATCAGTTTTCACCTGCCAGATGTACCAGCTCAACCATACAGCAAGGGGCATTATCCTTAGAAAAATTTACTTTCAAATTTTGCGTCTTAATGTGCAAATATTTTCAAAATCACGAATGATTATTCCCATCATTGACTTCCCCTCCATTTTGCCTCCTGACAAAAGAATCCAGAGCCTCTTTAAAACCCAAAATAAGCGCATGTGATCAAATGCTAATTTAGCAATAAACAGAAAATTGACTTCAAATCATCTCTCTGTCACCCTAATTGATTAACAGTCACATGAAAATTGATAACACGATTTTCAGCGAGAGAGCATGTGGCAAAGCTCTTCAGTTCTATTGGCTTTGGATATTGACTTCCTTCCAGATAAAGCTTTTTAAGAGTACATTAGTGAGTCCACTAATAAACCTAAAAGGAAGTCTAATTGCAACAATGAACTCCATACAATGAGTTAATGCAATCCCGGAGTTTACAAATCCAAGCCTTTTACTGAAACAAAGCCAGATGCAAGTTCTGTCTCACCCAGGCACCGTAGCCTTGCTTCACAGGTGTGAAAAAACAACTCTTTTCCCTCCTTGCATCTCCAGCATTCTGGAGTGAAACCGGTTCTCATGACATCCGAATGCCTTAAAAATTATCCCAACATCTTTAACGTGAAATTAATTTTAAGCGGCTGACCCTCAACTAGTTATAGTTCAGAATTAGAAACCATTTCAAAAAGCTGAAGGTTGAAAACCATAAAGCTGCATTTGCATTAGTCTAGGTTCTAACTGCTTCTAAGCAGAGCACGCTCTTATGGCAGAACTTGGCTGCAGTCCCCATTGGCAGTAGAGGAGCAGCCCTTGGGTTTATAATAAAATGTGTTAACTAAGTGTCCCAATGGAAGGCATTCTGTCCAGTTCCTCCGATCCTTGATGTACCCTTCTCTACTCTTTGTGCTTCTAGAGCCACCTGACCTTTGAGTAGGCTGAGACATAGGAAGGCACTATCAATAAAGTCAAGGGCAAGAAGATAATTTAGCAGGGTACCCTGCCCACTCATATGCCTACTTTGCTTATCATGGAGAGATTGTGTTTACTCCATCAAAGCCTGCATTCTCGAAATGCATCCTCTTCGCTGGCAATAGCTATAGCTCTCTGGACACAGAACCAGCTTGCTCCTCTGGCATCTCCAGGCCACCCTCCGTTGCTAGCCTGAAGGGAGGCACCACTTGTTGGCTTCCTCTACCCTTCCCCACACTCTTGAAAATGGTCTCTTCATTAAACTCTAACCCCATTTGAGCGCACCATCTGTTACCTGCCAGAATCCTGACTGATAGGGCCACCTTCCATTAACCCAGTGGTTTTCTGCCTGTGGAGGGTTACAAACCCTTTAGAGAACCTAAATGAGAAAAAAAAATTACAGAGACCTCTTCAGAACCGTGTATGGTCTGTGGATGTGGCTGTTGTGATACCGTTTCAAAGAGTTGTGAGATAACGTAGAGCCCATGCATGGGTGATCTCTGAGTATAATATGCAACTGTAGAAAGGTGAAATTTTGTTTTCAGATGTGGATGTATAAGAACTATGCTAATCGTCAAAGAGTGCTACTCTGGAGTATTGGTTATGAATTAAAATGTTGTAAGAAGGGGGGGGGGTGGCTGGAGAGAAGACGCAGCAGTTAAGAGTGCTTGCTGCCTTCAAAGAAGACCCGAGTTCAGTTCCCAGCACCCACAACAGGAAGCTTACTACACCTGTAGCTCTAGCTCCAAGGGACTTGATGCAGTCCACTGGCCTCTGTTGTCACCGACACACATATACATGTGAATACGCATAGACACAAGGAAAAATAAAATAAAATAAAAGTTTTAAAAAGAAGTGTCTAGAAAGACAGCTCAGTGTTGGCCAAAGGCCCGAATTTAAACCCCACAACCACATACAAGTTCTAGGTGCAATGGCTTGTGCTTGCAACCTAAGTGCTTGAGAACGAAGACAGATAGTTTGCTAAGGCTTGCTGGCCAACCAGCCTAGCCTAATTAATAAGCTCCTGGCCAGCAAGAGACCTTGTCTCAAATAAGAAGGTAGTATACATCTGAGAAATGACATCTGCACATGCGCACACAACCCGTAAGGAAGCACCTCCCCAAAAGTCAGACTCTCTGAACAACAAAACGGGTGTCAAACTTTACTTTACATTACATCTCTGTAAGTTTGGTCTCTCCTTCTTCTTCATATCATGTGAGTGTTTTATCAAAGAGACAGTTGGAATCTTTTTTTTCCATCAGCCATGGTTTTACCTACTTGTAAAGTTCAGTATTCATCGTCAGTGCTTGCCATCTGGACTACAGATAAGCAAATGTCTTTAGAAATCTCTAGGAAAAAAAAGATTTCTTAAAGTTTTATCATACACCAAGCCCACTCAGCGTTCTAAAGCCTGATCTCCCAGGAGACTGGTATGTATTCAGCTGACTTTTTTAAATTGACACTCAAGGCTTCTTAATATTAAAAATGTATATGTCCAGCTACCCCAATAGAAAACATGCATACAAAGGAAGGGGGGAAAATCTACTTCAAGCAGTCACCTGCCCTGTCTCTACACTTGCCCCATGGTACAGCGTGACTAGCTTCGATGGGATTCTATGGGAAACCAAGAAAGCTTGAGGTCCAGCACTCCCAAGTGTTTCGGCCTCTTGAGCTATCAGTGGCTATTAAAATTTAAAGTACACTGGAAAATCCTCGACCCCACAGATTCTTTAAGTAGTCTGTGTGGTTTGGAGGGAAACAAAAGAATCCATGCAGTAGATTCGAGACACAAATGTCACTGAAAACAGGCTGAACGGAAACCTTGGTTCACATCTTCTTGCTAATGTCAACATCTTAATGACCCTGCAGTCAAAAGTCATCCTTTAGGAAAAATAAATAAATTTGTTTAAATATCATGACAGAGAGTAGATAAACTCGGGTGTGTCCCATGGGAATATAAATCAGCCTCTCTATTTTTAGTTCAAACATATGATAAAGATAAATGATGCCCCTGGGGTCATGATTCTAAAGAGCGCAACCATGATAAAGTTCATCACACTCATGGCTCATAAGTCGGTGCTTTTCTTTGTTATCCTACATGATGTCTTTCATCAACAGAGTTCTCTTTGCTTATTTTGGTGACTTTTATTAGCACTGTGCATAAACAACAAATAAGTAACTTTCACTAACATCATTAATAGTAAATGGTAGTAATAAATGATAGTAGGAAAGGATCTGGCCCAAAGTTCTGGTCTTTGTTACTCATGATTTCTCAGTCTTCTGTAAGGGCAGCTGAGTGCAGTCAGTGACACAGTGACACTTTCTCTTCATTCCCCTCCCACCTTTATGCGCTCCCACTGAACCAGAAGCTAATTCACTTTAATTTAGAAAATATCCAATTGAATTCAGAAGCTCAGTGGACCATCTCACCCTGTTTTCTCCTGTTCACCTATGTACCCTGCCCCTGCCTCCATCCAACACACTACTGCCAAGTTAATCTTCCTAAAAGCACAGCACGGACGGTCCCCTCTGTCACTCTCCCTGGCCCGTGTTGCTCAACCTCTTCAAGTACACTTTTGCCCAAGTGAAAGAGAATTGACTCGGATTCTATGCACTGGCAGTCAAAGCTTTTGTCTCTCAAACCATGGCTCTTTTCTCGTTCTTACTTTTCTTCTCCATGTTACCATTGGCCCCAAAAGATTGCAACACCACTCAACAGAGGGAGCACTCATTTTATAAATTTGCCCTTGCTTAACTGTCCTCTGTCAATACGAAATACCTTTCTTCAGATGGTTCAGATACGAATGACCTATACCATGTTATGATTTCAATACCTCACTACAACCTGCCTGCCAGTTCACCCTCCGTGATTCATGTGGTAGTAGTTTGCCTAGTTTTAAACTATGAAATTTGGTTTATCTATTTGCAAAATGAGGCTAGTAATAAAAATGACAAGAATTAAATACGTTAAACAATTACTGCAGTTAAGGTTTTTATGGTTAATGCTAGTTACGATTGCTAATTTATCTTAAGCTGGTTAGGTGTATAGCAAGAAAGTTGAGACTTTAATAGCATTTTGTTTGCTCTTTCATCCTCTTCTGTTCCTCCTAGCACCTAGGAAAGTAGGGACAAGGTACATATGAAAGAAGCCTCACTTCTAGGACAAAGAGCAGACAGTTTCTGATTCTGAGATCAGTGTGTACGGACAGCGTATCTATGTCGAACAAAAGCTTAGCAGTGTCAAACGATTCTCCACACAACCCTAGCTGCACCCTAAGAGACACCAACCACCACATTTAGGCTGAAGCTTATTTGAACAAAATGGCAGTTGGACTCAAGAAGAACCCCTCCCGCCTTTGCTGTGCTGGCCCTTGTCTCCTCTTCCACTTTTCTTGGCTAACACAGAAGGCAAATGAGAGGCTTTCTCTCACAGGGCTGTCCTCTTTTAAAAGACCTGGATTCTAATCTGAGTTGTAGTGTGACCAACTGTCTCGGTGCCTGCAAGCACAGCAGAAAGTGGTAGGAAAAAAAAAAAAAAAAAGCATCGTTAGTCAAAATCATAGGGGCTTTCCCAAAAGCTTCACATGGAGTCACAAAGGCCCTCTTGGATTTGTATTAGCATAGAATTCACACTTCCCTTCTAGCCAAAGAGCATTTTTCAGGCTGTATTCTTCCAGAAAATGGTATCGTGAAGCCTAAAGGCGGCATGCAAAAACAATCTAAGCTTAAGGCATAACATGTCCTAAGTTCCGTTTGCAGAACCTCTGAGCCTTAAGAGCACTGGGCACATCTCAAAGTGACACACAGCGACACAGCTTCACGAGAGCACAAGCCACCCAGTTAATTGACAAGGCTGGTCACTGGAATGTACACGCCACTCTCCGGGAGCTGGAAGGCCACTTGTACAACACCCAAAGAAATCTTTCAAGTGGACAAGAGTCCTCAAAACTCCACACAGGCAGCACACACGACAGCCAAGGACACTTCCTTATTTGCACTTGTCCTCCGCACTTCCCAGGCAATGCTCCGGGGAGGAGAGAGGGGAAACTTTTCTAAACGGACATATAGTTTAAGCCCTACCAAGCACAGGAGTCCTGAGGGGAATGGCTCAGAGACTGCAGGGTCACTGCTTCCTAATTTCCCTGGGTAGTATCTGATGATTCAGCAATAGCCCACATCCTAATTCTTGCACGGAAGGAATCACCCTAGTTCCAAGAATGCGTACTGAGCCAGAAGACTTCAGTTCCACTCACCAGCTATGTGCACCGAGGCGAGTTCCTTAACTCACTAAACGTTCATTTCTTTTGCAGAGGAAATACTGTAATGTGAGAATGGGAATAGCTGGGAAGAGGCAACTGTCTTAGAAGACAGAGGCTTCAATTAATGGTGAATTTAATGAGTGTGTATTTATTGTGCAAAGTAAAGGCTTTCATCATTCAGTCACGCTTGTATATAATGTAGCATAATGTATACAATATAATATATAGTATATATACCATATATAAAGTATATAATGTACATTCTTATCCCTTTTCCTCCTGTGCCCCCTCCACATTTCTAGTACCTTCCCTTTTAGTTTCATAATCAGTCTCGATGGTAATATGCTACACCTCTCAGCTAACATCCCTTTTTTTTCTCTGATGTTATCTGATCCAACACTATATAAATTCCCTAGGTCTGCTTCACAAAGTCTGCCCTTAGCTGAGGCCTGAAGGAAGAGATATTTATCCTCTCACACGTATAGGGGCTAGGAGTACAGAATCAAGGGGCCAGTGGTTCTCTCTGAAAACTACTGAGCAGAAAGCATGCTGCATTGCCTCTTGCTTCTGGGGGCTAGACAGCCCTTGTTGTTACCTCTTTTGTAGGGAACTCACTCCAGTACTTGCTTCTGCGTTCATCCCTGTGCCCACATGTCCCTGGTCCCATAGAGATACCATATAGTTTAAAGGTCCACATCAACTAGAATGATCTTAATCAACTATTGGACTCTATTTCTGAAGAAGGTCACTGGATTAGTTACTTTCCCCATTACTATGACAAAACACCTGTCCACCACCACCATCATCCTCAAAAACAAGACACAATAAGGAAGAAAGGTTTTATGTTGGCTTATGGTTTGAAGATATAATACATCATGGCAGCGAATACAGAGTAACAGAGATGGCTCTCTGATATGGTAGCAAGAGCAAGAGGCAGCTGGCCCCACTGGCTCTACAATTGGTAGCCAAGAAGAGATGAATGTAGGCACTCTACTCGTTTTCTCCTTTTTTATCAGTCATAAATCATTGCCCGTGGAATGGGGTTGCCCACATTCAAGGTTCATCTTTTCTTTTTGACTAAGTCTCCCTAGAAATGCCCTATCCTCCAGAGGTCTGTCTTCAGGGTAATTCTAAATCTGGTCAAATTGACAATTGAGATAAATCACATCATAGTTATAATTTCATTACATCATTGGGGAAATGCGATAGAACCTGTAGATCTACATAAGGCATACTCTAACATAGTAATTTAAACTAACTACGAGCAAGGATCTGTACCCCAGCCCATGCATCCCGACCCTTTAGCAGCAGTCGGCTCGACATATAACATATGAATCTATTCATTCTCCCATGTTTCCCACTGAAAACTAAGCCCCTTGGATAACATCTTTAGTATTTTCTCTATTATATTACAAGTATTTTGATTTCCCTAGTATAATGTAAATCCTGGAAAGTTTCTTAAATAAATAATATCTAAGTATTTAACGTAAAAAAAACAGTTCTGTACTAAGCACTTCCGTATCCAAGCTAAGAGCCCTGCGATACAGCCCTTCTCTTTATATCCACTTTATGTCTAAAAAAGAAAAAAAAAGTCTTTTAGAGAAGTTAATTCTCTTTCCAGATGGTAACTGGCATATAACTGTGTCAGGGTTTGAACTCACACAGACAGAACACTCACACCACAACCCCTCGTTCACGAACAAATCAGTGATGTGTAATAAGTCCCTTTCAATCAACAGAGTTTCCAGCAGTCGCCAAGAAAATGAGGTGGGCCAATCCCTGGGTGCTAGGAAACCGAGACTCCACCCAAATTCCTGCCTATGAACATCCCCAGAGGCACACTTCTGTCCATGCTTGTTGTCCCTCCTAATCACACAGAGCAGTGAGTGAATCTCATTCCTTGAAGGGACCACAAACGTTTCAAAGGTTTTCTCTAACTCTTCCAACTTGCACTTGGCTTCCTGCCTTTTCTGCTTCATCACCATTGCACTTTAGTAGGTAAATGGGAAAATACAGACCTTTCAGACCACACTAGGCTTGTCGTTTGATGTGCTCAAGCTTGAAAATGAATGTAACTCGTACAACAATGTCTCAGGCGCTTATGATACGAACAATTTCCCTTTCCTTTTGCTATTATTTTCCTCTAGGCTATCTATGTGGTATTACTTCAGTCTCTTTGTATAGTAGGTCATGCTCTAATCCATTCATCATTATTGTCACCCTTTCCATTTCATCTCCCTCTCTTTCTCTCTTATCTGTCTATCCATCTGTCTGTCTGTCTGTCTGTCTGTCTGTCTATCTCTTTCCTTAAGCAAGATGGTGCTCTAACACAAACCTACAGTCACCTCCTCCATGGTCTCCACTCTTTCTTCCAAGATCCTCTCCCATCAACAGTGGCCATTTCGAGTCTCTCTTCCTCAGCTCTGCTCTAAACAATACTTTCCTTCTCTTCCGCTTTTATCAGGTTTTTTTTCAATAGTCACAGCTAGTGTTTTATCAGCTGTCATCTGCATGGGGCGTCTCCTTCAGTCATCAGAATTTGTGGCTTGATTTCTTTAATCTTGAGAATTAATAAACCAATAAACCAATGTGGTATCCTGTGGAATCAGGGCTCAAGCGGGATTTATGTAGGACGTTACGGTATCAGTGAAATGCCTCTCTTGCCAAATGGTACCTGAGACAATGGACCAACATGAGCTTATGAGATTTATGAAGGAGGAATTTTAGTATTGCTATTGGTTTGTTTTAAACTATTTCTGCCAAGTTGTACACAGAGCTTATGTCCCTCAACTATCCCATCAAACTCAGCCTTACACCCCTCTCATCTATTACCAGCCAACTCATTTTAATTTTCTGTTTAATTTTTTAAATCTGCTTTGCTTTATTTTCAGTTCTTAGGACTGAACTCAGGGCCTTATAGATAAAGGCAAGTGCTCTACACCAAGTGGTACCCTAGCCCTTAGTCAAATCATTTGATGAATTAATTTTAGTTAATGAAAATTAAGATGTCTTCCTGTCTTTAGTGAGTGTGTGACATATTTATGTTTACAGTGGAAATAGCACTCTGTTCTTTTGAATTTTGAAGTATCTTTATGTTTATAGTGGGGAAACACATTAATTTTCATGGCTTTTCTCTTAACTCTACACAAAATAAAAAATTCTCATATTGGTGTCTTCTCTGAGCCATAATTGATTTATTGAGATAACTAGGGAAAGGGAGAACTTGAGAAACACCCCACCCAAAACATAAGATCTATTTTGAAATAGTAAAATAAAATTAAGGACAGATTTGAGAGAAACATGCCAGGTGGGCAACTTGGGTGAATCTGGGGGGAAATCCTGGAGGGAAAATGAGTCTCTGCAGCCTGTGGCTGCTGGAAGAGGAGGCCAGAATGGAATTAGTTCTGGGAGCTCCATGCCTTCTGCTTCCTAGCACCTGCTGGAGAAGGAACTGTGAAAACCATTGGACATCAATGGATACTTTTCTTTTTCTTTGATCTTTGCAAGTCCTCCATGAGGGCGTTTAGCTTTATAAAGGTTATTTGTAGGTTACTCATTTTTTCATTTCCATGGCTATGGTTGGTTCCACCTGCGCAAACCCAGAACGACCTACTTCAACATCGGCTCGCTCTTTTGACACATCACCTCTCAGCCCTAATGGTGAGCACCCGAGGATCCCAGTGGGATATTAGCAATAGAGTTAGAACATTTGCTGCTCTTCTGCAAGGGAGGAAGCAAAAAAGCATTTTTTAAAAAAGCAATAACTTGAAGATGATCCAAAGTATGATTTGTCTATATTCTCCTCCATTACTGTGCTCAATCAAGGGTTAACTGTGTACAGAATTACTCATTTCCATGGCTCCTAATATTCACTTTATACTTTTTTTGAAGCAAATTTTTCATGAATTATTTTCTTCGCTCCTGGTTGAAAAAAAAAATCCTTGGAATAAGTACTACGATTTTGCTGATTTCTATGATGTAGTTTGGTGACGGACAGTAGTCTTTGGTTTAGCCTTCTTCCTCTATTAGCCAAGAACTGCTTGGCCTTGGCTGTAAGTGTTTCTCTGTGTGATTTGCTTAGGTGGGAGGCCAAAGTCACTAATTAATTCCCTTGAATCCGAGCTTTCTAGTAGTGTGGCTCCTTCCCTCTTCATGTAAAGCAGCCAGCCTGGCTCCTTGATCACTTTCCCTTTCGAATTTCATTGCTTCAAGGAAGTATTTTTGGCTGTGCTGTTCTACAGCATTGTGGGACCCGGTTCTACAAATTGCAGTGTGATTCTTAAATGCACATTGACAACCAGCTTATATCAAAAGCAATTTTATCAGCCTTGCTACCAAATCCAATCAGCATTGTATGGGAGACCTAGTCTGTCCATAGAGCTTTACCCATCCACACAATTGCTTTACAGAATATCAGAACTGGGAACCTAATTAAAGGTACAGTTCCTGCTTGTTCAGAGAAAAGGGAGAGAGTTCCAAAGGACACATCCTTGTATTTAAGAGAAACAGAAAATTTGATAAACTAAATTCTCTCATAAGTGATCAATGGCACTGAGGGTTGTTCCCTGTACAGTGCTGTGGCTGTGGACTGGCGCTCTCCTAAGGGCTTCTTACTGTAAGTTTGCCCATCTTATTTAAAAAAAAAATCACAACAACCCTAGGAGTTCAATTCTCTTTTACACCATCTTACAGTGAGAGAAGGAAGGGTTAAGGAAGTGAAAAACATTAAGCTCTCAATCATTCAACTTCCATTGTCATGTATATTGTGTTTCACTAAGAATCCAGGCAAATCACACAAGAATATCCAGTTTAGAGGAGCCAGGAAGAGAGCTACTGTAAACTCAAGGCCAGACTGAGCTACCTACAAAGTCCCAGGATAGCCAGGGATAGGTAGCAAGACGCTGTCTCAAAAACAATAAATAAAAAATAACAAAACAACTTTTCCTGTGTCATTTTAGTTTAAGGTGTCAGATAAATATTGTGATCTATATATGTTACTCCAAAGAAACTCTGTGCAGCCAATTTTTTTTAAGTTTAGCAGAATTTGAGGCCCAGTTCAAGAATTATAAATCTGTCATAATGGTAATCAAATAGAAGATCCATAAGGTAATGCTATTGCCTAGGGAATTAGTCTTAAGTTGCAAAACAAACATAAGACATAGAAGAAAGCAAAGCAAAGGGAAATGGCATGGTGTGTATAGTTTCAAGGCTTGATGCCACCTACCTTCATGGTTTTAGAAACTTATACAACACATAAAATATAAAGGTAAAGAATAACAAAGAAAAAGAAAAATAACAAGCCTTTGTCCATTCTAAATCTCTACAGTTATGAAAAATGAACTGTTTAGATAGATTCTCTCCATCCTTCCAAATATTGCATTAACAGTAAATAAGAGCAAAGGCTTTCTGTTTGTCAGGGCTTCCACCATTGTGACAAAGTCCCACTAAACAGCTAAAAGAGAGGAAAGGTTTATCTTGGCTCATGCTTTCAGAGACTGTAGTCCACGCTTGGCTGGATGCATTGTATCTGCATTGTGGAGAGGCCAGAACACTATGCTGGAATGGAGTGGTGGGGCAGAGATATTCATTTCATGAAAGCCAAGAAGCAGAGGGGGATAATACTCCTGGGAGCCAGCTTCTTCCTCCCGCCTGGCTCTGTCCTCTGATGATGGGATGGTTCCATCCATAGTCAGTGAAAGTCCCCTTAGTTAATCATCTCAAATACACCCAGTAGGATGCTTGACTACCTTGGGTATCTCTCAGTCCAAGCAAGTAGATGCTTAAGGCTTAAGATCGATCACCACAGGCTTCAAAGTTAGGCTCATGTTTGAATCTTACCACTCTGAAACTCAGAGTGACATGACACAAGATAAGCAACCTCTCTGCCTCAGTTTCCACACCATGGTGGGGAAGTGAATGCAGGAGGAACTTGAAGCAGCTGGTCACATGACACCCACAATCAGGAAGCAGAGAGGAATGAATTCACGCCATTGCTAAGCTCCCTTCCTTCACTGGCATAATCCAGGCTCCCAAGTAGGGAATGGCACCACCCACAGTGGACAAGTCTTCCCTGGAGCTCAGTGCCAGCCAGGCTCACTGAATGACTGAGCTCCTGCTTGATGATAGATCTTGTCGTAAAAAAACAAGATAAGGAACAATGGAAGCAGACATCTAATTGTGACCTCTGGCCTCTACAAATGTGTGCACGTGTACACACACACACACACACACACACACACACACACAAGAGGAAAGGAAAGAGAGAGAGAGAGCAACACGGTTGCAGTGGAAAAGAAAGTCATGGCCTTGGAGATAGATGGTAGTGGTGGTAGAGGTCACCGTGATGTCTCAGGGTGGCATGTGTACAGCTCCCCGAGGATGAGGCTGGTTTCCTGGAAGGCACATGCTTTCAGGGTCAGGACAGAACATGGTGCGAAAGGGATTGATTTCTTGCCCAGCAAAGGTGTCTCTCTTTGGGAACTGAAGGCTGGTAGCGCACTGAGAAGGCTCAGCATGGCACTGGCAAGGAAAAGCATTCAGGGAATTGGTCCAGCAATTGGAAAAAGGTGTTTTAATTAGGCTGGTTGGTTAGTGGTTCCCAAAGCAATGAGCTCCGAGCAGAATATAGGGGGTAAGCATGTGCATTTGAGCAGGCACATGAATGGGGGTGGGAGCAGGGATGGAAAAAAAGGAAGCAACCTGTCGTGAACAGCCTATGATGCTCTGAGCATGAGCCACTCAAAACACAGGGCACATACTTTTATGTTTCCGGGTCCTAAAGGCTGATTTCATCTTCCTAGGGCATCAGGTGAGAAACCGTGCCCAGGAGGGACGGCCTGGAAACCTGGTGCCTGAACTTCCTCCGCTGACCTCCCCTGCTTCAGGAAGTCTGGAAGACAGGGGAAGTGAGTACCTCATGGTCCAAGGCTAATAACAATCATAAACCTCCAAGAACAAAATTGACTGAAAAGAATAAAAATTTTAAAGTGAGACAGTTCTCTGTCATTTCTGTCTCGGATTATCCTGGAGAAGGTTGAACTCAATTTTATTGAGAAATCAATTGTAATTTGGCACTCTGCATGATCCTTGGCAGAGGACGCTGATAACAGTCTCTGCTGAAATCTGCAAGCTAATTTACCTCTGCTGCCTTCGCACTCACAAACACGCCCGCCCGAGAGGCCCTCTGCCCATCACACACTAGGGCAGCATTGATCGGCAGCCCCCTCCTTGTGTTTATGAGATAAACAGTAAATGTGGGAAGGGAAACAAAAGAGAAGATTCAGGTCAACCAGGAGGATATGCAGACTGAGAGGCAAAGATAAAAGTAAGAATGTGCCTACACGCTAAGGACAAGTGACCAGAGGAAAGGGAAGCGAAGTGCGTGGGCCTTGCATATACGCAGGGAGGGGTTATTGAGGGTGTTTTGCCAATGAAACTCATCGTAGGCTCCCTGCCTGAAAGCTCTTTGCCAAATTTATTTTAATCGAGCAAGGTCACTTCGACCAACAAGAACCTGGCAGTGTGGTAGCTGTCTGGAGGGAAAACACCCGCACATGAAGCCCAATTGAGTTACCAGGAGCAACGCGCTTCCGTGGGGCTTCCAGCTGGGACCCCGCCCTGGACTTTCCAAGGGAAGGGCCAGCTGGATCAGCAAGCTGGTTAGTCCCAGGATTTTTCCTCAGAACTTATCCAGGGAATTGATGCAAATCCACACCCAAGTATCGTTTACTTAGGTGGGGATGTCAAGGTTGGAGGCTCCATGGAGAGACAGGTGTCCTGGGGAATGCACTGTCCTCACAAAGAGGCAGAACAAGCCCTTTGCCCATGTTACATCCCACCTAATGGTTCATCCCCCGGCATGCACTGGATGACTTCTGGGGAAGTCACTGGTGTGGGAGAGGAGAAAGGAGGGAAGTGGCAACTGCTGGCTGTACCGAGTATACCCCTTCGCTCAGGGCTCCCCATCCCACACCCCCACACAGCGGTGGCTGTCACACACTCTATTCCCCAAAACAAACCTATCACTGATTTTTTCAACTGCTCTCACCATGGCAGACTCAGACCACAAGGGGAAAGTTTGCCTTCCAGCTCCCCTTCTGGAACTTCCCTCCAGTCATCTTTGTCCTCTGTAACAAAAATCTCTTTCCTCGACATTATTCCCAGGGCCGTCCAAATCTAGGGCAACGTGACCTAAAGTCACCATTTCCTTCAAAGGACATGAAGCTTCCCTGTTGTCTGCATCTCGACGCTGGAAGGGATGAGGCTTGGAACTACCCCTTTGCTCTGGGGACCAAGAGAGTACACCATCACAGACATGCCAGGAGAGCTCCATCCCCTAGAATATCCAGTTCTGACAATCCAAAAAGGAAAAAAAAAAAAATCTCACTGAAGTTGCGTTTCAGGCTTACCTGTAACATAGACTTTGAAGCTCTGAAGATTCCAATGGGAGACACCAAACTGTCTGACTCAAGTCCAGAGAGTAAAAGAAAAAAAAAAAAGGTGCAAACCCAAGACAAAGATTTAATCAACAAGCAAAGAGTTGAGAGTACCCGCTGGTTCTGCGTCCTGTCTCATGGGCAGACCTGGAAACTAGCTTTCTTTCATGTTATAGGCAACTCACTTCAGGGCAGGATTACAGAAAATATATATCCTTAAAAATATTACAAGCAGCTTACAGCAGTAATACCTGTAATTTTTCATTCATTTTAATATGCCTGTTTCTCACGTTTAGAATTTCTAGTAACTCTACCTTATTACGTTTGCTCCATTGATGTGCCTATATAATCGGATAAACATTTGTCTAATGCTGAGTTGTGCTATTTTTAAGGTACTTCTGTGGAATAACAGCAGCAACAAAATAAAAAGCGCTGGAGAAACAAAGGCACCCAAACACGGCATTTGAATATTTAAGACTTTCTAAGGCTGGGCAGACATTAATTCAGGAAAGGGGGAGGGAACGCAAGAGATGCTTGTGTAACATACATCTTGTCAGTAACCACAGTGGCCTGGCTCCTTGAACTTTTTCAAATGAATTATCTCTTTTCAGTGAGGGAGTGAGGGGCGGGGAGGGCCTACAAGATGGCTTGGCCGGTAAAAGTCCTTGCTAGGGAACCTTACAACCTGAGTTCAGTCCTTGAGACCCGTGTGCTGGAAGGAGAGATCTGATGTGAGCGAGTTGTTCTCTGTCCTCCAGGTGCTTGCACACATACTCACTAAATAAAAATGAAAATGTAACAGAACTCTAAATGGGAAATGCTTCATAAGGTCTTCCTTGGAAGTCCTTATGTTAATTTATAAAGAATGACGGCAGTGACCACGCACTACTCAAAGCAATGCCCATTAGTGTCTCATCTATGTCGGGTGGGGCAGGCCAGCACTGGACATGAATTATCCCACTTAATTCATCGCAGATGCTGCTTGTGAGGGTTACAGGACATGACATTCACGGTGATTTGAATGAGAAATATCCTCCACATGCTTCAGCGATTGGAGACTTGGTCCCTAATTGTTGACTTACAGCCTTGTTGGAGGAAATATGTCACTGGAGGTGGGCGTTGAGAGCTCACAGCCTCAACCGCCTTCCCATTTGCTCCGTTTCATGTTTATCTGTAAAGACGTGAGTTCTCAGCCTCTTGCTCTAGCCTGTGTGCCTGCCTGTTGTCTTCCCTCCTCCCCAGGCTGGATGATTTTCCCTCTAGATCTGGAAACTCAAAACTCTTCTCTAAGTTGCCTCGCTCAGGGTGTTGAGCACAGCAATAGTAAAGGATTCAAGACAACACTTAACCCTGGATTACAGGTGAGAACCATAAGGGTATCTACCGAAGGACAAAGACTGTAATAAAGACAGATGTAACTATTTAACTCTTGAAGGACTTGTTTTTATCTTCATACCATAAACATCTGTTTTCTGCTCGAAAGAATACAGAAAGAAAGAAAGATGTAAGAGTTCCAGGATGTATCAAGGTGCTCCCAGAAGTCAGTGTAAAATGACCCCCACCACGAGCTACGGCAGTTCTGATCAATTTTCCCTGCAAACTGACCCACTTTCCACTGTTCTGCCTTAAATGGGTGGGCGGGAGTTCGACTCATTCACAGAGCTAAAGGACAGTCACCTTGGCTGGGAGCCAGCATTGGCCTGATGACTTGATTCAATTCACTGGAGCAAGCAGGCAGGCAGAGACCTCGCAGCTTACACTATACTGGGCAAGAGTGGCCAGGGGAGAAGCCGGGTGAGAGAATTAGAAATGCATGAAACGTGGCAAAGAGCATTCATTCCCTTTCTACTTCCCTAGGACAGTCAGTCAGCGGGAAATGGGTCCTTCCTCCCCTGTAGGCACTGAAACTTTCCTTAGCACTGTACACCTCATATGCAAACCCATTTCTGTTTCAGAGAGTGTAGGTGCGAAGGAAGAGCGTATTCAGGTCCACGGTGCTGTACAAGAGAGGTGTTTAGAGTGGAAGGAAGGAAGATAGTCAAGCTGCTGAGTCATCTTCCTGTGGTTCAGTCTGGTTCCAGGTCCGGGTATCCTCGCCTCTACAGCCTTTCTTCTTGAACAGTTGCTCTAAACTGGCATTCACAGACAGTTGGCTAGAAACCAACTGGAAACCAAGAGAAAGGGGACTATTTACTTCTACCCAGGGTGGATAAAGAACTCTTCAACGATGCAGCCCTTGGGCCAGCAATCAGACTGGAGCTTGAATTCCAGAGAGTCTGGGGAGAACACTGCCTCAATGACTAATTAGTATGGTTCCCTTCGCCTTGCCGTTTGCACAAGCTGCCTCTAGAGAATCTTCACCATAGAGTTGACGGCAATGGTCTGGTTAAGACTTTGGCAGACAGAATTCATGCCACAAACCTCCCCTTTTTTCTATTCCTAGTAAGATGCAAAGCCAGTGGAGATTCGATCCAAGGACATCACTCCAACGCTACTGATCAAAGTAACAACAACAACAACAACGACAACAACAAAATTTTATAAAAGGATCTCAAGAAATTTTGAAATTCTGTGATTTGACCCCTAACACAATTACTTCACCATCTTCCCTAATAGTTTCCAGAGTATGTGACAAATGACAAAGACACTGTTGTAATATCCACTCAAGACCCTCCACTCTCGATGCCGCTTACAATTTCCATAGTCCATGACTGTATTCAACTAGAACAAGCATTTCTAAACAGCCATTGTTTGCTCCAAAAGGAACCAGGTGGTCACTACCTACATCTAACAGTCAAAAGGTGCCAGTTTCATCAAGGCCAGTGTGAGAAGAACGTACTATGTGAGCAGAATCACCTCAGCAGAGATCATTTTTCCCATTGGGGTCGTCTCCGTAATTTTTCATTCCTGTGCCTGACCCTGACTAATGCAGTGTCCCCATCAGCAGAGTAGGTCCATTCCCTGCTAGCATGTCGTCTATGGCCTGTGTCAGCTTCACCAAGGATCAAAGAGTGGAAGCGAAGCGGAGAAACAATGGTTCTACCACACACTGTGGTGCTTGTCTTTCTTAGACAGAGGACTAAGTGCTTAGCCCAAAATTTGCACCATTGTCCTTCTGTTACCAACCCAAATAGATCTCTTCAGAAGAAAGACCTCACCCACAAATACCATCAAAGCATTTTTCCAGGCACAAACGATCTCGTATTTACACAGAGGAATGTTGAACTCCCCTGTGCATCTCCTGAGAGATCTCACATGAAAGATGAAAACATGCTCAAAGTTCTAGAAGTCTGGCCTGATCACTAATGTTTTGTCCTCTCTAAATGCCTCTCTAAAACTCCTTTGATCTGGGGCTGTTTACTCTGGCTTTCTTAGTCTTCAGGTTATCTTTCAAAGACATGTCCCCCTTCTTTGACCATTAGAGGTTCCCCTCTCCCAAGAGTCCGGTTCATCCTTGCTAAAAGTTCTATTTGAAAAAAAAAAAAAAGCTATCTGCTACGTGCCAACCACAGATCCTGAGCTGGCAGATTTAATTGGCAGAGAAGTGAGAAAGAGAACAGTCCATGAGAGGCAGCTCTCACAACTCTGGCAAGAGAGAACTTAAAGTCAGATGAGACACCTCCCCTGTCCTGCCTTTTCCCAATGTGTCCCTCCCCTATTAAACAAAGGACACTCTCCCATTCTGCAAGGGCTCAGCATACTTTTCTGGGATCTGTCCCAGGGTATGGTCCCACCACTCAGTTTGGAGAGAGTGACTTCTGCCAAGTCACTTAACCACCCAATCTCAAGTTCCTCATCTGTAAAATTGGGATAATATTTCTCACCCGACATCCCGGGTTCCTAGCGATAAATATTAATGTCTATAGAGGGCTTTGAGATCCCGGAGTGAAGGATGAAGCAGAGTGTTATTTTTATGACGTTGCAGCTTCCATAAAGCATCAAATTCAATGAGAAAGAGGAGAGAGTGGGCACTGGGCTGGAACCAAGAATAATGTGGGCAGCTGCAGCCCAAGCTTCCCCCACTGCTAGCGCATCTCCACAGTCTGCCACTCATCAAGTCCTAGGGCTTTCGTTCGCATTGGTGACCTCTCTCTGTGCTCCCTCTCCCCTCCCATGCCTCAGGATCCCTATTTAGCATCATACTAGCATGGAAATTCATATCGCTGATATGGACCTGTTCATTGCAAACATCAAGAGGCCTTGCCTGGCAATCTGCTGGCATTAACACGCTACCCAGCAGGAAGCCTCTGTTCACCACTCAGGAGCAAGCCAGCCTTCCAGACCTGGCCAGGTTCCCACGTGCCAACTGCCCAAATAGCTGCTTCTGGCCACCACTCTCCTCTCTCACAGAAGAAGAGTTTCAGGCCCCCAAGGAAATTAAAGGAAGCACAGAACGCTATGCACAGGCCTCCATTCCAAAAGAGAACCTGGTTTTATTTGAGGATAAAAATACTTGAAGAAAATTCAGCGAAGAAAGAACAACCGAGAAAATTAAGGCAGTGATATGAAGGAAGAGTGGAGGGGAGGTTGCATGGTGCCTGGGCTCAAACTCTTTGACACCCCAAGAAGGCACGGTGAGGTCTGAAGAAACATTTTCCCTCTTACACAGGAGGAAACTGATGCTGTGGGCAGTTACCTTGCCAATAAAAGAAATAAACAAAACCATACCAAATCTCAGTCCATTCACACATCTGTACATATCTCAGATGCTCACCGTGGAAACTGCTTGTGTTGAGCCCGCTAGTGGCCATGGAAGCCCGGCTAGATTAGGCTCATGTCATCCCACTGACCCTAGGAATCAGGAGCCTGCTTTCTGAGCTTCAAACTTTTTGTTGTTGTTGTTGTTTTTTCCCAAACATCTTGGACCCATTTTCCTACTTTCTTTGCCTTCAGGTCATATCAGGCTTCACCTGAAGCCCTCTGTGGAGAGCATTCCTCACAGGATCTGAAAACAAATTTCTGCCAGAACTCCACAAGCCAGCAATACGGAGGCCGAGCCCTGAGTCTGGGGATGAGGTGGAAGAAGTCTAAGATGAGTGAATTATTGCCCAGTGAGTAAAATAGCCATTTCTTTCCCACGGCACCAGCTGTTGCCGGTGTGTGGGAAAACAACAACACACGTTAAAAAGGGAATATTAACACTTAAAAATGTATTCCCATTGAAAGAGAGTTTCTGAGGTAGAATAGCGACCCTTTCAAACAAGAACTGGCACAAATCTCTTATTAGTGAAATGGTGCCACGGCACTGCCTAAGCCCCAATAATGCAGCCCAGGCTGTCTTCACAGGCCAAAGAAATTGAGCAAGAATATTATTGAGGGGTCTGTCCCTCCATCAGAGAGGATGGTTTGTATTCAGGGAGCAACCATTAGTGCTAATGAGAACTACAGATGCAGGTCCCCAGGCACTGGGATGGGGATGTCTTTTGGTACGTTTTGCCAAGATTCCTTCCATGATGGCAGGTGCACTGAGATCCAGAAATTTCTCGCTCATTAACACAGCCCCTCTTTGAGAGTCATTTGTAAGTCAGCCCCGAGTAGGAGAGACCGAATTAGTCTTTCTTTGCCTTTGCCACGACATCTACCGTTTCCCATGTTTTTGCCTGTAGATATCGCGCGGCTAAAACATAGTCTAAGACAAATGCCATTTTAATTTGCTTTAGGCGGTGAAGACCAACACGCATTTCAGTGGAGAGTGTTATGTGTTTTAATTGCCTTATGAAGACATAGCATATGCCCTGACACACTTAAATGATTAACAGATTACTCCAAATGCCTTTGGCATAGAATATCTATACATTCATTAGCCAGGACAATTTATCTTCTTGATAAAACTAAAATTACTTATACAGCAGGTTTACTTTCTATGATTAATAAATGATAAAAATCTAAATTATCCGTCTGAAATGTCTCTTTTGGCCATTAATCTCACATTTATCAGCTTCTATCATACATATTATTAATATAAAAATTCAATGTTCCAAGTATTTCAATTTGCTAAGAAAAATGAAAGATATTTAATGCAAAGAAGCATCCAAATTAGTAGGAAATTCTGCATTGGTTTTGAAGCAGTCAGGGAGTAAACAGTTAGCTTTAAATATGCATTTTATTTTTTATTTTTATTCTTTTGGTTTTTTGAGACAGGGTTTCTCTGTGGCTTTGGAGCCTGTCCTGGAACTAGCTCTGTAGACCAGGCTGGTCTCGAACTCACAGAGATCCACCTGCCTCTAAAAACAGATGAAATCCAGGCATATGCGGGCATCAAAACAACCCCTCCTCAAGGATTTCTCTCACACACATACTTCCAAAGGCAAGATGAGAACTGTGGGAAGGTTTGACATCATTCTGTGTGTGTTCATAAGGACAAAATTCAGATCATGCTCAGAAACGGAGCTGGCATTCTGAGATGTAAAATCTGCAAAAGGTCACCACGCCAAGTTTGCATGTGGCAAGAAAGTGAACTCCGAAGGCTTGAATTTGGTGGGAGGGGGAGGCTTTGTGGGTTAGGTACCGTGGCTAGATTTTTTAAATGTTAAAGTCTGCCTGGCCTCTAATTAAACTGACCAAGGGAATTCAGGATGGTGTGTTAGCACCTCTGTTCTAGAAAACCTTCATTGAAAGCCATAAGGTTGATTCCAGACTTCCAACTTCCCAGATCTCTGTTTTGATGACCAACTCTTGATTTCTCTGATCCCAACTGCCAGAGAAACTGTGGAGGCCAAGCCATGCATCTCCCAGCTGCTATACACAGAGGAGAGAGACATTTGCCACTACCCTTGGTCACCAGTTACTAACCTTGGTGACTCACTGCCCAGAAGAGTCAGGGCCAAGTAGCTACAGAAGAAATGCATGAACCTGCATGAGAACAAGGTGTGCACAGCCCCTTTGTGCTCACAGACACACCCTGGGCCCTACTGGGAAGCTGACAGTCTGCAGGACTCAGGTTGTGTAGCACTGAAAAAGGACAACTCTATGTCACCCTCAGAACACCAATATTTAGTGAAAACCGTGGTCTAATGAAGAAGGGGCTGCCATGAACTTGATCAGCCTCTAAAGAGTTACGACTGGGGCTCCATGCCTATGTCTAGCTCTGATGTTGAAGGAAGAGGGAAGAAGGAAATTAGGACTCTGAAGGGGAAACAGACAGAACCGAGTCAACAAGAAGATGAACAATGTTGACTGCAGAGTCCGTAGACAAAGAAGCTCAAGGAAAGAATGTTTAAGTACCTACCCTTCACTTACCACCAACCAGTCAACTAGGCACTACATCAATGGGAAGGGATGCAATGGGTATCAAGGGACATGGACTCTGCCCTTTCTGAACTTATAATCCCATGGACCTTGGGGAATCACATATTAATTCTGTGCAATCAGAGGGCAGCAAGGGATGAGGACTAAGAACCAAATCTATAATGAATGGATGCCTGGTGGAATCACCTCACTCTTATTTATGAATGAGACTTCTGCTGAGTTCGTGTGTGCGTGTGTGTGTGTGTGTGTGTGAGAGAGAGAGAGAGAGAGAGAGAGAGAGACAGAGACAGAGAGAGAGACAGAGAGAGAGAGACAGAGAGATAGACAGAAAGAGAGACAGAGAGAGAAACCTCAGAAATATGGTATCAGAAAAGGACTCACGGACCCAGCAGAATGACTTCCAGAAGAAATGGTTATAAAATTGTGGTCATCTGTGTGGTCTTAGTCCACAATGCTTACAAGAACCTTGGAGGGTACTTGTCTCCTAAAAACCCAACTTGCCCTTAAGTCACGCTCAGCCTCAAAGCCTTTGCTTCCTCAAAGCTCCAACCACAGACTTTCATAGTACCTTCATGTACCCTAATTCTGCATTCCAACATCATCTTCTACAACAGGACTGCAATAAACGGAGCAGAGAGTTAGAATCAACCCCACAATCAAGTCTCAGCCTTGTCTGGAACAGGTGCCCATCACTGACATCAAGAATCATACGTGGCATTTGTAGGACAGTTAATATGTGCCAGATACTTCCTACACGTCAGCTTATTCTGACTTCACAGGAATACTGCAAGGGTGCTGCTCTTAGGGGCACCTCTTTACAGAGAAGGTGAGTAGAGCGAAGAAACATTCAGGGTCTCACAGATAACCCCATGGTAAATTCAGGGGGTAGTACCAATAATCACTACCAGGAATTTTGTGTCCCAAGAGTGTATGTTCCTAACCAGTGAGATATCTCCTCTCGCTCTCTCTTGTTTTGCTTTCTTTAGATTCAACATGTCTATGTAATGATGATACTAATGAGGACTTCAGTATACTAACCACTTCATCCCTGTTCCCTACTCATACTCAGGAGACACAGAGCTCCTCCTAAGCCCAGCTATCTCCACAGCCTGTATTCAATCTGTGTTGTTTCACAAAGACTCTCCAAACATTGAGTCTATCAACATTGACATGCATTTTTTAAAAGATAATTCTAATTTAGCATCATAGAATGGTAGGTCACTCAAGAGAATAGATCCTCATCGAAACAGTTTAGATAAAGACTGGATAAATGGACATTACAGACATTTATGTGTAGAAGATATATACTGGGAAGGAAGCAAGTGTTTTGCAAATTAACTGAGTTAAGAGCAATTGGTATCTCCAGCTACCCATTAGATCAGAAGAACCTAAACTTCCAAGCTGTATTTTAATTTTTTCATTAAATTCCTCTGTCTCCTTAAGTACCTATATTATTTTAAAGTCAAAGCTCCCCATGGCTTACAGGGGAAAAGAGGGACCAACTGCTCAACCAATACCAGCATTGCTTTCACCTTTCACCTTCAAGGCATAAAGCGCCCTCCTACACGACAGTCAATGACTTACACTTAGGAGGGTCCACACACATTAATAAAATGAGTAAATATTTTCTATCGGCAATAAATTATAAGAATAATTGTCCTTATCACATCAAACCTTACAGGTGACTTTGGATGTCAGCCCTACCCACTCTTAAATTAGAGGCAGGCTACCATGGCAAGCAGGAAGAACAAAGCAGCTGGAGTCCATTTGGCTTTGAACTAGAGTTCTTCCCTTTTATTCCTGTGTGTATCAGTGTTGTTTTATAATATGCAAAAGAGTTTTATGGAGAAGAAACAATGACATTAGCATATGACATTCCTGTCATAATGAGTGTCAGGAACCAGTCAGACTTGTATAAGTTAGAAATGAGAAAGACCATTCTAGGTGAAAAATGGGACACAGAGCTAGAAACTGGATATGTATCTGGGGTTGTTAGACAGTAGATTTACCTATGTTATGGGAAAAAAATTAAAGCTCCAAGTGGAGTGGAACAACTGTCTATATTCTGTCAATTATATTTTAAATAAACACTGATTGGCCAGTTGCCAGGCAGGAAGTATAGGTAGAACAACCAGACAGGAAGTAGAGGCGGGACAATGAGGACAGGAGAATTCTGGGAAGAAGGAAATCCTATTTGGCAGTCCTGTTCCAGCCACAGAAGAAGCAAGATGTGACTGCCTCACCAAATAAGGTACCGAGCCACGTGGCTAACACAGACAAGAATAGTGGGCTAAAATAAGTTATAAGAGTTCATAAGAAGTCTGAGCTACTAGGTCAATCAGTTTATAACTAATGAAGACCTCTGTGTCATTTCTTTGGGACTTAATGACTGTGGGAACCAGGCAGGACAGAAACTCAGACAACACCCAAGGATACATAGGATACACAGGAGACATGTGTACACCCTACAAACCTAACCAGAATGAAGAGTGTGTTGCAGACCAAGAGATGGCCTGTGAGTTAGAAATGAGAGCAAACATGTTCCATAAGGGATCTGTACGATGCAGTGGCAAGTCTTCTGTTTAATCTGCTGGAGGGCAGGAAATGGGATTTGCAGTAAGATCACACTGCTCTTTCCCTGTCTGTGTCATGACCTCAGACCCATAGAAACTAAAACAAAACAGAAAGCACTGGCGTTCCAGAAACTACAAACTTAGGGAGAAAGGATAGTGTAAGTTGTCTCTACCCATTTTCTGGGACACAATAAGCATTTTTCAGAAGACAGATCTTGAAGCCCTTGGTCAGTAGACTGCACTGAGTTAAGCATACTACCTGTTGTACTCTCTGGGAGTCAAGAATAATTTTATATTTTTAAGTGGCTGAAGATAATAGTAACAGGAAAGTATATTTTGGTTTTCAAACGTCTATGATCAAGAATGAAGTCTTCCTAGATCACAGCCACAGGCCTTGGTTTCTGCATTTCCCATAGCTTCGTGTCTGCTATGAAGGCAGAGCTGAGGAATATCGACAAGAGCCTTATGTTGGCAAAGGCCAAAATATTTACTAGTTGGCTCTTCACAAAATAATTTTGCCAAGCCCTTGTCTAAGCCAATTAGGTTTTCTTTCAGTTTGTGAAACTGACCTTGCATGGCTTAGCTGCTCCTTGATCAAGCTCCTTCAGGTCTATGACTAGATTTTAAATGTGTCAGCCTATGGTAATCTCTCTGTCTCTCTCTCTCTCTGTCTCTATCTCTCTGTCTCTCTCTCTCTCTGTCTCTCTCTCTCTCTCCTCTCTTCTCTCTGTGTCTCCCCCTCCCTCTCTCCCTCCTTTTTTCCCCCTCCCTCTCCATAAATTTTGATTCCTATGATAATGATCTTCTCAGTCTGAGAAGACTTCTATCTCACTATGACAGTATTTTCTGTAACCGGCCATAACCCCGAAGCAACAGTGCTCTGATTCTCACCCAATGACCATGAAATGACAAACTGAAGAAATCACCATATGTGGGGAGACAGTACTGGAATTTGACACTGACTTTGGAGAGCACCTACCAATTGTACTTCATGCCTCTATGAAAAACGGTTAATTTTTTTTTTCCTAATCCAAATTGTATGTTTCTTTCTATTTTCTTTCCAAACTGGGTCGATTATATGGTATGTTATAATTTTATAGGTGGGCTAGTCGTGACACTGTCTTAAATATCAACACCACTGTTTTTAATGTATTCACCTTAAATGGTCACCTCACTTTTGACAGAAAAGACCAAGCTTCTCCGATGCAGCAGTCAGTGGGTGCTTGAATTGTGACAAAGTAAAAGCACCAGGAGGCAAGCAGCGCTGCCGTGGAGATGAAAAGGGCACCGAAGCTAACGTACAGCTTAGGGTGTCATCAGCTGACTGTGGACAGGTCCTGCACCTGCCTGTCCCATGGCCTCCTCCTTTCTAGTCTAGAATGAGGTTATCTGAAACAAAAGAAACTGTCCCTTTCTCTATCCCTCAACTCCAGGAAAACTCTCACTCACCTGAACAACTATTTAGCATCACCAGGATGCTTAAATGTTAGGCAGCGGCTTAATTCAGATTTAAGGCTTGGTTTTGCTATCCACTAAAAGACAATATTGGAGCCGGGCGGTGGTGGCGCACGCCTTTAATCCCAGCACTCGGGAGGCAGAGGCAGGCGGATCTCTGTGAGTTCGAGACCAGCCTGGTCTACAGAGCTAGTTCCAGGACAGGCTCCAAAGCCACAGAGAAACCCTGTCTCGAAAAACCAAAAATAATAAATAAATAAATAAATAAATAAATAAATAAATAAATAAATAAATGACAATATTGGTAATGCTAGTTATCTTTAAGAAATGGGCCTTAAATTAAGAAGAGGTAGGCCAGGAAACTATTGCTTTTTCTTAAACAAAATCTACGGGATTTTCTTTTTTTAAAAGATATCATAAAAACATTATATATTCTTAAACATATTTTTGAGGCAGAGTGTCACTTCATATTCCAAGTCTGACCTTGAGTTAACTGTGTAACCCAGGCGAACCTCGAATCCATGACCCTTCTCCCTCCGTCTCCAGGGTACACATGCGCTGCTCACACCTGGCTTTTTATGTTATACTCAGTTTTAAAATGTTTAGTTTAAAGCTGGAGGAGGAATGGACCTTTGTCCCAGTTCACCTCTTGGTGAATGAGGTTAGCTAGACTACTGAGAGTTTGCCATGCACTGACTTTACACCTATTCTTCGGGGCCACTGCTGGCAGTGAGCAGGACAAAATGACCGTGAATTCCCTCCTAATCCCAGACTCTTCACTTCTGTCTCCTTTAGAGTCTGTCATTTTTCTCTCTGAACTATTCCCCGTTCACAAGCAAGGCCCCCAAGAGCTAGGCAGGTGGAAAGCTTCAACTTCTAAAGTTCATTCATGTTTTTTTTTTATCGTCCCAGCACACACACACCCACAAAAATTAATGAGATTACAATAAGAAATATTTTATTTCTTTAAAACTTCAAAAAATCATTTAAAACAGATCTTGCATGAGATTTATCCCTTCAGGCTGAAATAAAGCATTAGAGTTTTTGTTAAGGGAAACATTTCCTAAAAATGAAAGAAAACAGAGCCATAATGGAAATGTGAATACAGCCGTCACAGTTACACCATCTAAGGGAACATTAAAACTGCGCAGTGGTGGACTGCTCTAATTTTATGTACACATATTTTTCCACAAGAATAGCGTTTCTTTAGTTTTATAGATTGTTCTCACTCACTTAATTGGCGATACAATTACATCTGAAAATTAAGAATTCAAACACATACACAAAAGAGAAACTCTATTCTTAATGATGTTGGCATGTTTTCCCATGGATTCTCACACCTCAGTGGGCATGTATAGCCCTCGTTCACCAGCCACAAAGAAAGGCCAACTAACTTTTTAGAACTCACACATTTTTTCCAGGGAACCCCACCTTCACAGTCACTATTATGATTTCTATACTCCTCTCTTGAATCCTGATCCTTTAAGGAGCCCTATTCCAGCAAACCCTAGCGTCTGATAGCAAAGACAACCCTGAGTGAAAAGAGCCACTTAGACACCTATTCTGTGCATTCCTCTTAGAGGATGATATTGAGATAATGGAGATGACGATAGCAACATTTGTGCTGGTGGCAGTGGTGGTAGCCGTGTTTGTGGTGATGATGGTGGCAGTCGTGATGGCGGCGGTGCTGATGACATTGATGCTGATTCTGATGGTGTTGGTTTTAACGGCAGTTATCATTTTACAGATTGGAAACTGAAGTGAATATGAAAAGGAGAAAGTTAAAACACTCTTACTGACCAGTCGTCAGCAGAGGTTTGAATTGCTTTCTGCTACTGGGCAGACATGAATCACAGACTTCTCTACAGACATTTGGGAAGAACACATGACCAGATATAGAGTAGAGTACTCTGAGATGGAAGAAGAGGGAAAGGCCATGGAGAAAGCCATGGCATCTGTGGTCATGGCTGCTGGAGGGTCTTGAAGGCACCGTCAATGGGAGACAAACCGGTGGACTACGGAGTCCGGGTTCTGACAGAGCCATCCTGTGCAGAGGATGCAATTAATTCAGCCAAAGCAAATCTCTCCTGCAAGGAGGATTACACTGTCACAGCACACCCCTGATAAGGAGGTGCCAAGACCCTGGAAAACAAAAAAGAATTAACTTTCCCTTCGCACGAGGAAAAGAAAATGGTTGCTTTTTAGGCCAGAGAAGGAGAGAAATAAAAAATTATCTTCCACTACTTATGTGGGTTTGGATGCCCTGCTGAGAGCTAACTTCATCCTCTCACGTCCACACATGTGACTGGGAGTGGTTGGATAATTTTTGGATAATTATTTCTTCAACATTGTCCTAAGGGTTCAAAGGGCGTGACCACACGTGCCCAACCATTCCTAGAATGCCATCCACTGATTGCCGATTTTAGGACTTGTCCTTTCTAGTTGCTTAGCCCCTTTACCTGCAGTTTTATTGGGATATAGTCAGGAAATAAAAAAAATGTACACATTTCATTCCCCAGATAAGATTGACCCATGATAGCAACTTGATCAGAGGAACACTTTGGCTTCTTTATGTCGCTTTTGTCCGTGGAAGTGATCCCCACCCCGACATGTTGCTTCAGTTTCCCTCACCCACACCCTCCACCAACCTAAAGTAAAAAACCCCTACTCTTTCACGCCATAGAAGTGTCTGGAGCTTGGGATAAAATGTTCTCCCTACAAAACCCTGGGACTGAAAACCTTTGCTCGGTGCAGGGAAACGCTAAGTGTGCTGCCGTCTCTAAGAGCATCTGTCTGTCTTTGTGTTTCCACATGAGAGATGAGTTCTGACTCTTCGGTCCATGAACATGAACAAGGGTACACTGAACTGGAAGCTCCCACTTTCCCGAAGAGGAACATAATACTTTGCCTCAAAGCGAAGGAAAGAAGGAAGATTTCCCCCTCCACCCGAGAGCACCCCATGAATTCCTGTTTCCTGATCTGGAAATAGGGGGGTTGATTGCCCTAGAGAGAGATACATCCTTTCCCTGGATGGGGAAACCAGTTCTTTCCTCCGCAGGAACATTCAGGTTTCTATGAGCCCACCTCTATCTACCTCATCCATCAGAGAACAGGGCCTGTCATCAAATAATATATCATGTCCTGAAAACACTCGGTCACAAGCGGTGCCTTCCTTACAAGCAAAGAAATTGCCACATAGGATTCATATGACAAAGCCAGTTGACCTAGCGGTCTACACTGCTTCCTTGCGGAAAAACTGGATAGGAGTGGTCTCTGTGATAAAAACAAGGTCTCTGTCTTGATAAAGACTAAAGACCTAGGCCAAGCTTCCCACTTCTGCTGGCCATCTCTAAACTATAGCCATGAAATTGTCAAAGGGCTTACCGGGTGTCCCTAGCATTCAAGTATTCTGTGGATAACGGAAAGAAATAATAAACCCTGTGACATTGCTCAAGACAGTCTTCCTTTCATTTTTTGGACACTGATAGTCAAGTTATAGTCTATGCCAGTCCCAGGTGATTGCAACGAACCCCGAAACAATTCCACCCACTTTGGCTTCTCTACCCTACTCCATGGTCCCCGCCAGCATTTTCATCCAAGTCTCCAGCAGTCACAGACATTTTTTTAACATTGCAAATACATTTCAAAGGCAGAAGACTCCTCCACAATTAACTGCTTTCCTTGTCCATTTCTTCCCCAAGGTACTGCTAGATACTCACACACGCCCAACTCATGTATGAACCGGACGCTGTGTCAACCTTTAGTCCTGCCAGATGCCCATTCTTTTATGCCCATTTTACAAATGAGAAAGCCAGGACTTGGGAAATATGCAGTAGCTTATCCGAGATTAAAAAGTTCTCTAGAAGAGTCATCCTCTAACCCAGACCCAAGGTTAAAACAAACATTTAACTAACCCAGAAATCAATCAGGCAGTCAATTAATGTGGGTATGCATATACATATATTATGTTATTACTCTTACAAAATATGGTTTTTGTTTGGGCCTTTTAAAATGAACTCCGTATAGAAGACAATTAATTGTGGTTAATTGTTTTGATACTAACATTGGTTTATTGAAAAAGAGCCTTCTATTGAGTGATCTAACTTGAAGATATAGAGCAAGGGAGAGAACACATTTAGACTGGCCTCTCCCTATAGCTCAGTAGTGAACCTGGGAGATCAACAGCCAGGGTCCAGATCAATTTGTGAAGCCTGGAAAAAGAAAAACCTGCAATCTTGCCCTTATTCCTCATTTGCAAATCATAGTAGCCCATCTCATCAGGCTGTTCTCTCAGATATCATCTGCTGACTTTCAAATATGGAAGAGTAGAATTAGGTACATATTCAACACACATACATCACTCCTTCCCTTATCTTTCCAATATGGTAGCTTCATGACTTTCTTAAATGAATATTTAATGTTTATAATATTGTAACTATTTAAATTTTGTTCACTTCTGAGTTTACATAGTACATCAGCATTATATAATATTCTAAATGCATTTCCCATAGATAATATTAAAAGTCTTATTTATGATTTCTTCTGGGGAAGCATTATGCCAAATTCTTTCAAAGTCCCTCTCAATATGTGTGAACTCATCAGACAATTGATCAGCTACACACACACACACACACACATACGACAGAAAGAGAGAGAGAGAGAGAGAGAGAGAGAGAGAGAGAGAGAGAGAGAGAGAGAGAAAGAGAGGAGAGCAAGTTCTTTTTAGGAGCCCTTAATCCTCCTCTCTGGTTTAAACTGGCTTCTCTCCAGGCATCCTAAAGAGAACAGTCCTGAAGTATCCTTTTTCCCTTACACCATAAATCTCTTGGCTTCTTTCAGAGGTTTGGAGCTCTTTTTTTTTTTCTGGATCTCATACCTTCCTCTTTGTTGCTTTATGGCACACATCCTTTAGTAGCTTTTGGAGAAATGTGTAAAGCCCTTGCATATCTAAAACCACGTTATTCGATTCCATAACCTTGTTATCTTTCTACCATCTCATTTAAAGATGTCTTCTACTTTTATTCCTATGAGAGTAGGAGACAGCAACAGGATACTGACTTCTAGCATCGAGTCGTGTTCACCAGTATGATACTTAGTCTTTGATAGAGGAATGTATTTTACTTTCTACTTAGAAATTTTAGTTTGTTGTAGCCATTCTATATGTGGATGAGAATGACTCCCATAGGCTCATATATTTGAATACTTGGTCCTCAGTTAGTG
This sequence comes from Alexandromys fortis, assembly GCF_014885135.2. Lineage (NCBI taxonomy): Eukaryota > Metazoa > Chordata > Mammalia > Rodentia > Cricetidae > Alexandromys > Alexandromys fortis. The sequence goes on from NW_026067949.1 coordinate 11,601,391, forward strand.
GAACTGTTTAGGAAGAGTTAGAAAGTGTGACTTGTTCGAGGTGGTGTGTCACTGGAGACCAGCTTGAAGCTCTAGTAATCCATTCTGTTATCCCCATATTTTTAGTTCTCTCTCTCTGTCTGTCTCTGTTTCTGTCTCTCTGTCTCTCTCTCCTACTGCTCCAGAACCATGCCTGCCTGCTAATGCCATGCTTCCCACCTTGATGGTCATGGATTCTAACCCTCTGGAACTGAGCCGTCAATAAAATATTTCTTTTCATAAGTTGCCTTGATCCTGGTCTTTTGTCACAGCAACAGAAAGGAAGCTAAACAGTGTATATGCTAAATCGTTATTAGTGAAATGCCTACATGTATGAGTGTTTGCAAATGTACATGTTTCTTCACTATACATTCATCCAATTGACCTTTAGTAAAAGACAGATAAACTATATTGTCTTGCCTCTCAAATAAAATAGAGATGCTTTTGATGGTTTCATCTCTCTTGTACTGCTTCTGCATACTACCATTACTTTATATTTCTGTTGTGATCTCTTTTTCATACCAGAAAACTTCCAGGAATATATAGTCATGTGCTCTCCTTAAGTGCAGAACATCTGAGTCTGGCTAGCTCTGCAGATGCATGGGAGGGGATTCCAGGAGGTGGCTCTTCATATAACATGGGGAATAAGTAACCTTTCCAGCAGAGGCTCTTCTTGAAGGGCTGGCTGGTTTCCCCAGAAAGGAATCCCTTGCTCTCCCCTCGATCAAGTGTTAAGTCATTTAGCAGCATTGCGGGAAGAAGGGAGACTGGAGTTTATTGTCCTCCATACAGACTTCTGCTGGGAACCATGCTGTTTTCTGTATGTTCCCGCCACTGCACCAGATTTCCCCAGACCAGATCTCTGGCTCAGCTTTAAGAGAACAAACTCTTTCATGGCTCGGTCCTTTGCAGGGGGTAAGAGGTGGCGGTGCCCCTGGATTTTCTGTTTCTATAAACTCACTCAACTGTTTTCTGCTGTTTTCCCTCACCTCCTAAGACACCTGGCACCTATCATCCCTATGCATTTCCAGAAGCTGGCACAGCAGCCTGCCAGGCCGCCTTGTTTCCTTCTCCTACCAGCTTGCATTCCACTATTATTGTAACGCTGTGCCAAGTCAGTTACCATTCATTTGTGTGTTTGCTTTTCTCTTATCTTTACAAAACACAATGGACATTTCTTTACCAATGGCATCTGCTCTTTTTTTACTTCTGTCCTCCAAGGTTTAAGTCTTCTTCAAGATTTTGTTGTTTTCTTTTTTTGTAGGATTTAAGATGCCAGATTTAACCCAAGCTATCATCTCTACAATTTCCACTTAATTTTATATCAAAAGCTGACTCCACCACACTAAATACTAAACCTGTTGCCTTCCACGGCTTGCTCGTGTCTGTCCTACCTTTGACCCATGACTGTCATTGTAGGGCCGAGTCAGCAGTCACTGTATTAGTAATTCTGGCCCAAACTACCTTTCGCATGAAAGGTTCTCTTGCTCTTTCTTTCTGGTACTTTCCTTAAGATTTACTTCTAGAATAATATTGTTACCTTTTTTTGGTTATTGACACTTGTTACCTGATTGATTTCCAGAAAGATGCTTCTAAATCACTCATCTCCTTGAAAATGAGGCCGTCACCACATGGGCTTCACCCCTCCATCACCAGCATCATCAGGGACATTATCCATTCTCAAAATCTCTGCCAGCTGTGTCTCATTATTGCTTTAATTTGCATTCTCTGCTGATAAGTGCCATTACACTTTTTCATGTATTTATTAGTAACATATATCTCCTGTTAGTTGCTTGGGAGCCAGAACTACATTTTTCCTAGTAGAATGCTAAGTTCTTTCTCTCTCTCTCTCTCTCTCTCTCTCTCTCTCTCTCTCTCTCTCTCTCTGTATGTGTGTGTATGTGTGTGTGTGATATGCAGTGTACTTTTATGTGAGAGGTTGTGATCACCTATGAGGGCACATGCAGAAGTCAAAGGAATGACAAATGCCTTCCTTGGTTGCTCCTCTAATTTCTTTCTGAGTCAAGAACTCTCACTGAGCCTGGATCTCACCATTTCAGCTACACTGTATGTCTACTGTGCTCCAGAGGTCTTTCTAATCTGCCTGTGTCTGCACACCATTTCTAGGTTTACAGATGTGTGTGTTCTGCCTGTCTCTGCACATCATCCCTGGGTTTGCAGAAATGCAGTTACTCTCAACTTTTGCCTAGGTGCTGGGGATGTGAATTTAGTCCTTTATACTTCTGCACTGAGCACCTTATGCACTGATCCATCTCCTTGGCCCCAAGATCCTTTGTATAAATTCTTGATTTTGTAAAGATACCAAATCTTTATGATCCAGACTTACTAAACACATATTATACTTCACTATTTGTCATATCTTTTTGTTTATCATATTTCCATTTTCCATCTCTTTTTTTCTTCTTGTATACAAGTCTTCCCATACCATAAAAAGAATGCTATTTTATACTTTGGGCCTTTAATAAAAATCTATTTTGAGTTGTTTTACCTCTGAAATCCCATTGGTATTTACATTCTCCCTTGACAAGAAAGACATAATTTGCCAGTTCCTCAACTAATGCACAGTACAAGTGTGACCATATTCTGAACTTTCACTATTGATAAAGTCTTTTTCTGATATTTTTCTCATTTTTCAGTCGATTCTTATTCTAGACTCTTCTACTTTAATTACCAGAGTTCTTAAGCTATCTTCTAGTGTCTACTAGAGAAATGTCTGCCTTGTTGTTCTCCTTGATTCTTAATATTTTTGAGCTCCCTTCTTCCATTTATTATTCAAGATGAACTTTAGAATGCTTGGTGAAGTTTCCAGAAAACAACAGGGGCAACATGATTTTGATGAGAATTTCATTAAAGATGCACACTCATTTGGGAAGTATTAAAGTGTTGACAGCATGCCCTGCTCCTCTCTAGGAAGCTGACACCTATTTCTCTGCATCCAACACTTCTTTCTTACCTCCTGCTAAAGTTTTACTGTATTCTTCATACAGAGTCAGAATAATTACTCAATATGCTTATTCCTAGATATCTTATATGTCAGCCTTATTCTGAATGACTTTTACCTTCATATTTTCTACCTAATTATGCCTACTAAACCAGAAAGTTATTACTTTTCAAATGTTTATTTTATGTTGCATCAACTAACTCAGTTCTCATTGTTTCTCATGGTCTTTTCCGTTGTTCTAAGTATCCTTCTTTGTTGTGAAAATGGCTACTTTTGATAATAAGGTAATGTCCATCTCCTCATTTCTACAATATTCTTGCATCATGTAGCAGCAGACTGGCATCAAGAGAACTGTAGATAACATTGTCATGACCGCAGTCAAGACAAACAACTCTACAATAAGACCGACAGTTGTTCTTTTTCACTGTGGAATTCATTAACGTTGGTTACTTTGCCAGGGGCTATAGGTGTGTGAATTCCTGTGATCCTCACAGTCATTTCAGGAGAAAGCTACTGTTGTAATTTCTGTTTGAAAATAGTGAAGTTGAAATATATGAAGCATTACTCAATTAGTTTAAAGCAAATCATACTGATGGACTCCAGGGCCAACGCTGGCCACTAATATATTTTTGTAGTCTAAGAAGTCCTATGAATTGGTCCAGGGTGTATGAAAGGATGCCTACAAGCAGAGGCTGAGATGATGGCTCAGTCAGTCAGCGTGGTGTGCAAGCATGTGGACCTGAATTCAGATCCCTAGCAGCCACATCATAAGCCAGTACTGTAGCAGGCACCTGCAACCCAGCAGGAGGGGCGTAGAGACAAGAGAATCCCTGAGTCTCACTGATCAGCCAGTACAGCTGAATCAGCAATCTTCAGGTTCAGGAAAAGAATTTGTTTCAAAAGATAAGGCAGAGTGAGAGGTTACAAAGGACACCAAATGTCTTCGCCTGACTTCTCCAGGCATATAAGAGAACACACACCCAAGTATGAGGTTTTTGTGTATGTTTGGTATTTGTCTTGCTTCTTTGCTTGCTTGTTTGGATTCAGAAAGGATATGCAACAGAGGAGCAAAGGTTAATGCTAGGCAGATGCCATGTAGATACAATGATATCAGGATGGATGCAAAGTACAGTATAAGATGTGTTCCTTCAGCTCGAGATCAGTTACCAGGGAAAAGGCTTATCTTCAAAGACCAAAACAATACGCAACTAAAAATTTGCACCTTACTACCACATTTTACTTTCCAAATTTCAGTGTCCAGGTTTTCTGCGAAAAGCACTTGTGTCTCATTAGCTCAGCTCTAAGTCACTGCGTATCTGTGTGAAAGGTGCTATTGTGGTGGCTTGGGCTGTGTCAGCCTCATTTTGGCAAGCAGCTGAGTTGGAGGAGATGGCATCCCTCCTTCTCTAGTAGGAAAGGAAAAAGGAATCCGACAATGCTAAAAATAAAGTCTCTTAGAGTGTTACACGAAATTATGTATTTCTGCAGCATATGCCCAGATTACTGACTGTGTAATAGCCCTGCTGGACTCCAACCGCTGCAAGAAGCCCATGCCCTGAGCATCATGATCAGTTCAGGAAGCGTGAACATTCTGCCTTTCCACCAATAATTTCATTGTTGAGATTGGTAGGAGAAGCTCTCCCTAAGACATGATCACATAAAGATGTAGCTCAATTTATTTCTTCTCTCTCCCTCTCTCTGTCTCTATCTCTCTCTGTCTCTCTCTCTCTCTATCTATCTATCTCTCTATCTCTCCCCCCGGGTCATGTTATGTGCATGTAATTACACACGTATATGAGTGCATGCACATGTGGAAGCCAAAAAGAAACGCTGGCGTTGGTTCTCAGACACCATCCACCTTCATTTTTTGAGATAGGCGCTTGTGCTAACCTGGAACTCACCATGTAGGCTAGATTGGCTGGCCATCAAAACCCAGAAATCTGCTGTCTCTGTCTACCTAGTACTTGTTTGGTAAGTGCACCATCGTGCTTGGTGATTTTAGTTTTGTTTTTAATGTGTGTTTTAGAGATTGAACTCAATTTCCTGTGTTTGTAAGGCAAGCACTTTCCTGAGTTATCGCTCCTGTCCAAGTAAAGCTAAACATGCCAGTCTCTTTTCGGAAGGGACAATGAATTGGAGCTAATCAGGGATGGGGGCAGGAATAGTGACACGTGCCTATAATTTCAGCAAGCAGGAGGCAGAGTCAGGATATCTGAGTTTGAGATCAATCAGGGCTATATAGCAGGTTTCAGGCCAGCCTAGGAGATACAGTGAATCCTTGCTTCAAAACCATAAGCAGAGAACACATTTTAAAACCTAAGAAAACGGACCTTTGACTAATGAACAGAGAGGCAGCTCAATCTGAACCTAAAGCACAGCCTTGTACTTCAGCTTCTTGTCTGGCTGGGCGAGGCTCTCATCCTGTAACCCCTCTGGGTATTCACTGGATGACTGGTGCTAATAACATAGCTGCCATTTCCCTGCTAGGGCTTCCTTGAGTTTGGGAAAGGATTATAAGTGGAAAAGGGCTTTTGAAAAACTGAAATGCACTTGACATGTGTAAGGAAAGCTCCAACAGTTCTCGGCACGCTCTCCCTAAAGAGCAGTCATATTTATTGCTCAGCCGAACTCCTCTGAAAAAGACAAACAGTCATCAACAGTAATGGAGTTCTGCCCAGAGCCAGCCGATTCCATTTCAATTCAAAGCCCTGGAGGCAGCAGACTTTCAATCCAGGCGCTGCCCCTGATTGTGGAGTACAGGAGTCTGTTTCCCCAACGTATGCAGTGAGCATTTGACAAGATCCTATTCTCCGATCAGACAGTGATCCTCAGAATTCAGAGGCTGAAGGAGAAATGACCTATTTTACATGAACTTGATGAGAGGCCTCAGAGAGTGATGCCATGGGGTCCCGGGGCCACTTGATAACTTAAGCTTTGGGTCAACACGTGGCTTCTGCTTCCCTCAGTCCCCTTGGCCAGTCATTTCTTTAGAGCCGTACAGTGGCTCTGTGTACTGGGGAATGAGCTTAAATTGAGCTTGAGACAGGGGCCAAGAAATGATTGAGTAGTGAATTAGATAGAAAATTGTGCCTTTTGTGCCCTAAGTAAGAGAACTGCAGCATTCAAGCAGCTGCTACGACTCGAGTATTTCTCACTGCGTTTGACATCTTTCCTAACAGGGAGGACTTGATGCTATGCGTATCAGCCTTCTCAGAAGCGAAGAAATGCCTTTCCTCCTGAACCTCTTTGAGAATCTGTGTTCCTTCACTAGAATGGTCCTCAGTTAGCATGATGGCTAGTCGTTATCAACTTAACCAGAACTGGAAGCACCCTAGGAAAAATATCTTGGGGGGATTATGGTGTTTCCAAAGAGATTTAATGGATAAGGGGAGGACCACCCTGAATGTGGGTGGCTCCCTCCCATGGACCAGCATCTTGGACTGAATGGAGAGGGAGCATGGCATATGAACACCAACATCCATCAACTTCTGGGTCTGGACTATGGATACAGTGTGAACAGCTATCTCATGTTCCTGCAAATATGCAGCCCCAAAAGTAGATCTCAAAGAAGCCCTTCCTTCCTTAAGTTGCTTCTTCTCAAGTAGTTAGTCATTACAACAAGAAAAGTAGTCAATACTACTGCCTTAAATGTGGATGGTAGCCTGTAGGGACATGGGCTATGAAGCCTGTAGAGGACAGAAATGTCTGTGTTATCATTCTACGAAAGGTCATTGGACCCTCATCAGAGCCAATAGGAGTACAAACAAATGGAGGTGAAAGTGCTAAGAATATTAAGGAGAAATAAATACACATTTCAGCCTCTTGGATTTTTTTTGATGGTTCCCATCCCAACTTTAAGTTAAAGTAGAAAGCTAAATAATAGATTCATTTACCTGTGTGTATTCTCTTGTGTATGAGCGTAATTGGTTGTGCCTGGAGATGGGGGCATTGATTAGACATGAACTTGATCTCAGCACATGTGAAGACTGGAGTTGGCACAGTGTGTGATGCTATGCTTGGCTCTTATGAAGCCGACAACTCAATGAGACTCCAGTATTGACAGCTCTGATCTCACACAGAGGAAGAGAACCACTGCAGGCTGCACATCCTCATCGGAAATGTTTGGGAGCCAAGACGTTTGGAATTTTGTGTTCTTTTCCGATCTCGCAGTATTTTAATATCTATAATAAGATATCTTAGATATGGGGCCCATACCAAAATAAAATTCATTTGTTCTTCATAACTCTTCATACAACCTAGGCTGGAGGTAATTTTGTAGAGTATTTTAAATAATTTTATACATTAAGGGGCTAGAGGAGGAATGGCTCTGCAGTTAAGAGCACACAAATCTCTGGCAAGGAATTTAGATTTGGTTCTCAGTACCATAATAGGCTATCCACAATCGCCTGTAACTCCAGCTCTTACTTCTTCTAGCATCCATGAGCACCTGCTCACATTCACACTGCATACACACACACACACACAGAGAGAGAGAGAGAGAGAGAGAGAGAGAGAGAGAGAGAGAGAGAGACAGACAGACAGACAGAGACAGAGAGAAAATGAATATAAAAAAGAAACAAAATTTCATGATGGCGGAGGCGAAGAGGGGAAGGGAGGATAGTGGAGAAAACGTATAGCACAATTAAAAACAATAAAATGATAATTTTAAAAAAGCTTCATGGTGGAGAATTTTCTACTCAGGGTTTTCATGCTGATGCTTAAATGTATTTCGATTTCAAAACATTTTGCACTGTGTATTTTCAAATCAGGGATGCTCTCCCTGTAGAAGAGAAACACCACACGCTTTGGCAGCTTTTCCACTTGATCTTCAGCATTTGGGGATAGATATAAGTCACAATAAGTATGAATCAGCTTACGGGCAAAGCGACAGTCCAGCAAGGCTCCAGCTCCCATTACTATATCCAACACACTGTATGCCCTGCTCACACACGACCACCAGTGACCGTCTCCACTCAGTCTTCTTCAAACAGGTGCTCCCATTCTCTTCTCCAGGCTTCTCTGCCCAGGATTTTTCCACTGTATTCACCAATCTAGATAGCCCTTACTCTTTCTCAACTGGCCCAACTCAGGAATCTTCATAGTAAAAATGTGCAATCATGACTCTTGGTAGGTCAACCCAGAAGCATATGGACCGCACAAAATAGACCCCAAAGGTTATTAAATTTATCTTGAAAAAGAAGGCACAAAGTTGGGGTGGGTGTGCCTGGGAAGAGTTAGGGAGGAGGAGTTGAGTGGGTATGATCAATAAATTACATGAAATTCTCAAATAATCAATAAAACTATCTATCAAAAAATGCACAATACGCAAATGGCGCATGAGCTAAGAAACACACTAAGCATGTCATCCTCCTAACACTTGATACTCTTCTTGATGCCTTTAGTCATGTGTCTCTCTGGCCCCTGAGCATCCCCTCCCACTGGAGCCTTGTCATGCTGGATGATTAATTGCTAGTTCACGCTACATTCAAGCACAGTGGCTGTGACCACAACACAGCCCAGCATCTCAGTTCTCTTTTCCTCCACTTACAAAACATGGATGTAACAAGGTACTAACCCCTCCCTAAGCTCATTATGAATATTTTTCTTCTTTTACCCGTCACTATAACTATGCAGGACAGGTGTTGGTGTCCCGTTGTGCATGAGAGAACTGAGTCAGAGGTTAAAGTAACACATTCCCCATCATCTGGCTGGGGAATGATCTATGACATCCACCTTAATGGCGACATTGTATTACCTTTCACTCATCTGGTTCTTGCCCCCGGGCTTGGCTGCAAGCTCTACTCTTCATCATAAGGAGACAGTAACTGTGTAAGAACTAAGTGCATGAATGATTATATCGTTGGCCAGGTTAGCACTGTCTAGATCCTCCCGAAAAGTTCTTGGGTGTAGAATTAAGGGGAAGGAACAGATCTGGAGACGGTTCAGAGAGAGTCGGGAAGATGGAAATGAAGAATGATACCTAGGGATGGAGGGTGCTCAGCCTTGAGAAGCAAGGACTGAAGGCTGCTTTAGTAATGAACTTCAAGGCCAGGAAAGCTGATGCCTAAGGACATTGACTGAACTGTTTTTCTCCACCTCCGGGGAGGATGAAGCAGCGGAATCAGGCCTCTGTAGCTATGGGCACACAGTTTAAAGCTGCCACGAGGAAGTATTTCCTTAGCCTAAAAATCGTTTGTTAGACCCAGGAATGAGTTATGGAAGGAGGCAATATTAGGTTATCCATCTTTAACCGTTTGGACGTGCCTCCACACAGAGTGAGAAACATGGAGAGGAAAAAACAAACAATCCCAAGGTCTCTCCCAGTCTTTTGAATCTATAATATTTGAATCTAGGAAATTCATCAAATACTTTCCTTTCCCTGATCCCATGAATGAATAAATAAATATATCCCCTACATAAATACAACAGCAAAAATTGATAACAAGACATAAACAACAGAGGTTTCTCATAGTACCTCACTGAGTCAGAAATTTGATAATTGATGATAAATATGATCCTATATTCAATCCACTTCTTTCTAGGTGCTATCTAGTCATTGATGTATAAGTCAAGATGTATCAGCTCATATTCTCACGTGCTAATTTGAGCCACCCTTCATCATCTACTCACTTAAGGGATGAGAGAAAAATTTTGAAGCAGGTTCTAAACATGAACTAAACTCAAAATATGAACCACTGTTAATGCCAGGTACTGGGACAAATCCTCCCAGCAGCAGGAAGCCACACCAAACCAAAGTCTTCTTTGCCTCCATGAAGACTGAAACACAAACTAGTGGTTGGAATGAAAGCTGAGTATACAGGAGACTATCTTATCCTCGCTATTTTCAACAATGTAATTGTGCTTAATTTTTGGTTAGTAGAAGTTAAACCTCACACAGTGAGCACGGTTGCTTCAATCATCGATTACTTGAATAAATTTTTACTAGCAAACAGGTGTTTTTTCTTCTCAATTTTTTTTTTTGCTACCAGATTTTTGAGAATGTAGTACAATGTATTTTGGTCATTTTTCTCTTTTTAAGATTTATTCATGCTTATTTTGTGTGTATGAGTGTTTTGCCTCCATGTATTTATATACACCAGTACATGCTTCATACAGAGGCCAGAAGAGGGCGTCAGAACCACTGGAACAGAAGTTCTCAACCTGTGGGCCATGACCTCTTTGGGGGGTGATGTATCGGATATTTACAAGATGATTCATGGTTGGGGGTCAGTACATGAGGAACTGTGCTGTACTAAAACTACAGCTACGGGTGGTTGTGAACTGCCATGTGGGTACTGGGAACTAAACCTGGGTCAGCTGTAAGAGCAACAAATATTATTAACCAAGGAACCCTTTCCCCAGCCCTCCTTCTCATCTTAAAGAGGAGGAAGCTACCCCAGAGGTGAAAATTTTGCCTGAGACCACATACCCAGGACCAGCTGATCTCTAGCTAGAGCTGCTAGCTTCTAAGGTGGTGAGTTCTGCCATGTCCATTCTGGACACTGAGCTCTTACACCCTGAGCCAGTTTCCCTAGGTAGTCCTTCGCCATGTGCAGCCTCTGCTAGGCGCAGTGGCACTGGCTTATAACACATTACAAAACTCAGATGATTTAAGACTCTTGGGCTATCTACATAAAGGAGGCAAACTTGCCCACCCTGAGCAGAGCCTAGCCACAAGCAGCAAGAGTCCAGGCTCCGCCTCAGCCTTTGCTTGCAAAGTTAGAAGGATACCTGCTTCACACGACCCCTACTGCGTGACATCACCTATGTTCCCCAGTACCCAGGGGTGGTTATATGCTTAAATACATACTGCCTGAGCCTCAGTCCCAGGAACCCAGACATATCTATTGCATGCTAGCTTCAGAATGTGGTCAGTCCATACAAGGATAAGGAGAGAAGTCAAATAATGTCCAAATGTCTTTAGGGTGGTTAAGTTATCTTATCCATCTGCCTCCTGTACTAAATGGGGATACAGGTAGCTTCTGACATCTGCAGGGGAGCAGATGAATGATTCTGCACTTAATGCAAAGCAAAAAGCTGCCACTGGGGAAAATTGTTGTCGAAATTAACTCCTTCCCATTTTGGTGCCTTCACTAGGCTGGCTTATCTTCCTAGGATCACATACCATGTATGACACATATGCATTATCATATTATTTACTATCTATCTCACCGTGCACCTCCTTGTCATCTTTCTCTGTAAATTTCTTATCAGGTAGTAATGCCCATCTCAACCTTGGCACCTTTTCATACCCTTATTTTGGCAAAGGTCATCAGCAAGTCCATCTTCTTTCCGTGGTCTCGTCAGCCCTCCTTAAAAGGTCTGAAGCAGCTTCACTGTGTTTCTGACCTCCAGTCTTGCCACGTACCCAATTATCCTCCCCACCATAGTTGGGATGATCTTTCTAAAAGACTCTTTCTAAGACACAGAACCTATCATCTCTGCCTCTCTGTTCACTGAAGATGCTGATCCTAGCTCTTTAGGACTTTTCTCCTGCCTGGCTACTTAGACTTCACCTCTGGCTCTTGCTTCATTCTGAATGACTTGTACCATACAACAACTGGCTGTTTCTTCCACACACAGTTTAGCATTCATCTCCTTCCTCTGTCTCTCTCTCTCCCTCTGATGTTTTCTCTCTCTTGACCTTAAGGGTCTTCCAAGTTCTTCTTCTGGCTTACTTCGTCTTTACTGAGTAATTAGTATCATCTGCTCCATGCAACCTTCAAGGCTCATCTGCAGGTAGCTCCTCCACTCACTTATGGTCCCAGGCTCATTGGAGTTCACCCAGAGTTATAAGGACCTGGCTATGCTCTCCCTACCAGAATCTTGAGCTTTAAGATAACACGTCAAGTAATTCTTTCACCTACATACCTAGACATGCTCCCCACAGAGTAGGTATTCCAACAGGATTGAGTGGATATTCTTAAAGCGATAATATGTAAGTAATAGCCACCACAAACTATGAACGAAATGAGTCACTAAACAATTGTTAACATGCTCTAAACATTCTCCCTAAATTACTTCGTTTAATCTGCACAATCTCATATAGTAGCTGCTATAATTATCCCCACTTCACACATCAGAAAACTAAAGCAGAGAGAGGTACTTTAAATGTTACCAGTGTTACACAGTTAGTAACTTGGGCCGCCAAATTTTGATGGGACTCAAGAGTTTGGCTTAGAATTGCTGATTTTTTATTAGTATATATTAATTATCCACAGCAAATTTAACTCTAAGTTTAATACATGTATGCACTGTATTTTGGTTATGGGTACCCTGAGGTTCTCTGATTGGCCCTCATGTTCTAACGTCACACAGAAAAGGGTATCCCCAGAAAAAAAGATGTCTGCGAAGAGTTATATCTCACTCTTTCTGTGTGTGTGAAGGGCTAGGAAGGAGTCGTATCAAAAGAGCATAGGAGAAATGAAAGAGGGCCTGGGAGAGGGCAAGCTCTGCTGCTCACTGAGAGCCCCGCAGCTTAGGGCATTCACTTTCCATCCCTTTTTGAGTGTAAAATCAAGGCCTCGGAGCTAGATCATGTCTTTACTTCCTTACAGATCAAATATGCAATTCCATTCAGTTCAGCAAACATCCATCCTGGGTTTATTGTGTGGCAGGTTCTGTGATGCACCTCTGCCCTTGAGGAATTCATCTTCGTGTGGAAGACAGACACAGACAGACAATATTGATAGATGGATTTCAAAATGGCCACACAGCAGCTATGTGGGTCATTTTAAAGGGAACCACCAAGATAGTGAGTGTGCCATGCCCCTGGAATACCGGTTACACAGGAAGCTAAAGCCAAAGAACAAAAGATCTCAGGATTTCAAAGCTAATCTGAGCAACATAGCAAAAAGCTTGTCTCAAAAAACTTTAAATCAAATACATTAACCAAACAAATAAAACACCCCTGAATATAACATTATCCAAAAATCAGTCCCTTGCCTTTCAATATCTTCTGACAATTGCCTAGGCAAATAAAAATTTTTCAAGACATCATCCAAGTATCAGCGCCTTAATGACAAGAGGAGAAGTGAGACTCCAGTTCGAGTTATTCCTTCCTTGGTGCCTAGGTTCTCTGGAAGCGTGAGCCGCTATCCTCCCTATTCCTCTCAAAGCTGGCAGAGCTCCCAAGAGACGGGAACAGTGACTTTGACACAGCTGTTGTTGGTTTTCCAGTATGGGCTATATGCTTAAATGGATTTTCAGATTTACAGTTGACTTTAGAAATTGCATCCAGCTCATTTCCAACTCCATGGGTAAGCCAGTTCACTTAAGGCAAACGGCATCCAATTAAAACACATTCTGAAGAAGTAAGTACATGAGGCATTTTGCCCAACTCTTCTTTATGTTCAGAAGAAACTATTGGGGGGACTTCTCAAGGACCAAGCCCATTACATCATTGTGAGGGCAAAGAATTCAGAGTTTTTTTTAACAATCCAGGAAGCAAATAGAATTTAGAAACACACTCTAGCAGACACCCAATTAATAAGCATTGAAGATTCAGGGACAGGTCAAATAGGTCCACTTCTGATTTAAGTAAGCATCCCAGTGGCTATGTGACCTTGGGTGTGTCCCATGCATGTGGGGACCCAACATGGCAAGACAGATGACCTGAGAGTCACAGCAGCAGACAAAAGTTATGGATTGTTGGGATGGAGATAGAAGTGGATGAAAGGGTAAGCGGTGCTCTTTGAGCCTCAGTTTCCCCTTTGAAACAGGAACGGATTCTGTCAGAGCGCTTGTAATAATTTTCAGCCTAGCTGGATGCCCAGTCTAGAGAAAGGGTTAAAAACAAAACGATTAAAAACACTTTATTAATGTCTTAATGATTCAGAGATTGATTATTCCATTAGATGCTCATCATGTTGTTTCCCTCTCTTCCTCTCGCTTCCTGCCTGCCCACACCACAGCTGCTTACAAGCTATTATGCCACGAGAGTGAAAAATGAGAAGAAATTCAGCTCACATGGCACGGCAAGTTAGTAGGAAAACCCAAACCCCAGAGTGAAACATGCCTCAACTAGACCGTGGGTGGCTTGGGGAGGGACTATGTAACTTTCCCACACCTCCGTTTCTTCATCAGTAAAATGTAGAACAGCATGTACACATTTCACACACACGCGCGCGCACACACACACACACACACACACACACACACCTTGTAGCACAGTGGCTAGTAAATGTTAGGGCCTTCAATGTTTGTTTAAACTAAACCTTAACATCCATCATAATTTAAGCCTCTTTTCAAAATAGTAACTTCAACCTTTAATCTTATTCCAATGCCTCCGTTGTTAGAGTGGACAGGACAAAGGACTCACTCTTTCAACAAAAGCCACCATTGCCTATAGTATGAGCAAGGTTAAAGGGGGGTGGCCAGTACATAGCACTACAGGCAACCTGAGGGAGAAAATCGCAGGCAGCATCAAGGAATGCTGGGAGAGAGCAGGAGCAAATGAAACGCTAGGCCACACCCAGCGACAGTCTTTCCAGGACTGAAGGATCAGGAGGACCAAGGCAGAGATAGGATGCTTTGTCTCCAACAACTGGCTCCACAAGCTCTTTGGAAGGGTGCTAGTTCTTATGAGAAAAAGATTGCAGGACCAACCAGCTGTAAGAAAGGATGTCTTCAGAGGCCAAGGGCAGCGAGAACATTTTTGCTGTCTCTAAGAAGGCTTACTAAGCTGCAGATTCAAGGATGCTCAGAGGAACAGGACACACACATCAACATAAACATTTGGACTCTGTGGTTTTCATGTAAATCTCTTGCCCACAGAGCCCTCTGAGTCATCTCTCCACATCCTTCCTCCACTCTCCTCTGAAATGGAGACTATATATATAAAACGACAGCTTTCTAAAAGAAAGCATAAGCAAAAGACAAAAGACAAAATCTAAGTCTTGTTAGGGCTAGCATACCATAAAATATCTGGATATTTGCTAGGGCTCCTAATGTCTTTCTACATGTCATCTTCAAAGCATCAGGAAGAGATTTGTTTTGTACCTCCCCACTTTCTGAATAACACCCCAGTCAAATCAGAAGGACGCCAATTACATAGCAGGCTAGAAGAGGAATTCCTGAAATGCCTTATTTAACATCCTGCTGCATAGAACTAGAACGAAGCTCACCTGTCAGGGCCAGTAGCCCAGCTCACTAAAATAGCTATTGCAAGGAGGGAGAAGAGATCTTATTTTAAATGGGAGACTTGTTTTGATTCTTTATTTCTAAGAGGATGTTGGAAATCAACTCATCCTGAATCATCATCCTCACACGAAACACTCTGTTATGGACAAAATGGATAAAAATCACTTTGGCTTTGGCCAACGCCAGCCCTAAGATAGGTTTTATGCTTGGAAGGGTGCTTTTCCATGAGGCAGTAGCACTATGGGAAGAAAACCTCAGGCATTGCTCCTTGACGCTGTTGTCTAACTAACTGGCTATGGAGTGGATGTGTAACAATGTGCATTAGAGGTATGGAACAGGCAAAGAAGGGAGTGTGCACAGCCGTTCAACAAGATCCAGGAAGGGATTTCTGTTGGCAGCTTACGAGAAGGGAGCATATCATTCTGCTAATTTGAAGTAGGTATTGTAACATCTAAACATCACCACTTTGCATATTTTAATGAAAACTTCCTCTATGCCAAAATGAATCCAGTAGCTGGAACTCTCCATGTGCCACAGCGTTTTACCGCTGGCGAGTTCAGCATAAATAAAGAGGGCACACAGCCGCGTTAAGAGAATGGCCACCTCATTAAAATAGGTCAAAACCAAGCCCTTTCTTCTGGACGACTCGAAAGTCAAAACATGGGTCTTGTGACAGGTGTTGTATTAAATTTTTCTATTGCAACAAACCTGTACTCACACAAACCAAATCTGCATGTTTCCTTTGATATGCACCTGCAACTTGTTAATTCAAGGGCCTTTATTAAGAAAGTATAAATTTAGCAGCATCCATATAGATTTGTAAAACCCTATTAACTTATTTGAGAATCTAAAGTTAATTCATTTTTGCAGTTTGTAAAGAAGTGGAAACTCATGATGGCTTGTCCCAAGCAGACGTGCCTGAAGATAACACAGCTCTGCAAATACATTCATGTGTATTACCGAGACATGGGGCTAAAAAAGAGGAGCAATTTGGATCCCCTCTGAGGTTGAGGACATTGCTTACCTGCCAATTCACGTCTTTCTGAAATTCTTTTCTCCAGTATTCTTCCAGGGCTGAGGAGGTGTCATCCATTGCTGAGGTTGCTGGACAAGCAGGATTCACCGTGGACGTATCTCTCTTACCTTGCAAGCTTTTACCAGAGCCGTAGTGAGTGCAGTTCAGGGACAGACTGTCATGGACAAAATGCCATGCTAGAGGAAGAGGGATAAAGCAGAAGGAAGCCACTTGCGGATGCATGTAGGCTCCACAGAGCTACCCAGACAGCTGCCAGCTGACCAGTCTGAAAGGACAGCTCAGCCACAACGTGTCCAGAGACAAGGAACCCAGGGCCAGGGCCAGTGGGTCATTCTTATGCTTCTGATGTAAAGGTCAGGCGAGGGTAGAGGCAAGCTCTACTGTCTGGAAATAGGCATTTCTTCCCATCCTCTCCAAAGCAGCTTGTACACACATGCACATACACATACACACACCACACACACGTACACACACACATACACACACCACACACACACACCACACACACACCACACACACCACACACACACACCACACACACACCACACACACACACCACACACACACCACACACACACCACACATACCACACATACCACACACCACACATACCACACACACACACACACCACACACAAACATGCATAAGAATTTGTATTGTGGGCTGGAGAGATGGCTCAGTGGTTAAGAGCATTGCCTGCTCTTCCAAAGGTCCTGAGTTCAATTCCCAGCAACCACATGGTGGCTCACAACCATCTGTAATGAGGTTTGGTGCCCTCTTCTGGCCTGCAGGCATACATGCAGACAGAATATTGTATACATAATAAATAAATAAATAAATATTAAAAAAAAGAATTTGCATTGTTCTGTAGGACTGTGTCAGTGGGCCATTGAACTCTTGAATAAATAATCTCCTTTGAAAAGTAGAAATGTGTTTCATTTGAACATATCTCCCCAAAAATGTCAAAGGCGAACAACTGACTGCCCTATTTCATGCTCATTCCTTAAGCAGAGACCCTTCTGCTCTTTAGAGGCAAGGGTCACTTCCAAGAGGTTCACATTTAATTGGGATATAATGGACCCCAAAGCACTAGAATTTTTTTTAAAGATAAAGTTATATTATGTAATCCAGGCTGACCCAGAACTCATGATCCTCCTGCATCAGCTTTTCTAACATGGAAATTACAAATGTAATACAGCATATGTGATTTTTTTTTAAAAAAAAAAAAAAAACAAGTTTATGTATGTTTCTATTGAGCTGCCAGAATTAGAATCACAGAATTCATATATGAATATATACAAACACATGTATGTACACATCACACACAAACAAACATGCATAAACACACACTTACAGAGAGAGAGAGAGAGAGAGAGAGAGAGAGAGAGAATCACAGAAGTCACTACTAGGAGTCACCCTAGGTTTCCATAATCTAATCATTCATCAGATGCTGGATTCCCCTCAACCCTGTCCTGTGTTTGGTCATTTGTGATCTGATATCATCTTGCACACCCTATCTGTTGACACAGTACTTCTTAATCATGTAAAAAATACGACTGAAGCCTAACATGTGATAGGCCCCTACAGAGTCTCCAAAGATCATAGCAACCCATGCCCTCAAGTTTCTACTGATTAGTCTTCTTCCTGGGTGAAAAGTTATTATTAGGTTCCTTAGAAAACCACTAAAGGCAGCTTCAGGTCATTTCTCCATCCTGGTCACCATCCTCAAGTATATAACACTCTCTTCAGGACCCCAAGAATGACTAGAGTATTTCCAATGATCTACCAGTGAAAATAGAAGCAAACAATTGCATGCTTCCTCAGAAAGATCTCGTGCAAAACCAACCACAAAGTGATGAAAAGCAACCAGTATTTCTGGTTCATGGACATAAATGCCCAGAACTGTGATTTTCTTTATTTAAACTCATTCTATTCTCTTTTGCAGTCTCCGAAGTCATCATTATGCTTCTAATTTACAGGGAAATAACTCAGGAAAGATAAAGGCATTAGGCTAGGTGATTGAACCAGCAGTTATCCCACCCTGGCTCAAATGCCAGCTTTAGGCTAGTGACAGCCCTTGCAATAATGCCACCTCAACTGCCAACATCTCTCTAGACACTCACACATCCCTGATATGGAAATGCACGTGGTCCTATTGCAACAAGGACAAATAAGAAAAATCATGACTATTTTCCCGATATAGGCCTCTGTCTCTAGCACTTGACTCCCAGCCTGCCCCCCACTTTCCATTGCCGTGACTGGGGAACCACGCTGATTCGATGTACGCTGACATCAAAGCAGACGAGAATGCTGAGCCAGCTCATTGAGACGAGTCGCCTTGAGAGTCACCGCCAGTATTATATAAACAAGAAATAAATACCCTTGGTTCTCTATTATCACAACATAGCCCAGTCTGACCAATACACTGCCCTTAATATACAGATCTCTAAGGCACACCATGAAATCTACCATAGCTACAGCACAGACCACGAGCATTGACTCAACATGCAATGCTCCCTGAAACAGGTTTCATTTGCCGTCTGCTCTGTCTGTCCATTCTTCACATTCCACTAGTGCCTCCTTGTTGGACAGTCTTGGTTTTCCATGCTGTAGACTGATAGAAATAATTGTGGACATTTATATAGCTGTCTCAGAAATATGTTTTCAAAAAAGGAAGAGTATGTGTTCAACAGTAGTGCCCCTCTGTCTCTGAAGGAAAATTCAGAATACTATGGTTTTAGTAATAGTTAACACATAGCATGAAAGTTAACGAAAGCAAAATGAAGCCTCCAGTCATAAATGGAGCCTAGTATGAATCCATGGCTTTTAAACCACAAGTATGTGGTTCCCAATGTAACCCTATCAAAAGTATATGTGAACACAGGAATTGCTTAATAGCTGGGCCTTGCTGCCGGGGGGGGGGGGTGCGGGGAGTCAGCTTTGCTTCTGTCTCTGATAACTGTTCTCACTCAATGAAGGACTAGCTATGAAAATAATGGGTAAGAAATCCAGAGCAACACCTCTAACAGGTCACACGCTGAGCTTCAAGAAACTAGAGTCCTACATTTCAAATTCCCACACCTCTTAATTCCTCACTCTTGAGACATCACCTTGAGAGTCTTCTTGTTTGTAGGGTTTTCAGAAGCAAGTCAAGTACTTATACTGTTCCCAGTTCCACAGGTGGCATCATATTGAACTCCAAGTGGGAGTTCTTCATCCTCAGTGCTCAGAACATGACCATATTTGGAGACAAGGGTCTTGCAAAGATAATCAAAGTTAATAAGGTCATCGGAGTGGGCTCTGATGCAATGACATCGGCATCTTTATAAAAAGGGGCGCTCTGAGCACAGAGATGGATGGACTTGAGAAGAACCTACCGGGCAGGAGGGGGCTGAGGTCAAAATGATGCATCCGCTAGTCTGTATTGTAAAGAACGCCAATAAATGCTGGGCGTTTGGAGGCATGGCGAAACAGAGTCTTCCTTTAGAACTCACAGGAGGACCCAACCTGGATACATCCTGGTCTGCGGTTTCCAGCCTCCAGCCTGGGAGACAATGAATTGCTGGTGTTTAAGCCACCTTGACTGTAGACCTCTCTCTAGCATCCTTAGTAGGCCAATGTGCCCTACTTTCAAAATACATACTCAAATGTAGTCTTTAAACAGAGGGATCCAGGCACAGTATAAGTGCTTTCTTCTACACTTCCTTGCCTCTGAATAAACAATACATGTGTATTACATCGGGAGCTGGGCCCTCAGTGAGGTGATTCAGCTGGCGGTACCATTGAGAAAATAATACCAAATTGATGTCAAAAAGTAATGGAAAACTCTCACGATTTTTCCCCCAAGATAAGGCAGCATATTAGAAACGTGCTGACTAATAAGAAATGGAAAGACTTTTGGAATTTGTAATACTTCCCTTATGAAAAAGTTGCATATAAAAACTTATAAAAGGAAAATTCTATACTAAGTGAATCAGTCAATCCTCTCTTGATTTCAAGGAAAATTCCTTTAACTTACAGAATAAATGTGAGTGAATACTTCATTTAATGGCTAAAACCATCGAGTGATTTCCGGGAGGCTTAGCCACCCTCCACAGTGCTGCCTGCTGCTGGGAGAGGGCACTCGGCTCTGCGAGGTGCACAGTTTCAGTCTGATGGAAAAACTGAAATGAAACGCCTATGGAGTGCGCAGGAGGACCTTGAGCAAAAGGAGCAGGAAGCCAAGGAGTCCCCAGGCGTGGAAGCAACCTGTTGGTCTTCTCACATTGACTGTTGTATGCATTTGTACTTATACTGTGCCAGACTACAGAAGTCTGCGCTGCCTGGTTATCACATGTTCCTCTTCAAGCCCACGTTAGTGAAGTCTTCCAACCCATGAAAACGGGGACAGAACATGTTCCCCATAAACCTTGGAGCTTTCGTTCTGTTTTTTGTTGCATTTTGCTAGACAACAGCAGTGACACAAAGTCTAGTGATCTATTGAAGCCACACTCTCAGAGGTATCTGTAGATTGACTCAAAATGAGAAAAGAAAGAAAAGTGAAAGGAAAAGAAAGCCAGCTGCCATTGAGCGCTGTAGATCTGAAACACATCACTGGCTTCACAACCATTGTATTTCAGCAGAAAACTCAAGTGCAGTTCTCGGGCTCACGTTTCACAGGGATAATACTGCTGCCATTTTCTCTCTCCAGTATCTAAATGGAGCTGCACACACTCACAGCCTCGTGGCTCATAGGAGACCTGTGATTGGCAGAAGGAGCTCCTGGCCTTCCTCTTTCACTGAATTGGTGCCAAGAGGTATCTGTATTTGTTCCCAATCCTGTTTATGCCAGTACCGCTGCTAATGTCATTACGTAATTTAATCAAATAATTATATCTATAAAATATGAGTGTGCATGAAATGGGACTTGTTGCTTTTTGAAAAGCAAGCCAAGTGGTTTCTTCTTTTTGGAACGACTCCATAAGAAAGCTTGCTATATAAGAGTCACTCCAGGGAAGCCAGGGATTCTATGCACCTGCCAGACTCCATAGTCAGCTTGTAGGTTAGCATCTGAGACCTTTTAATTCACTCCACCTGAAGCTGAAATTGCAAAGGCTCTTCTAGTGATACAGATCACATGGGAGAATCATAAGAGTACCACTGCACAGGCTCACACTCAGAGCAAAAATCATGCCTCTGTAGCAACCCAGTGGTCAGTTAATGTGCATTTGTGCACCTGATGCAAACGTGGAAAGTTCTGTACTCTAGAATTCTACAACTTAATCAGTTTGCAATATTAACTGGTCATCTGTCATTTCAGTTATATGGAATAAGAAGACATTTTTATAAGAAAAAAATGGCATAGTTAGACTTGTTTCCTAACCTACATGCAATGAGCAGAGGTGAAAAGGAATGGAATTAAATATTCAAACTGAGAAACAGACCCATTTCAGCCCTTCGATGAGAAGCAGCCTAGCTGTAACTGAAACTGTGTGAGTCTATGCCATGTACACGTCAATTATTGACTGCATGGCGTGACTGTGCTTTTCGGGAACTGTAATGATAATGCCAACTGCCTCTAATCAGAGGGATTTAGGAGATATGTATTGGGAGAAGTCAGATGACTTTCCCACTATCTGAATTACCTTGATATGTTTGAGCACAAAGCAAAACATTATGAAAGACATCAAACAGATGGAGACCTCAGTTTTTTTCCTCTCCAGATGAATCTGTCCCTCATTCAGAAAGAATCAAAGCCAACTCCAGCCAAGGGGAGACATTCCACCCTTCCCAATTCAGAGTAAAAATAGCTTTGGCCTTCTAGCATGTTTATGTCCTGTTTCTGACTCTATGGTGTTCTGGACATTAAAAAGCCTCAGACAGTAGAAAACAGACCTGGCAAATACTAAGCACAGTAGAGATGATGTCCCGAATGCTCTCTTTCAAGAGTTTGCATTAAACAACATCATATGACCCTCTAAGAAAACTTAGCAATAAACTAATGCGCAGGCGAAATGAGGAGTGGCTAAGGACGTGTGTGAAGGCAGCAGGAAGCCTCTCCCTCTAGTCCTAATGTCCTCCAGCTGTCAAGAACTTGACCACGTGGTCTGCTTTAGGCTCTTTTGTGATTGGCTATGGAACTATGAACACTCCTTGGGATGATATCAAGAAGCGTGCTTCCTGACACTAAAGGTGAGGTCTCTCCAATTCTTCCTGAAGACTAAGACTATCAGCAGCCAGTCCTGGAAAGCTGTAACAAGGGCATCTTGCAAGAGCCTGGATCAGAGGTGACAGGTGCCACAGCTTCCCCAGGCACAAGTTAATTTTCACCAAAAGAATCCAGAGACTGATGAAAACTACTTTGTAAACCTAGGGTTACTTACTAGGTCCTCAGGATTGTTCCAAAATGTCTGTTGGGGTTGGGTGAGGGAAGCCCATCTTTCTTCTGTATCCCACCCTACTAATAGCCCAGTGTCACTGGAATCTATGATACCACCTTGCATTTCAAATTATGAGTGACTTAAGATGACAGTATGCACAGAAGATGGGCTAATTGCCTCCTTACTCAAAGTTACAGGCCAGCATCAGAAAGAAAGTGATTAGAAATACAGATCTTGGAGGCGATTCTCCAGAACTATAGGATTCCGTGTGCATTTTGACAAGGTTGATGGCTTAAGTTTAAGAGGCAATGAGTTGGGGGGGCGGGGGACAGGCTGCCTTTTCTGTCTACTTTTGCTCAGTCACCATCTTCCCACCTTTCTTTTCCCTTCGAAGAGAAAGACTGACAAGCATGATGGGGAGGGATGCCGCTGGGGAAGCTTCTCCATGATCTCTGTTTCAGCATTCTGTAAGGATTTCTCTACAAATTACACGGTTGATGTGAAGGGCAGGGCTTGGGACCTTAAATCAGTCAACACCCTGGACGGACATGGCCATCCCACTTATTAGTTCAGAAAAACAGCTGATGACAAGCAAGTGACACTTCCTCTGGACATTCAGATGACTGATTTTTGTATAAATCAATATCGAGTGCCACAAAATGTCAGAAAATACCAAATGAGGAAAAAAAGAATCGATAGATAACCTTGGAATTAAATGAGTGATGAATAATCTTTACCAACCAAAATAAATTAAACCGTGCAAACCGAGTTAAAGTAACATCAAGGGCCTGGCTTAAAACCACAGGAAAACAAAATAATTTAGAGGTAAGGGCATTTGTGACAAACATGGCTGTTCATTTTCCCCCTCAGGCATGCATCATGACAGGAACTACACAATAAGAGCCGAATTCATACTTTGCAGCCTCTGTCTGAACAGCCATAATTTTTTTTAGGTTCTACAACAAATAAACTACAATTTACCGATGCCGACCGTGTATTAACTTGGCATCTGTGAAATTCAGCCTACGTTTTTTTTTTAACACTTTCAGAGAGCAGGTGGTAAGAGCAATGAGACAAATTCTACGATTTATTTAATCCGCTTTATTTTAGATTGTAAATGTGCCTCCCAGAGTTATCAGACAAACTATAAATTTATAGGTAGACCAAACTAGATTTCAGCATTCAAATTTAGATATTCTGAAGCCCTCACAGAGTAGTACATTGTAGATATATGGCACCCTGCACCAGAAATCAAGATGTTTTTCTCATGGATAAACATGTGCAAGGCCAAGCTTGTATATCTTTAAACTATCCTGGAATACCTTTATATATTCAAAAGGCATACATTAAATGCATACTATGTGCTATGCATAGTGTTGGGGATAATGATTGACAGACAAGGAAATGCTTCTTTTTTTTTTTTTTTTCGCTTTCACTGTACTATAAAATAGCCAGGCAAGACAACTGTTGCATCTGCAAATGATATCTTGTTTACCCAGAAGCAAACCTGCCCAACCTGCTCTAGGAATGCACCCCAGCCCAGCTCTCTGGCTTGGCTCATTCCCCAGAGTCTTCAAACATACCACATAGCCGACATGAAGAAGAGCAAGGTGGATACCAATGCTCTCTGTTAGCATAAAAACTCAGCAGACTCAGTCCCATAGCTAAACATTCATGGATGTCAAAACAGCAATCCTATGCTGGTCAAGAGGGCCTCCTTTGTTGGAGTTCAGGTAAGGATTTGTATGAACAGAGAAACATGGGAACAAGGGCCCTTCTGATAGTCCCCCTAGGTCCTATTTCCCCTAAGGTTCCCTTCAGAGGCGGGCCAGCCCCCAAACTAGCAAAGATATGAGTAGTCTTTAAAACTGAATAGCAGAGAGACTGAAAAGCTCGCCTTCTTTGGAGAAGTTTAAAGAGTAGGAGGGACTAAATCTCAAAGGCTTGGATATAAAGGGGGGTACCTGAGTGAGACCTGCTGATTTCTGCCTCATTGGGAGAAGCCATACTGTGTTTCCAGTTATGATTCCATCTTTTGGGAAGGGATTGTGGGCTTCTCTTATCTACCGGGGAGCTACAAGGGAGGCAGAGAGTGGCAAATCTCCTGGGAATGGGGTTGGATGCTGTTTTTCTGCACACAATTATTCATTTAAAGTCAAGGTTGTGGTTCTGCTTCAAACAACCCTGGGAATCGAGGCTGAACACTTGGGAACAAAATTAAACCAAGATTCTGTCCTAGGATGCAGCTAAAATAGCAAATACGGGTATTTCTAGGTATACTTGGAAGGCTGGTTCTCTTGTTCCTCAAATCTAAATCAGAAGATGCTAAAGTCCCCACACATAAAACATTGAATTTACACATGTCTGCACACCTTTCTGTAAACTTCTGGATTTCTGTAAATCATTCCTGGATTACTTATACATATTGTGATAGAAATAGTGTGTTAATAGCACATTGTCTTGCTTAGGGAATAATTACTAAGAAAACAGTCACCACATGCTTAGTACAAATGCTTAGCTTCTAAGGTCTTTGTTTTGTACTTAGTTGGATCCCTGGATATGGAGCCCATAGATACAGAAATCCAATTGTATCTGAAGCCAGGATCTTGATGTCGTGTCTAGAAACGAATAGAAAGCTGAGAGCCACTGGCCATACCTCCTGTTGCGGTGATGACACTGGATACGTAAACACAGCCACCACTCACTACATGCTGTGTACTTGAATCTCTAAAACAATTCTTTAAAATGTGCCCAGCATCCCCATTTCAAAGATGAGGAAACTGATGTGTGGAGAAGCTGAATAATTCCCTCCAGAGTTCCCCTGACCTTAAAGGAGCAGAGCCTTAGCCAAATGCCTAGAGATCCCAGGGACCTTGGAAGCCTCATGTCCCACTGCTCTCAGTGGGAATCAGCAACAACAGACCAAGGGAAGGACGGCCCCTGTATCATGCTTAGGATGCATTTCTCAGGGACTTTTCCAAGCTTCATTACAAATTCTGAGAACATAGGAGTCCCCTCAGAGCAGGTGTAAAGGCTGGAGCCTGAGAGCATGTGGCACACCCAAAGGCATAAAGGAAATTAGAGGACAGAGAATGGAGCACTTCAACCCAGAGCCTGGGGCACCAGCTGCTGAAGGAAGCGCGCATCTGTCCCGCTGGCCCAATGAGTACTCACAAAGTTGTTTGCTTTTAAGATATGTTTAATGCCTTCTTTAAAAAAAGAAAAGTGGAGGGAAAAGAAAGAAAAAGCCTTGTCAGTATAAAACGAACCAGAATTATCCCTGCAGCTTTGATGCTGTGTGTTATTTTTGGCTGAGTATCCTGCTCCTCTGGATTCCATTGGTAGGGACTGAGACTTACTCTAGTAACACAGGCTGACTGCTGTCCCTAAAGGACCCCGAGCAAAACAAGAGGGACTACCTTGCAGCCTTCAGCAGACTGGGGAGGTTTAACATAAATAAACTCCCACTTAGCATTTTTTTCCTCTCCAAAAAGAATACATTCATTATCTTTCTTTCCGACAGAGTATTTATGAATCTTACTTTCACCGGGACTTAGCAGGGCAAACGTCACGGCTGCTCGGGGTGAAGCATGTCTGACGTTTTCCTCTTCTCCTAGGAAGATTAAGGCCAATGAATAAAAGAAAGGGGGATGTGACCCCTATATTTAGCTCCCCTTACAACAGCATGTCTCACGGGTATTAAAAATAGACCTAAATCTCTTGAAGACATTCTAAAAAATCAGAACAAGGATAGCTTTCCAGGAGGAAGTTCTCTGTCTTCTTTCTAATTGAGTCTTGCTAGTGAGAATGTTAAGTAACTAGCACTATTTTTTCTTTTCTTTTCTTCTCTTCTCTTCTCTTCTTCCTCCCTCCTCTCTCTCTCTCTCTCTCTCTCTCTCTCTCTCTCTCTCTTTCTCTCTCTCTTTCAGATTTCCCTTGGCCAGAGGCTGGGCCAGAGTGACTGCTAAACGATACACCTATTACGTCTCTAATTTGCCCCCAACATTGCTTCTCAAGGCGTCATCTGTATTCCAAGAGAAGTCTGGGCGGGCCCGGGTTTGAAAGAGCAGCGTAGTTTCCATGTCCAAATACTTCTCTATCAACCGCCTTCCCCACATCTGGCCGCTGACTCTTCCAAGGTCCCTATCAGAGAAAAATCAGCTGAGATTCAATTCACCGAGCAAATATGTGTGTTATTTGTGATGGGCAGGCACAAAGCCAGGCAGGGTGAAGTGAGCAGAGGATACAGTGACCTTGTTGGCATGGGTGCCAGGTAATTCTATGAGTAAGCGAATCACCAAAGACCAGAGACAAGAGCAGAAAGGAGAGAGGTAACGCGTCGTCCACTGGGATCAGAGTGGACAGGAAGCTGGAGACAGACAGCATCTGAAGGAGAGTATGGAATCAAGGGTAGGGATGGGGGTCTCAAAACACGTGAACCCAAGAGCAAAAGGTCAAGAATTAACTGTGATGCCTCTCCTCCAGAACAGACACTTGGTAAGCCCAGTCAGAAGAGCTGTTTAATTCTGAAGAATAGGACCGCCAACCCTTGCCAGGACACTTAATGCTGTAGCTCTTACCAAGTATGGCTTACTGCCTATACTTGAAACCTGGGTGATTAACATCTCTTCCCTGAACTCCAGTTTTCTTTCCATGTAAAATGAGGATCACACTTCATGGGACTGATCTACCTTGTCATGGACATATAGCCAAATAGCCCTCGTTTGTGGTGAGTACTCAATAAAGACATGCAACTCACGTAACAACATCTACAGATTCTCTGGGTTTACATGCCTGAACCTGGGCACATAGTTCCTCTTCTCGCAGAAAGATCTGGATAAAATTAGAATCCGGTGAGAAGCCGGGCGGTG
>NW_026067949.1:11629016-11750533 GCF_014885135.2 Alexandromys fortis
GGGGGGAATGGGAGGCGGTGGCGGGGAAGAGACAGAAATCTTTAATAAATAAAGAAGAAAAAGAAATCAAAGGGCACAAAAAAGGAAGTAAACCAGTCCAGAGAACTGATATGCAGTATGAGGAATAAAGTCAATAAAACTGTATTATGTTGGGGATGTTTATTAAATAAAAAAATTTTAAAAAAAAGAATCTGGTGAGAGTAAGGTAAGAAGCACTTTCCTTTTGGCATTGCCTACTTTTCAGATGCTTTGTGGTTCTCACCACTTGGCCAAGTAAGAAACTCACACAGCCGTCACTGCCCTTCAACTAGCAATGTAAATACACAGCCTTGAAAAATGGATTCTCTTTTAATAGAACTTCATCTCAATCCATATCATAGAGAGCTGTCACTTCTGAATCACGGAAATAGTGAGGGAAAAGTGAGGGGACACTGTCTAACATACAACCAAGGGTGAAAAGGGTTCCAAGATGTAAACAATGCAAAAATAAAATGGACCATAAGTAAAAGGTATTGTGAAAGGCTAGGGATATAGCTCATTGGTAAAGTGCTTGCCCCATAACCATGAGAATTGGTTATTCTCATGCACCCACATAATGAGCTGGACATGCTGATGCATGGTTGTTATCCTAGATCGTGGGGGTCATCAGAGATATGCAGATCTCTGGGGCTCAGTGGCTAGTCAGTCTGGATAATGAGTGATAATCCTTTCAGAGAGAGATCTTTTATCAAGAGATACTATCTTAGTTAGGGTTTTATTGCTGTGAAGAGACACCATGACCAGGAGAACTCTTATAAGAAAAACATTTAACTGAGGCTAACTTACAGTTTGATAGGTTTAGTCCATTATCATCATGGCAAGAAACACAGCAGCGTGCAGACAGGCATGGTGCTAGAGACGGAGCTGAGAGTTTTCCATCTAGATCTACACGCAGCAGAAGGAGACTGTGACCCTAGGTCTAGCTTGAGCATATTAGACATCAAAGCTTATCTCCACAGCGACACACTTCCTCCAACAAGGCCACACCTACTCCAACAAAGCCACATTACCTATGGGCCAAGCATTCAAACACATGAGTCTATGGGTGTCATGTATATTCAGACCACCACAGAGACTAAGGAAGACAGCCAGCTTTGACTACTAACCTACACACATATAAACATAGATGTACATGGGTACATAAACATGTCTGCAAACATACACATTTACACACAAAAAAAAATCGGTCTAAGCAGACAAGTGGTACATTTCTCAAATGAAGCCGTATACCTGAGCTTCTCAGCATGTTGTTAGAATACATGATCTCTTCCTCAGGTTTGAAACAAGGTCTTAGTCTCCTATGTACCCAGGTAATTCCCAACTCTCAGGATGTAGGACCATATTAGAAAGTGATAAGTTCAACAAGAAATGTTCATAACTTTAGCCTAAGAAAGAGTTGAGTGGGTAGATGTCAAACATGGCAGATTCATGGGCAAGGGCCACAGGCAGGAGACTAACCTGCAGGGACAGGGAGTCCAGAGGACAGGTTTCCAGAGACATTCCAGCTCACGATGTTCCAGGGTATTACTCATGGTGGCTCTGAGTCATTCCCAACCTTTTGGAATTGTCGATAGCAAACATTTTGGAGAGGACCGAGATGAAGGGAATGTGCTCTTAGCTAATAACTATGAAGCACTAAGTCATTTCAGCAGCCAGACACAAATTATACTCTGCACTTGAAAAATAGTTATTGATCAGGCCCTTCCTTCTCAAGCCCTCCAACACCCCAGATCAGCACTTCCCCTTACTCCCTCCTCCACAGGGTCCCTCACTCATCGGGTTAGATGCTTCTCAGACCAGGAAACATAGCCCTAGAGGTTCCTCTTCCATATAGATTCCTTATAGACTTTGCCTTCATAAAACACACCAAGGAAGAGCCAACCCAGAAGTTTCTCTGCACGCTGTCTCCTATGAACTTCCCCGTGTCTTTTCTCTATTCATTACAGACACTAAGGCAACAAATCAAGTAATCTATCATTTCCTGTGCAGGAAGATAAGAAACTAAGAGAGCATGAAAAGAACAGGATGTAGAATTAGCTTTAAAAGATTAACTTCTATTTCAGGGACAGGTCAAATAGTAATGTTCAGCATCTTTCACTAGCAACTTGAGTCTCAAGCCAGAAAGAGGAATTTCCTAATCTTTCAAAGATCTCCCTCGACTTGTTAATCTGTTTTTTTTTTAAAAAAAAAAAAAAAGATAAGCTACAGAGATCTAGTAGAGACCTATACTAGTGCTGTTTAACTGACCCTGTCCACACCCACACCTTCGGCCATGCAACTTTGCAGCTTCTCCCAAGCAATAGGATGGTTGGTTCTAAGCCTCACTCCTTGAATATTTGTTACTTCCTGGCTTGCAATCCATTGCATTAGAATATAGCTATCTAGGCTCAGCGGTCTCACCCATTCCGTATTCTTTCTTCTACTTTCACCAAGAGAACAAGCCTGAGCTCACCTGAGCTCACCTGACTGTCTGACCAGGTAATTATCTCAGACACAAAACAATGGGCCCAGCTGAGATCTGTTGAGCCTGCCTGAGATTCTCACAACCATGAGAACAAACAAATAGTGGTTACTTACTTTAAGCCACCCAGGTTTTTTTTTTTTTTTAAGTGCTTTGTGATGTGGCTTTATTTAGAGGAAAAATAAAAGCTGGCATAGCTTTCTTGGAAAAGCCACAATAAAAAAAAAAATAAAAAAGATCAAGTACATACGCAATTCCAACAGGACACTGGCTCTCCTCTGGCAAAATTATTAATGAACACAAATATATTGTAATAGCATAAGTACATCATTTATAAAAACTAAAAAGAACACATTAGGGAATTAGATAATAAAAACTCATTTCTATATTAGTTTTCATTTTTCAAATGGTTTAATCTATTAATTAGTAGACTATATTAGCATGTATCATTTTTTAAAACTTGACTAGGCTTCAAATTCAAGTGGACCTTCCTTCTTGTATGTCTTCATTTATTGAGGCTTAAGTTAAAGAGAATTGTACGTGCTCTAGGGGCTCCTACAGATAAATAACACTTTGGACCTTACTCTCAAATAACTCCTATCTAGTAGGGTTGACAAATGACATGCCCAAATACTCCTTCAATTCATTACAACATGGAATATACAGGGAATGCCAGGTATATTGTTGCCATCACTACCATTTAGATCTTCCTCATCTTACCAGCTGCAGATAGCAGGGGCCTCAGAGCAGCACTAGGGTTTGGTTTTGGTTTTGGTTTTCTTCTCTGGTCATGCACAAACACTGTCAGATTTGAACGCACAGGTTGAGAGGTCTAGAGCAAGTTGAAAAGACATCCTAGAACATCCGTGAAACTTAATTGTCTAAGAAGCTTAATTTCATTTAGATCACATGTATGTTCTCAACTCTGCAGGTATTAATCAATCATAGGGACTTATGAACACGGGAGTATGTCATCAAAGCTATAATTTAGGAAGGATTATTGGGATGCCTCAGGCCCCTACTGTGGACTTGGCTAGTCCTGAGGAGAGAGAACTTCAGAAAGGATGAGATTGCAAGTTTTATATATTGAAGATGGTGAAAACATCTTTGGGTTAGTAGGTAGCTACTGTGACCCTGCAACATGAGATTTAACAGAACACATGAGAGAAGGAAAATAAAGTGGGTTGGTTGAGATAATTCTTCACCACAGAAGTTTTCTGGGAAGAAAGCAAGGCATAATTGTTTACAAAGAGAATTTGGGGATGCTCATACAGCATCTGGGCAACAATTAGAATCAGCCTTCCTGACCAGGCAGTGATGGCACAAGCCTTTAATCTCAGCTCTCAAGAGACAGAGGCAGACAGATTGTGAGTTCGAGGTCAGTCTAGCCTACAGAGTGAGTTCCAGGACAGCCAGAGCTACACAGAAAATCAAACAACAACAAAAAAAAGTATCAGCCCTCCTGTAATGCATTGCTCTGGTTGTTCTAGTCCCTGAGAAGCTCTGTTGTTTTCTTTGTGTCTTGGGAATTGAGGCTAGAGAGAAAAAAAATGGGATCTGAAAGAGCATAGGATGGACAGACTGCAGTCTTCTTCCTTCCCTCAGCAATAAGCTGAACTTATTTCCTTCCCTTGTGCACAGAAGTTATCCGCTAGATTTCACTTAGAAGAAGGGGGAAGAGGGGAAGGAAAGTCGGAGGAGGAGGAGGAGGAGGAGGGGGAGGAGGAGGAGGGGGTGGAGGAGGAGGAGGGGGTGGAGGAGGAGGAGGAGGAGGAGAAGGAGAAGAAGAAGAAGAAGAAGAAGAAGAAGAAGAAGAAGAAGAAGAAGAAGAAGAAGAAGAAGAAGAAGAAGAAGAAGAAGAAGAAGAAGAAGAAGAAATCTAACATATCTTCCCTAGATTAAGAAATAATTTGATAATTTGAGAACTATAAGCCAGATGATTCCATGGTCCATTCCACTTGTAACCTAACAATGCTTACTTGAAAGAACATTATCCTTCAAAGCTGTGAGTGAAGTAAATAATCAGTAAGTGAGCAACTAAACCCTCCTACAACAGGCTGGGTGATGGGCCACAGATACTGAAAGCTTTCTACGGATCCACTCTTGGATTTACACCAAGGGCTTCTAGGAAAGGAGTCATCATGCCCATTCTGTAGATAAGGAAACTGAATCCCTAAAAGATGGTATAACTTCCAGGAAGCCTCAGAAATGGTGACAGAGTCTGGACTCTTGACCTTTATGTGACATCTTTGTATACCTCGTGATATCCCTGCAGCCTGAGTTTCTTCTAACAATTCCCAAGGATCTCTGAACATGGCATTACCAGAGGGCCCATGGCTTTCAATGCTGGCCCAAAGATGCTACTCAACTCAGGGACTAGAAGAGACAGGTTGAGAAGGAAACATGGAAGAAAGAAGGCTATAAACATGGAAATGGTATTGGTCGATTTGTGGAACTTGAAAGTAATTTGGGGGTCAAATGGGGAAGTTCTGTCTCTAGAGGTATAAAAAATTTATATGCATATATACACATGGGAATATACTCATACACACATGCATGTGCCATAGCCCCCTACACACACACACACACACACACACACACACACACACACTAAAAATCTCATTCAGAAAAGGCACGTCTAAGTAGAATAAAGGGTATTCTCTGCTATGGGTTGAAATAGATCTTAATTTGAAACATGTAAACTCCATGGCCAAGCTTTAAAATCATATGTTACAACAAGGTTTTATCTAATCCACTTTATTCCTAATTTCAAGTATTCCCCAACTCCTCACTGCTCTCTCTGCTTTGTTTTTCTTAATGCTTTATGCCATTTTGACCTTTTACACATTACTATTTAATTGCCTTTCCCTGTCTCACCCCATAAGATATATGCTTTTGTCTTGGAAGGTGCTCACTCTTGTTTGTGATTGCTCATTTTCTATCTCCTACACCTTCTATAATGTCTGAATAAATATTTGTTGAAAAAAATGAATTTGTTGGGGCTGTAGAGATGGCTCAACAGTTAAGAGCACTGGTTGGTCTTCCAGAGGACCTGGGTTCAATTCCCAGCAACCACATGGTGGCTCACAATCATCTGTAATACAATCTGGTGCCCTCTACTGGCCTGCAGACATACATAGAAGCAGAACACTGTATACATAATACACAAATCTTTTTTTTAAATGAATTTGTTACTTTGTTGTAATACTTACAGAATTACTTACTTATTATTAATTACAGAATACTTATATTTCTCTATTCTTCATCTCACTTTATGCTACCTGGAACATTAAAATCTCCATCAATTACTCGTCTATTTAACATTTATATGGTACTTCATATTTAGAGCTTTCTGTTCAATTATTGATCCCTCAACAATCAACCTTGAAGACAGACATAGAGTAATGGTATGGGTTCAGCTTACACATCTTTCCCTTTCTAGGTTTCTACACAGATGTGGGGAAAATTAAGTAATGGAAAAGAAAACTCAAAGATGTGGAAGAAGAGGAAACAGAAAGGGATATAAGACATGTGAACCTGGTCTTCTTTGACATACTTAGTAGTGGTGGCACAGAATTAGAGACCCTCTGCCAGATGTTACAGGTGAGTTCAACATCCCCACAGGGGAAAAGGAAAAGAAAGAATCCCTCGGAGCCTAGATAGGAGAAGGTGTACAAGGATAAGAAAAGGGTGTCTTCCCGGCAACTGTCTCCCAGTAGAAGTAACAGATTCTGTTCACAAAGTCCTCCATCTTCATAGGTGATGACAGACTGTATTTCCTTCCTCCCCACTTACAAACCCCATCCCATGCTAAGCCTGGATACCAATAGCCATACCTAACCATCTTGTCTACCCTACTCAGTTTGACTGTATAAGTAGAAAGACCAATGAACATGTTACAGATGGTAAAGACCAAAACATGGTTAAACAAACAAAAAAAGAAACAATAAACAACCCACTAGATTGTAGCCCAAGAGACTGCCAGGCTTTCCTTTACTTTGAAGTATCTCAACTAATGGGTTTTAGGTTCCCTCTGAATATAAAATCAACTCCAGGCTGTAAAACAGTTTAAAAAGCACATACTAAACCTCTGCTGGACTAAGTCAGTGAATGGAATGCTGTGGGACTTCTGGCCTCTGCTCCATCTCTATCAAGAAGAATCACAAAAGCATGAGGAAGACAAGTCAATAGCAAAGAAAACGCAGGTACCAGCTGCTACTCAGGCATTTCCAGACAATGCCATGGGTAGTAACCGTTAAGATAATTTTCATGATCTCAGTGCAGTAATATTAGCTATTGTAAAAAAAAATCCTGGCATACAACATTCAGAAGATGTTTTCTTTGTAAAAGTCAAGAACACTAACACGTGACAAACATAATTGGTATCTCCAGTGTGCCGAGCACTGGGAGATCACCCAGATAGCACCTGATTCCAACCCTAGGAGACACATTAGAGCTGTCTTCATTTGCAAATAGGAAGCTGACAAAGAAGCCGAAATCTCTAATAATTTGCTTTTAGGACACTCAGTTTCAAAGGTGGGAGAATTATGCCTGAAAATAAGGTCTTCCAGTCTTGTTCTTCTTGGCTCTGTTTCTAGCCAGTGTCTCCCTCTGTAGCCCAGCATGGTCTGGTACCCCTTATGTAGCCCGAGCTGTCATGGGTGTTCCTTCACTCTGTGCCTCCCAATTACTAGGATGATAGGCGTGAGCTATGGCACAAGGCTCAAGTCTTCTGATTTAAGTCAGGAGGGTCAGTCATTAGACATAAACAATGGAAATGTTTCTTTCATTTCCCACTGAGTTTAGCTTTTTTTCATTTTTCCTTATTTTTCAAGGCTTAGGGGAGAAAGCATTTGAGGTATTTAATCTTTTCTTGTTGCTGTTCTGAGATCACATATCTTCTATTGCCCTGGGAGCTTACTGCAAGTATTACTTACTGTAATACTGTTTGATCACTGAACATCTATCGAATACTCATTGATTGTTAATAGGGATTCCTACTTGACAAAAGGGGTGAGCGAGCCCATTTCTTTTTGCACTATTGTAGATATTGACTTCATTATTTGAAGCCTTCATCTTTCCCTCATGAACATTCTCCAGACACAGTCAATTCAAAAGCCGGCTCTCTCTTCTGGCATTTCCCATCTTCAGCAGGTCATTCATTATAGACACACCAGCTAGTAAATACATTTTAAAAGATAGCTTTTGACACACATAAAATCATGATATAGGACACTTTATGCAAGAAACTTCCAAACAGCTAACTTGCGACCAGGCTGTGAATAAACATGTCGTAGAAACTGCCTTTAAAGGATAGCAATTAGCTACAATGATTAGACAAAACATGGTTCCACATTAAATTAAATTGATATTTAAATGTAATTGTTTTTAGCTCTGTGATGTCAAGGTGCTACATAAATCCATTATTACTACTATTTAACAGCAATAGTAACAACAGCAATAACTCAGCCAAATTTTCCAAGATTGTAATTTGCAGTGCCCCAAAGAAGTTAATTGCATTATTGGGAGGTGTGTTAACTCTTTCAAGACACTTAAAACCATTTAATGAGAGTTCTAGAAAGTCTTAAATGCTTTCCAATTACCTCCCAGTAGAGGATGTTTCCACATATTTATATGTGTATAGCATACACAATTCATTTATCATATATATATAATCTGAAGCAATATTAATTTATACAACCAAATTAACTGTGCTCAAACTTTTTTACTCAATTTAAAACTGACTGAAATGGCAACCCACTGTTAAGAGAACTATTAAAAAACACAAAGTTATACTTGACTTTCAGCAAAAAAGCACTCAGACAAAGCAAAAACACTTAGAAGACTGTGGTTAACCCTGCTCTGACGACTTTCAAAGATAAATAGAATGGTTTTGAAATGTGTCTGCTGTCCTTTGCCTAAATATGAGCTAAAAAAAAAAAACCTCCAAACCAAGTAAGTAACAGGGGGAAGTCCGGCCAGCAGTACACAATAGGACTAGTAGTGTTATGGCCAACTGAAGAGGATACACCCTGGCAAAATAGGTTGGAGCTTCTTAGAGCCAAGCAATTATTGTAAGATTGTGAGCCCCGAGTTTATGCATCCTTTTATTTTATAAAGAAGTGCCATAAATCTTTTTGGATTTATATTTGAAAGCATGTGTACACCTGATGAGATATAAACACATATTAAATTTGATCCATAAACTTAAAGCTTGCACCTCTGCCATAAATGCTTTCTGACATCAAGCATCAGTTAGTGGGTAAACCATTCCCGGATATACATCTAAGAGCTATTTGTGCCAGTTTGTCGCAGAAACATGGCCAGGTACAGGGCTGTCTGCTTCCAAGAGGGAGGAAAAATGAGACGCCATCAGTGTCATGACCATTCGTCACCGTTAATGTGTTTGATGACTTCTATTTCTTCTCTTGGTTTTTGCCAGAGTGATCTTGCCCTGGATGCCTCACTCAGAGTCACCTGTGACATAATTCCAATAGCAATCTCATCAAAACCAGCCACCCAATCCATCCCCAAATTCAAATGCACTCATTATCAAGTGAGGTGAAAGACCATCATGACCCATCTCCTGCCCTAGCGCCACCCCTTTCTCAACCAGAGAGACTTCACCACAGACGTGTCACCAGCAGTCACAAAAACACAGTCCCGAGGAGCTGTCAAAAACAACTCCCAAGAGAATCGTGGCTTCTTTTTTCCAATGAGAAGCCTTCAGAAAGGGCTCTTGTGTTAAATACAGGTGTTAGGATAGATCTGGACTACTCAGCTCACATCTGATTCTAGAAAGCTGCTCGGATCCCTCGCCTTTGAACTCAAAGTTCAATGCATACTTTATATTTTTAATTAAAATTGCTTGGGTGTGTATAATTTCAAAAAAAAAGTCAGGGTTCTAATATAGATTTCTAATCCACAAACCATTTAGTATACGCAGCTAGTTTTAGCTATGCTCCAAGTACTCCTTAGGCAGGTTGATGGATTAATAAAAAGAAACAAAAGTATTCTTTTGTCTTGGCCCTGAAATAAAGATCATAGTGACTTGTGACTAGCAGAAATTCCACAATAAAAGAACTGCTTGAAAAATGCTTTGGGGACAACAAAGCAGACAAAAACTGTTGAGTGTCCAACGGCACTCAGTAATGTTTCCTCTCTATTCCCTTCTTTCAGAGAACCCGAGACCGCAGGCCACAAGGATCCTTCCCCACACCTTAGTTCAATCCTGGTTATTTGAATACTGTTGTTAATTTCTTTGAGGGACAGGGCTACAATGACCCTATGCTGGCCAATGAAACTTAGGGAGAAGCCTTTGGCACTAAGGGAAGGGCCTCCTCTCAATGGAAGAAAATAAGAAGATCAAAATCTACAGGCCTTTTGCCCTTCCCTTTCTGTTTATAATGCCCAAGGCAGGCGATGTGATACTCGGAGCTGTGGCAGCTCTCCTGAAAACATGAGGAATAGGAAACACCCAAGAACCACGACTGGAAGAGATGCTCAGAATGACTATTCTCAATGGCATTGCCGAACTGATAAACTCCAGGACCACTGATTTCGCATTAAATACATCATAGACATACTTAGATAGCAAACAACTGTGAGCTGGATTTTCTGGGTTGATAGTGAAAATTAAACCTACACGGTGCGGCTTTTCACCCGAAGAAAAACGACAGCCAACACCCACAGGCCAGATGGTAATGGGCAGAGGAACCGGCGACATGGGCTTGAATGAGTCCTGCCTTCCTCTCGGCAGCAAAGGAAGAGACAGTTGTCGCTCTCATAACTCAAGCGCCCCAGCTGCACCTCACCAGGCAGAGCAAACAAGGAGCGGCCACCACACAAGCTGAGCACATCTCCTCTGGAGATGGATAGCACGGGGGCCTCATTCCCTCACCGCTGGCTTCCTCCATTTCCAGTCCTCCGGCACACATCTGGGCGTGTTTACTCTGGACTAGATACATGGCCACTTAGAAAGACAGACCTTCCTAAATTGGGCAATTTGTGACTCTGTACCTCCAATTTCACTCACCTCCGATCTGTAATACACTAAAAGCACATTATTGCTGCTTAAGATGCAAACTACTGCCCTGAAAAATACGGCTTTTTTGTTCAAGGTGAAGCAAGCTATAAATTACGGCTGGTGGAGAAAAAGGTGCCTGAGTAAATAGAAATCCTCATGACCATGTGTAGACCATGCTGCTTATATGAGGAGCCAATACTTCCTGGCGGATTAATCACTCTTTTCTTCCAACTTAATTTATTTCATACTTTAAGAAACCAAAATGTCCAGTAGCCACTATACTTGTGACAAAGAAACACAATAAAAGCAATTTCTCCAGCACAAAAAAATAAAGCGTTCCCGGTAATGCATTTTTGAATCCAGCATACCTTCCCCTAATGAGGTTTCGGCATG
Source organism: Alexandromys fortis (assembly GCF_014885135.2). NCBI lineage: Eukaryota > Metazoa > Chordata > Mammalia > Rodentia > Cricetidae > Alexandromys > Alexandromys fortis. Next base: position 11,639,936 of record NW_026067949.1, read on the forward strand.
CTATAAATAACGCTAATGAGACTTTGTCTTGCCCATGTAATATATTTCCTTGATATAGCCTCAGATTCTCTGTGTTGCATGGAAAACTAACAGCCCCAGAAAGAAATGTCGTCCAATAGCACAATAAAACGAAAAGCACAATTAAATATAAATGAATTCAGTAATTTAATTGCGCAATTGTCGCTTTAAAAAATTCAGAAGAAAAGTAATGATGTCATTTTTTTTAAATCGGTAAATAATAAAAGTGCATAAGGGGATGGCACGATATTTAAATAAACATTTTTCGGATGAAGGGTAGCTAGCAGAGACAATCACGTGTGCTTGGGGAAATCCTTTGACTTGAAAAAAACAAAACAAACAAACAAACAAGCCTAAAACAATTGAGGATCGTGACATACTCCATCCCATCTGTGAGAAAACAAACATCTCAATTCCAACCTGATCTTCAAAGTTTATCTGGGCTCAGAGGGTTTTCAGATTCTGGGCATCAGCCTCCACCACATTCCAAGGAAACTCAAATACAACCCGGCAGAGCATCTAAGATGCCTCCGTGGACATCCAATGTCACTCCTTCCTGCTGATGAAGTTTCAGAAGATCGTTAATGGCTCATCTTCAGTTTCTTCTCCTCCAAAGGCTGACCCAGCACAGCCTCTCTCCACCATCCTCCTGATGAGATCAGAGGCCTGAGACTGCCTGAGATCTAAAGGGAGCCTCGGGCTTTGCTGGGCATTGATTTGTATTCAATTTCAATCAAGCACACATCCAAGAAATTTACTTACTTGATTCCAACACTACCGTAAGGATAATGCAGGAAAGAGGCTTTTTAATTTTGAGTTAGCTATTATCTTACATCCTGGTTATCGGATCTGACAGAGGCAGATGAGAGGACAGCCCTGGTCAGCTATCCAAGCAGGTTTGGCTGCAGTACATCTGCACGTGCAAATGGCCTCGGCTTAGCTTTGCTCGGCGTTTGTCCTGTTCTGCTCAATATTGACAATGGGTTGTGCTGCTGGCTTTTCACACCTAGATCTTGGATGAGCCTCCGGAGAGATAACTCAACTATGCACTGTTGCATTCACCGTCTCAACAGGTGTTTATCCCATGCCTCGTCTGCTGCAGGCCTGGATCTGCAATAGGATTATGTCATTAACCAGCCATGGTTCCACTTTCAAGATTTGGCACGTGGTGTGTTTGGTATTGCCGATCTTCAAGAGCTAGGCAAATATGAAGATTGTTTCAAAAAGAAATAAATGCTACAAAGAATATGATACAACACAAGGCTCTTTAAGAATGTGGATACTGACTTAGGAACTCAAAGAAAGTCAGACACCCAATGCAAAGACCTGAGAAGCCAGTTTGGTAGAAGGAATAGAAAGAAAGATGCTCACAATGGCTCAGAGGGAACAATTCTAGGAGGGAGATGAGAGGCACTCTTTTTGTTTCGTTGTTTGGTTGTTTGGTCGGTTTATTTTGTTTCTAACTTTTTCTTTATTTTATTTTTTTAAAAAAGAAAACAAACTATCTTTTTTCATTTTACATACCAATCCCAGTTCCCACTCCCTCTCCTCCCATTTCCTCCACCTCTCACTTCACCCCCCATCCACTCACCAGAACCAAGATCCTCCTGACTATATCCAAGCTGTTATCCAAGCTTGGTATCCATCCAGAGAGAATGGGTTCCAAAAGGCCAGTACAAACAGCAGGAGAACATCCTGGTGCCACTGCACAGTGGCTGCACAGTCTGCCCCAACCATACAACTGTCACCCACTTTCAGAGAGTCTAGCTTGGTCCTATGCCATTCCTTCCCTGTATGGCCAGAGTTGGTGAGTTCCCATTAGCTGTGGTAAGATGTTTTCATGAGTGTAAGGGGCACTATTTAATGGGCATAATAAGTCTCATGGTTCTTCTATTATTGGGGATGAAATCAAAGTCTACATGGGATAGTATAAAAAGACTGGAAAACTCAAAGTCATGCCTTGAAAATACTAATCCTATCCCTCCGTATACCATTGCCAGCTTGTAAGTTAAAAGAATCCTCGGTGTCCTTTGGTACAGAGTTCCTAGTAGTGTGTATGTGTGGCAGGGGACTGGACTGTGTTCCCCAGCTGACTTCTCATCTGGCCTTCTCAAAGCTAAAAAAAAAAAAAATCAATGAGGTAAATAATCAGAGGAATAAAAGTTTCCCATGCCTCTGGAAGGATTAGGTTTGTACTGAGCAAGGGCAACCCTGGAGGCTTTTGGAATCTGAAAGTAACCAATTTCCCATAAACAGAAGGATTTGTTATTTTCCAAAATCAAGCGACCTACATTGAAATCCTACCAATACCTTTACCAGCTTCCAGGCCCTGTGCTCATTCTGTGTCTGTATCCTGATGGATAGAGTAGAACTAAGAGCAGTGGCTAGCTGTGACGACCCTGCCCATTTTATAAGGAAATCAAGAAAAGGACCAGGAGGACACCCCAGGTATACCCTGGTACTATTGCCTGTCAGCACAGACTTCCCAAACTGTTGAGTGCAAAACAAGAAGAGACTCAGGACATAGTGACAGACCCCTAGGCTCCACTTGAGAGGTAGAGGCAAAAGTGCTAGCAGTTCAAGGTCATCTTCAGCTACATAGCAATTTCAGTTCTAGGCCAGCATGGGCTACATGAGACACTCTCTCAAAACATCAAATCAACAAAATGAAGAAGAGGAGATGGGAGAAAGCAACAGAGGAAAATCCCTCTGCCTTTTTACAATTATTCTAAAGAGTCACTTGGAAAACAGTTTTCCAAGCTAATATATATGCTTTGTAGTCTTCTTGTCTCTCTGGCCCATGAACCTCATAGGTAGAAAATTTCACCTCCTTGTTAGCTTTCAGTGGTACCTAGCATGCCACAGCACTAATAAAAGCCCAGTGACTCTTCAGACGCGAGCACTGCCTCGTCTAGAAATATCTACTGCTTGGTCAATATTGATAAGGCCAAATGATCGACACAAGAACATTGTGGAGGGCTGGAGAGATGGCTCAGAGGTTAAGAGCACTGCCTGCTCTTCCAAAGGTCCTGAGTTCAATTCCCAGCAACCACATGGTGGCTCTCAACCATCTGTAATGAGGTCTGGTGCCCTCTTCTGGTCTGCAGACATACACACAGACAGAATATTGTATACATAATAAATAAATAAAATACTTAAAAAGAAAAAAAAGAAGAACATTGTGGAATGAAAAGGCCCTTGGCAGGGACAACATACAATGAACATCTCTTAATAATCAACAGTATTACTAAGGAAGATCTATGGAGATGGGTGGATTTACATTATGGCCTCTTCAGTCCTAGAATATTCCACCTCAAAGTTCTAAATGCAGCCCACAGTATCCCTAGCTAAAGTCTCTACTTTGTTACACAAGTTAGGCCTCTATTCTCCTCACCAGATCGGCCCAGCACAGATTCTGTGCAGTCTCTGGAGTTCTGAGGACGGGGGACACCAGCTGTAGGAGGCTGGCCTGTCATTCATCTTTCTTCTCTTAACCATAACTCAAAAAGCCGGAGATCACTACTTGGAAAGCACCACTGAGCCTCTGATCTGGAAGAAGCAGCAGCAGACTGGATTTACAACAAAGCCCTGCCTGCAGAAATCTTCCTGTCACCGACAGGCCACATAAACCATTAGCATCGCAGGCATAACTTGCACAGTCAATGAGCTGCGCAGGCATTTCCAAACAGAGCACCCCAGGGCTATTTACAGGTCAAGGCTGCAAGGAACAGCTGCAGAACCCACGCACACCCACGGTTTGAACATTAGAAGGAAATTCAAAGACACATTCCCCAAACATTCAGAGGTGCTGTTTCTCATGCCTGGGTCTCCGTGAGGGGATTTCAGCTCAACTCTCCGATTGGTGCCCTCTGCTGAAGAGGAACCAGCAGGAGAATTGCATCGCCATCTAATTGCCCTACGCACAGCTCTCACCAAAAGCAAACCACAGCGGAATATTATTATTTTTAGAACGCTATCCCGTTTTAACATTTGAGCAGCCACGTGATCTCTCGAACCACAATGGTCCTTAAATGAACCATTTTCCCCTATTCTCTGAAACAGATAAATATAGACATATATATTTAATAAGCCCTTTACCCTTACACAGGCTGATAAAAATACACCCAAACTTTATATCCACATCTATTTATAAGCATAACATATACACATGGGATATTTAAAGTGTTGATTGGCCTTCTGTAATCGTTTTTTCCACTTGCATAGAAAATTAAGTAGAGGTCAACACAATGAAACATTCTCTAAGTCACTCTGTTTTGTTAGGAAGTTCAGAATAATAGGCTCCAACCTGGAGGGGGAAAAATGTCAATGCAATCTAAAAATAACAGAAGGTGCATAACAAATTTGTCCTCATTTTGTTCTTAATAGAAGGTGTTTCTAGTGCATCGGCAAGAATGACCTATCAAACGCATCACCTTGTACAGTCAATTTATTCCTTTATCAGGCAGTCATTGGAGAGGTGTTCTGCCCTGCATTGTCTCAACATAAAACAGAATGCCAAGCCTGCTTTCCTATGCAGAGACAGCGAAGCCTCTCCAAAAGACTTTGATCAAACCAAAGGGGATGGGGCAGGGACACTTTGTCTCTCTTTAACTGAGTGCTGCCCTCGCTTTGACTTAACAAAGCCTCTCCATGGACTAGGCAGGTTGGAAAAAGGACAGCATCCACCCCAGCAGCACATGAAGCCCGCTCCGCAGACCTTAATTCTTTCCCAAGATCTGAGGAAGGAAGGCAGGAGCCCTCCCCATTGCTCAGAAGTAAATCCCAAAGGCAGAAGAGACAAAGGGCTTGGAGGTCAAGCATCAAGAGATCTGAAAGGGTCACTTCCTCACTGGCACCTCAGCCTTTTAACAAATCAAAGAAAAAAGGAGACTTGCCCAACCTCACGATAAAATGCCATATATATATATATATATATATATATATATATGTGTGTGTGTGTGTGTACATATGTATATATATGTATATTTATCTACAAATTTGGGACACACAGTATACAACTGGCATATATATACATACATATGTGTGCACACACATACATATTTATCAACTTCCTGGAGGCTTTTAGTTTGGATAAGTTCCACGCTCTGATAAAGAGAGGCAACAAAGACAAAATGAAAGCATTCTTTGATTTCAGATGTGACTGAAGGGACACACCGGGTGTAAAGCTAGCTGGGTGGTGGGACACGGCCCGCCACTCCTCACTACAACCCCCTAAGCCTGACCCAAACCCACCTCTGACTTTCAGACTCTTAGATACACCCATTTGCCTATCTTAAATACATTCCTTCCGTCTTCAACCCTGTTTTAAGAACATTTCATAGGTACCAAATATCCTTGGGATGATCGACGCTCCAATAGACCTGAGAACAATGGAAGAATCCGAGCCAAGGAGTTAAAGACAGTAAGCAAACAAAAGAAAAATTCTCATAGGCAAATATAAATAAACAAGTAAAAGCCTGCAATGTCCCAGGAACCGTTCATGAGTCACATGTATTCTTTAAGCAACTCTGTGAGCATACACGTGGATTTTCTGAGTACATTGTGAAGAAGCTGAATGTCCCTGAGCTCAGCCAGCAGAACTGAGGAAACAAACCCCAGACCCTCCAACAAGTTCCTCCCCATCCAAGGTGTCCAGGAGGGGTGTGGTGGGGCTGGCTCAGGCGCAGTGAACAGACCTTACCCCACAGACACCTAACAGAGGCCACAGCTCTGTGTTCTCAACCAAGGTTTACTGAACACCACTGACCCCTTCCTTTATAGGCAAAGTCTCTCTTTACCCTCTAAAGACTCTGGACCGTGACTGTTATTCCTTTTTTTACACATGAGAAAAATCAAGACTCTGGAAAAATAAGGAACTCATGATTGGTCTCACAGCTATTGAATGGCTACTAGGGCCTGAATGCAGTCCATCATGAATGATGACTCATAGGGTTTTAAGTACTAACAAATATATTTATTATTTTTCTCACTTTGTCGAGAAAAAAAAAAACCTTCTGAGCAAAGCAACTCCAGGAAATGGGAGTTGATTGGGCTCTCGGGTTGAGGATGTAGTTTGTCCATCACAGTGGTGCAAGCATGGCAGCCGGAGTGAGGCAGGGGCCACGCTGGATCCACAGCCAGGATGTAGGGAGAGATAAAGGATGCTGCTCAGGCCACTCTCTCAGTTTTATTCCATCTTCTTCCACAGCCCATGCTGATGGTGCTGTCAACCGTGAAGGTGGTCCCTCCATTAATCTAGTCTAGAAACATCCCTTCTTCTAGCTGCCGTCAGGTTGTCAAGATCAACATTAAGCATCATAGGAAGTTAGGTCTTCAGGAAATATGTCAGCTATAGAACATGCATACATACATGAACAGAATTTCTTTCCTAGTAAAGAGTCCTGAGAGAGATGGTTTTCCCCCTTGGACCGTGTAAGAACACAGCAAGAAGACACCCTCTGTAGACTGGAAATAGAAGCCTCGGCACTGACTCTACTTTGAACCTTCTCCATCTCAGAAGGTAAGAAATAAATTTTTTCTGCTCCTAAGTTCCCCAGTCTATGACATTCTGTGATAGCTGCCAGGTTTGAACCAGGTCATCAGTCTCTTCGGTGCCTCCCCCCTCTCACAACAACATGCATGAAGTAACTGAGCCCAGGCCACCACTCTGGCACACTAAGGGACCTCTGCCTTATTCCCAAAGAGCACAGGACTAAGTTCCTGGCCAGGGGATTGTATCTGAAGTGCCAGGGTTCCCAGTCACAAGACACTGGTTAGCTCCTGCAGAGAGTTGGCTGTGACCAAGAAAATCCTATCCGGACAAGCAAGGGCCCCATTTCTTCAACAAGTTAGAATAGCAGCCAACCCTGCCCTCAGGAGACTGTGGCGGGATCACAGGTCTCCAAATAGCCTCGCACAACTCTGGGGGCTATGGAGGAGTTCGGGAGAACCACTGAGGACTGTCCAAGTGTCGCTGAATGAGAGAAGGTGGTCACACCAGATACGCCCCAACAGCCACCCTTCCAGGCCAGTCACCTCTGCCCTCTGCTCTTCCTGAACAGCCCAGAATGACAAGTGCGAGCATCCACAGCTATATATTTGAAATAGCATCTCTATCCCACAGCCCTGTGTGGGAGGGGAACATATGGTCCTACATCCATTAGACTCCTGAGTTTAGGTCTGAAACATCATATTTTCATTACAAATAAGCTTTGATGACACCACCTATTGCAATGACTGCAACGCATGGTTAATTTTCTCTGCGGCAGAGCTAAGAGCGGCGTACCAATTTACTGCCAGGGAGAACAATCTCGTTTTAGCATCTTAACCCTGAACTCGAGTTCCCTTTGTTCCTGAGAACTTTGTTTTAGCAAGACTTGGATTTCAGAGCGCCTGGGAAGAGCATGTAACTGATGTTGACTCAAAGCGGATGGTAAGGTCACCGGGGAAAGGAAGAAGTGCGGGCGGCAGGGGCCAGGGTGAGAGGTAAGATGGGTGCAAGTTTGGGCTCCCTGGGGGAAGTGTGCTTAGAACTTGAGTTTCAACCAGCATAGCAAGTCCTCGCAGTTTGGCTGGCAGTCTGGCAAGAGCAGACCTATTTGTGAGGTTCTTCTGTTCCGCCTGACTTCAAGCCAAGCCAGGAAGCAACAAGAAAGGCCTCCCTCGTAGAGCACTTTGTTCTGGGCCAGGAAGTTTAGAGAAAAACCACAGGGTTGGAATAATGTCCCTGATGGGATGGGTGGGGAGGAAGGTAATCTAAGGCACTCTCGCTGCTTAGCCGGAGACGGCCAGAGAGAAACAGACATCCACTCTTCCATACATCGACCCATTTAAAGCTCAGTTTCATTATCTGGAAAGTTTTGCTGCAGCCCTCCCCCCCTCCCCAAGTCCTACACCCCGTCTCTCCCTTCCTGAACTCTGAAGCCATAAAGTCTTGATTCTCACTTCTAGGGATAGCAATGAAAATGTCACAGTGTATTTTTTTTATATTTACTGGAAAGATTTTTTCAAACGAATATTTATGAATTTGTATCCAAAAACAACAGAGAAGGAGAAAGAACTAAAGGTAATCACATCAAACCTCAGTAAGGCAAACACCATGTGATTTCTCAGTTTTAGGCACGAGGTGTTAGAGATAAATGTTCTTGGTGCAAGTTGGTGGCTAAACTGTTTGCTGAAGAGCAAAGGAGGGAAGACGGGGAAAGAAGGGCAGAGTCCGGGGACAAAGGGTAATGCGCTCAGAGTGTGTTATGTACTTGCAGGAAAAGACCTTATGCAGCCCTGCATAATAAAACGTAAGTTCATTAAGAAGGGCAGAGAGGATAGAGTACGAGTCCTTGCTTATCGCTGCTTTCGCCAATTATTTACATTCTGCTACACTGTATCGGAATCGTTCTTCAATCATTCGGTAGATGTGTCAGAAGCATCTACTTGGTACCACAAGGTCCCAGGAAAGAAAACAGTTAAGGATGGGTTTCTGTGCCTAAGCAACTTGGAACTAGCCTGTGACCTAAAATGGTAAGGCACCAATTTTAAAAGGTGCATTATGCTGTTCAGATGCATCAAGGATTCTGAGGAGAAATATCTGATTCTCACTGGGGTATTAGACAAGACTTCAAGAAGGTAGTTAAATAGGAAAGTGCCAATCCTCGCAGATTAAGGGAATTAACCAGAGGGAAGTCACCAGAAAGAACAGCCCTTCCAAAAGCCCAGAGCTAAATATTACTCAGCGGGAATTTGAGAAACCAGCATAAGAAGAAGTCAGGATAATATGTCATGAAATAATGTCAGTTCAGATATAGCCAAGAATCTAATCCAGTCCTCTGTCCAGTCCTAATTTTCAAAGGGAAAGGGCTAATGTTCTTTGGTGAATTTGAGGTTGTGCGTGAGTGAGTGAGTGTGTGTGTGTGTGTGTGTGTGTGTGTGTTTGCAATGTGCATTCGTGTGTGTGTGCGAGTGCATGTGCATGCATGCATGCATGCATGGGTGCACACATACAACATTAGTGTATACAGAAGACAGAGAGGTAGGTGGTAGGTTCCCATACAATACATATTCTACCGTTCTGATTGCTCCAGAGTAGGCCAATTAAAGAGATGCCAACCCTCTGGAGATTACCGAAATTGTTACACTCGTTCTGAAAGTTGCAGCCAACCAGGAGGGATCTTCTCCACAAGTATGCAGAGGGGACCTGCATTATCTGATGCTACCAAACTTCAAGTGTGACTAGATGCCTCTGGCTCTTGCACCAAGGAGACACTAGCTCAGCGAGGCTCTCTCCAGTCATCTTATGCACCACAGCTCATGCTCCCTCCCTCCTATATTGCTCTCCATGCTTGGCTTTTTGGAAGCCACTCCTTGGATTAAATAAGGTTTTTCACAGTGACTGAATCAGAGTGAACAGCATGATAGAATGGTGAGGATGGAATGCAGCATGATAGAAGATATGCACAGAAATGGAACCTCAATATGAAGAATTGTGGAGTCCATAATAAAGAACTGGGACACTTTCTTGAGATGCAATGAAGGAGTATGTATAGCTTTACCAATGGGTCAAAGTCAAGGTTGTATACTGAAGCAGTTTGTTTGGCCCGGTAAATACTTTCCAGTCCTGCATTAAGCTAGGTCTCTCTCTGCCTTCCCTTGAGTAGGCGAGCTGTCTTTCCTTTGGCCAGAACAGCATTGCTCTGGCAGGGTGGGGTTGAAGTGTTTTCTCCAAGTGTCCATAGGTACAGCCGCACTTAAAAGCTTCATGCCTTTGGGAAGCCTGACATGTGTGGAAATCTAAGCTTGCTTTAAAGAGAAGAAAAGCTCCACCAGAATCAGATTTGCATGTTAAAAAGTTCACTGGAGCACAGTATTGTAAAAGGACAGATAGGATGGATGGGGAGAGACTGGAGGCAAGAGAACGTGCCAGAGAGTTAGACTAACCATCAAAACCGCGCATGCAGAACACAAGGGAAAATGTCAGGAATGGCTACGGATACCCCTTTAAAGCCCAAAGTCTAGCTGGATGCACTCTCTCTCCATGTGAACCTGTAACCCCATAATCTAAATGCAAATGTTGAGGTGTCATAGCCGCATCATGGTTTGACAATACTGATGGGAAACACAATAAATACTGAGGCAAATACACCAGTCAGAAGTAAAGGAAATTAATAGCCCAGCTTAGCTGGGCTCACAAATGAATCACTCCGAAAGCAATTTTGTCCTGTTGCAAAATGAGATAAACACCTACTTGCCGGTTATTTTAGGAATAACACAAATCAACCCATCTGTCTTACCTCAGTGCCACTCATCATACATTTCCAAACTTATCACTTCCTGAAGAGTCACCCCACGGATGCCAGCAGACACTTTATGTTGACAGTCTATGGCATGACCCACAATCCCAGTGTCACTCCGGAGCAGCCTGGCAACCCTGAACGACTGCACATCTGAGCTGAAAGTGACTTGTTCTTTAGAGAGCAGGGGAGGGAGAACCCGGGGTTGCTGGCCAGATACGGTCTTCAAATGACATTGGCAAAGGGAGCTGAAGGCAGAAGCGCCTTTTGAAAAGAGGATATGTAAATGTTAGCACAGAGAACAATTTACTGCAAAGCAAATGACTAATCAATATCTGATCGTGGGGCAGACTGTCCAGCAGGGCTGTCAGGCTCATATTCAATGTCTGATGGGTGAGCCTTGAAAGAGAGACTGCTGGGTTTGAATTTTACTTGCTTCTTCTTTTTTTTTTTTTAATTCAGACATAAATAAGCTTGCTGATCGTATCACTGTCTCGGATTTATGATAAACACACGAGAGCATAAGAATCCCAGAAAACCTCCCTGAGTTTTGTGATTTCTCGGAGCAAATATTGCCTATGTCCTCCATGACAAAGAAGGAATCGAAAGGAGCAGAAGCTCAGAAAGCCCCTGCAGTCATGGGAAGGAGCTAACTGTCACAGAAGATCCCAGGTTAAAGCTCGGAGTAGAAGAGCAAAGTTCTGTGAATGTGTTTTATGACCAGGGCAAGCTGCCTGCAGAATAACGATCCTCTGTTATATAGTATCCGACACGACGTATTTCACACATCTTAAATTAACCATGGTGGGGACCACATAATTAACACCTACTTATTGTTATCATTCTGGGACCTTGAGAAGTTCGCCAGACTCTTCCTCCATAAGAGCAGCATCAAAATGCCTATAAATTCGATGCTGCTGCTGTGAGCTCACTGAGGTTGCCTTCCCGTCAGCGGCAGTTCAAGGGTGATCTCCACACAAGGTATTCATCAACTTTCTCATGATGTAAGCTGGAGTTGTGGACCCCAGACCTCTGAATCTTCCAGATGGGTCCTTATACACCCCAAAGCGTCCACCACTGCTCCTGAAAATATCAACCTGGGACCCCGTCTTCAGGCAAGGTATTTCTGCAAGGCAAGCAACTTGTCTGTTTCCAGCCCAGGCTATGATGGAAATTTCTATCCCTGCCCTTCTTTCTTTTTCTCTGCATCTTAACATTTATATTGGTAATTATCTGTTCAGGAAAGCTGATGATTTGCAATTAACAGCATCAAAACCTGCTGAAAAGTTACCTGAACTCTTAGAGATCCCCACCAGAAAAAAAAAAAAGAAAGAAAGAAAGAAAAAAAATCTGAGACAGACACTAGAGACCTCATATGCTAAGGATATTAAACACCATTTTTTTAGTCATACAAGGCCACTAGGTCCTTGGTTTCTTCAGGGAAGGCTGCAGTGGGTGTCTCCTGTAGTAACCATGAGGCCCTGGCACCTCACAAGCAGGGCCTCTCAAGTCTCCTTGAATAAATAAATCAATACAGACCCCCTTGCCTCAATAACACTGAAATAAAAAGAAATGAAGGTGAGCTGAGAAATATAATTCTTTGAATGGTTTGACTGCCTAAATCAGAAATGAAGGTGGTTCTTGAATCTTCAGGATAACCTACGGAAGCTGCCACAATTTTCTTCTACTTCACAGGTGATGGGAAAGAGCCTCAGATCAGAAAGTTGAGGGACTTCCCAGGTCATGACTAACCACTGTAACTGCCACAACCAGGTTCAAGTCCAGACTTACTGGCTTAATAACCCAGTGCAGATGCCAACAGTGAGTCCGTAATCAGTGTAGTGCCAACGGCTAACCTCTCCAAGAGCAGTAAATATTGAGACAGGAATTTAAGCATTGGCTCCTCCTGGCTTCTCAACACACAAACAGAGAGAAGGGGTGGACATGAGAGAGATTTTATTTGGATAAACTAATTCAAAGTCTCTGCAAACTAACTAATCAGTAATGCCCTTTAAAGTATAAGGCTATACAACGTGGTAAAAACTATGTCTCTAGTTTCTTACCTTTAAATGTGTTCATCACAGGAAGCAGACTGACTGGGACATGTGTCCCCAGAAGGACTGAGAAGAAGCCTGGTAGCAGGATGAGCTACCCTAAGGCAAGTGAGTCTCCAACACGGGGAGGCAGGGACAAGGCAAGTCTCCCTGGCGCCTTTCCCCGGCCTGCAAATGATGTCTCAAGGGCCAACTTATGATGGCAGAAAACACCAAAAGCTTGCCCAGGGCACATCGAACACTCTAGCAAGGGTGTACCAGGGGTGTCCCAGGAGTCTGACAACATCACTGATAATTGCAGTTTCCTGAGGACTCTGTGTGTTCCCATAGCCAGTACCTAATAACTTTAATTCTAGAGTCTCAGGTCTCTGTTCCAGTGAAGGAGTCCTCACAGGAGACAGCTGCCCTGCCAGTTTCTCAAATACAATTATTTTTATGATGAGGTTCAAGGAAGCTCGGGGCATCAAGAGGACTCCTCAGATCAATATCACGTTCACAGCCCTTCTCTCCAGCTCCCATCTGTTAAAGGACGAGTCAGCCTGGGTGGCCGTTTTCATCCCTGAACCACGCTGTAGGTCAGCAGCTGCCCTGCCTGCCTCTCTGTACTGCAGGTGACCTGCCGCAGTCCTGGATCACAGCTGACTAAATGAACTGGATAATTAAAAGAGGGGATGAGCCATGCCTGGAGATTCTGTTTGCCTCATCGAGAACACTGTGTCCTTTTGATCAATCTACTCGGGGTTTTGTTTTTATTTTTCTCCCTTTGAAAAATGATTAGCCTTGAGAAACTTCCTAAGCATGGCACCATCCACCATTAGCTGTCAGGGCCAAAGTCTTTAAGAAGTTTTAAATGGCTTTGCACTCAGAAAACTCTGATAAAGACTAGTAAAGGAAGCACGGAAATCGATAACTTTTTTTTTGCATCATCAAACAAAGCACGAAAGTTTTCTAAAATTTTAAAGTTTGTATAACAATAAAAGTGTTTGTTTCAAAATGTATGATCAGGTAAGAATGAAGGTGGGAACAGAAATGAATCAGACTTTGGGGATGGTTGTCCCAGTACAATTTCCAAGAATCATATGATTAACTTATGTATGTGTATGTATACACATGTGTATATATGTATGTATATATATGTCATACACATACATGAGCATATGCATATATGCAGAGATACACTGTATGTGTGAGAGTGAGTGGGGGCAGAGAGAGAGAGAGAGAGAGAGAGAGAGAGAGAGAGAGAGGTTATCAGTTGCACGAAAGTGTAATTTGCTAAGTTCTGTCAATTTACATTTCTTCCAGGAGAAACTTTAATAAGTCAGGATACTCCACTGAGCCCGAAAGAGAACTCTTTGTCCCCTCATTGTACAGTGCTCCAGACACACCAGGAAAGTGGGGCTCTGTGGTTTTGGTTGGCATAAAAATGATGAATGCATCAGCAAGGTTGCCATTAGACAACGATAATACAGTCAAAACAACAGAAATGCAAAGACTCCAGCCAGAAAGGACCTATAAGAACCCCCCAAAACCTGGGTAAGACCCTCAGAATAGAATCAATTTCAGAAAAGTAGCCAAGGTTTGCCTATGCTTATCATGGTTCTGTAACCAATGTTTACACCAAATAGAAATGTCACCTCCTTCTGCAGATCTGCCTTTTATCCATTTGTCTCCAGACCTTAGCTAGAACACCTTAGCATCCTCCACGAACATGTATACATGGGATAAGTTATGACCAAGAGAGGCGAACACTGCTGTACTCATTAGACTCTTACCTTGGAAAGCTTGTCTCTATCAATGTCATCTATAGGCTAGCATGATACTAGAGAGCCTAGTCCAAATTCCAGCCAGCCATTCACAAGTTTGGGACCAATGGCTTAGGATCACTGTGAGTCACTTTAACCTTCTATGTGATAAAATGGTGATGCTTCTATGTAATGGGAAAGGTGGCACATCTCATATGGAGCACTGTGAAAATCAAATAAAGTGATATCTGACTATAAAATCGTGAGAAAATTGCCTCACAAATAGTTCTCCAAAAAGGAAATTGAATTTACCATGATTAGATTGTTAAAAGAGAGAATTGTGTGTTCAACTCTGAATGAATGTCAATAACAAAAGGAACTAAGGCTGATCTCAGTACCCAGTATCCAAGTTAATATTCGTGTTTATCACATTGTGTACATACAACACATGTGTGTGTGTATCCAATGAGAAAAAAAAATGACTCGTCACCAGACAAGTGATGCTAAAATCAGTGTGTATGCACACTTCTGACAGTGGCTGTCTTTTGCTCAGTTTTCCTTCATTTTATTAGACACATTTAGATGAATTCAACATAAATAATTCTTTGTCTTCTTTCTCTTAAGAATAGCATGGGTCTGGCTCTGTTAAACCTTTGCTGACCTTCCTGCAGCAGAAATAAAACTCTGAGCTTTTTGGTTAAATGAAGCAGGGAAACATCACTAACCAACAAAGCCACACTAAGACAACAGCCACAGAAAGTAACAGAACACCCTTCATTTTCTGAGTGGGGGACCCACATCATTTTACCAGGAAGAACAAAATGGTCTCCTAAGGAGTCATGGTGCATCACAGAACAGAAATGCTTTAGTCGGGCGGGGGGGGGCATCAGCAGCTGTAAACGTGACTCCATATAAGGATACCTATTTTTATACTTAGGGAACAATAAACCTGAATGTTCTGGTCATCTGAAGCATAAATATAAATGATAAACATCCTTCCAATAAATTTCAGGCATAAGATTTCATCTTCCACATATCAATTCTTGACACAGCCACTAAGGCCAAGGAGAACTGTGGTTGTCAGGGTAACCTCACATCACACTAGAATTAGAGCCAAAATCCTCCATGAGTTGTTCAATTGAGATCCACAGGTGATGCTATAATTCTATGGCATCAGCCCTGGCAAACAAACCCTATGCCATCACATAACAAGCATCTCATTTTAATAACATCTATAATGTATATCTGATCAACTAGGTAGCCCCTGTGGCTTTGGGGCCTTGGAGAGAGTTAAAGAAAACACCATGTAGTATATTGGAAAGAGTACAAGACATGTCATATTAAAAATAATATATTAATAATGGATTACATTTGCAAGAGCCTGAAGTGTTAAGAGGACTTTGTTGCAACTGTATTATCATTTAAAGCAAAGATGATCAATGGGATAGAAATTTTTTGTTGCCAAGAAGCTAGGGCGCCAAGATTAAAGCTGCCTACTCAAAGATGTTTGGTTTAAAAAGTGAGGCAACCAAAGCTGACACCCAAGCAAACTGAGAAAAAAGACCAGGCATAACCAAACCTTGTCTGCCTGTCTTCAGCTCATGACGCCACCAAAGCCTTCACAAGCAATGTCTCCTCCAGGCCCCATCATACCTATCTGTTCATCTGGGCATTGGACAAAATGGCTGTCTCTATCTTAAAGATGAAGTAACTAAGGTTAGTAAATGAGTGACATGTTTGATGAGGTGTTACTGAAAAGATGGCCAATTCAGTTTTGACCATGTACTGTTTTAGTAGAAGTCACCCCATGGAGTTTCCTTTGATGGGTCATCACCTTCAAATGTAGAGGGTCTATCCTAAAACCATCTCCTGTTCCAGCATTTAATGTTCCCGTAAATAAAGAGTAACTCATTCCCCAAGTCCTCACCCACTACTGCCTACCGTCAAGACATGCTCTAACCTCCTTATACCAGACACAAATCCTTCCTCTCCTATCTTTTCTCAAGCACCCACATTGTTCTTATATCCAGCTATAGCCCACTATGCCCTATGGGCTCTGCTGGCTTTGTGCCTTCTGCTTAAAATGTTCTCTTCTCTACCATTCTGTGCCTAGAAAAGCCTGCTGAGTTCCACTACCTACCTTGCCCTACCCTCCTCCCCTCCACCACACACACACACACACACACACACACACACATACACACACACTTCATGGAGGAATAGTTCTCAACCAGGTAAGACAGAAGTGACGTTCAAGGTTACTGCCTCCTGTCTATCTCAGAGCCCGTTCCATTTTCCAGCACTTCTTTGGTGCTATGCCCATCTCCCTCAGCTGGCCCCAGGGACCACATCCTCTTGGGTACCCAACACACAACTCTTCTTTTATAAATGTTCACCTAGTGAGCAAAGAAAAAGATTGCTGTCGGAAGAAGGGTTTACAAGTTCCAATTCGAGCACTGAAGTTGTAACTAGCACCCCCTCCCTGCAAAATAAAAAAAAAAGCATTAGAAGCTGAATAACTAATTCCACCATCACCCTACACAACTCTTCTGAGTCAACAAAGGTTAATGAATATCCAGGAAGTGCCAGGCAGAGTTCTGAGAACATATAGCCTGCAATAAGCAAGACACATTCCCTGCTCTTACAGAGCAGTGATGTTAGACAGGAGGCCTATAGAGTCAATCTATCAATAGCTATTCTACGAAATGCCATGTGCTAGAAGAGAGAACTTTCACACTGTCTAGGAAAAGAGATGGCATGCATCCTGCCAATGATGTCTAATTAGACTGGATGAGGGAAAGGAAAGCACTTAGATTCTGTCTCCCCTTCTCTAATTCACATAACTAGTCAAACAAAACCACACTTTATTAAAAATATTACAATTTGAAATACGACTAAGACGCAAGAAGGTATTCGAAGGCACTCCTTTTTAATATTAGTTTTTGAGGAACCTAACATGCCTATTAATGTTGAAGATGATATCAGAAAGACAGTTGATTGTCTTAAACACCTTGGAAGGATCCATTCTACTGCATGTGTGAGCTCTTGTGAGCATGTTTGCATGCACACACACACTCTCTCTCTCTCTCACAAACACACACACACACACAGAGAAACACAGCAAGTTAGCTGAGGCTCTGTGAGGTTATGAGGACTCCTCCTGCTGAACCCCTTAAGACCAGCCTCTAGACTGCAGGGCATATGAGCATCCTTAGCACTAATGAACCCCATTTATGTGAGTGAACACAGCACAATGAGGCTTGTCACTAATCCGTCCTCTTCATCTGCCTTCAGCTTTTATTGAGTGCTAAGGACACTTTGCATGAATTATCTTACTGAATCTTTTCAGCATCCCTAGGAGGGTACTTCTAGGACTATCCCCGTTTTGAGAAAGTGCAGACTGTGGCAGACACATTGACTGTGAAACAGTAGGTGTGGGTTTAGGCTCTTGAAAGTGGTAGAGTCCAGGCCACCTTCTACACATCAATTATCCTCGTAACTTTGTGAAGCTTCATATACAGAGCAAAGGAAGGAAGGAAGGGAGGGAGGGAGGGAGGGAGGGAGGGAGGGAGGGAGAGAGAGAGAGAGAGAGAGAGAGAGAGAGAGAGAGAGAGAGAGAGAGAGAGAGAGAGAGAGAGAAAAGAAAGAAAGATTCCAGTATCAGAAATGATCATCAAACTTCATTTGGGTTTATGAAAAGACCGTCATTGCTGGGAAGCCTGCTTTGACAATCTCCTGGAGACCCGGTGTCTCTGCTGGGACAATTAAAAAGCATTCCCTTCTAAGCAGCTAAGCAGAACAGAACTCTCTGGGCCTGCGGTGGCTGCTAACAACGCTGTCACCCCCACTTTGTTTAGTCAGCGTTTGTTCCTCAATGACTTTCTTCTCCTGCTATGTGCTTAGGTTACCGATAGAAATCCGAGTGTCTGCTAATGCAGAGCATAGCTTTGTGAAACGCTGGCTTCCTACCTTCTGCTCTCCCAGAAGTGACCTTCGCACCAGGGTCCTGAAGGTAGAGCTTCATGCGATTTCGCGCTCCATTCGAGATCTGGTGGAAGGGCTTTTCCACATGTTCCTGCATTAACATCCGCAACTCAGATTTTTTCTTCTCCTACACAAACAGCATCCTTTCAGAGTTCCTCAGGCACCTTCCTCACTTGACCTACCTAATTTAGAGAAGTCCCCAGTGTCATCTTGGTCACAGTGTTGTTCTGTGACAGCTAATACATACGCATACATTACTGCTGACATTTAAAAACATCCCTAACAGTTTGTGTGAGGACACGGTAAACAGATGCTATGGGATTTTTTTACCCATTATCAGTCATCTCTGAAGACTGCAGTCAAGTGACAGGTTTTTGAGACTTCTCGGTCTAACAGCAAGAGATTTATTTTTAATAGAATATTGATATTATGGTACAAAATGATATTTGATGTTTACTTTCCCCCCTCCAGCAATGCAGTTCAGTTTGGTGTGTTACTGTGAGGCCCAGGTACCCTCTAGACGCTCCTTAACTCTGTTGTGGCATTTTTTTTCCTGGGGAGGGGGGAGTCGCAGACTTTTATGAACTGTCTGATTAAAGCGGCTCCATCTGAATGCAGATTAAAAGTTCCAACACCTGAGAGCTCAAATCCAATGAATATTTATACCCCAAACCAGCAGATGAATACACTCTAAATCTTCAAATGCAAGTCTAGTCATGGGTTTTATCTTATTTTAGGACTTACTTTTTATTAAAATGAACTCTTGCATATTTACACTACAGAAATAAATGTTATTTGCAAGCACAATGCAGTGGAAACCTTACAGAATGCACGACCTGGGGGAAAGCAACTTTGCTCTTCGGGCAAAGGTTTTCTTTCTTTCTCAGGTCTTCCTCCAAGAGGAGTTTTGGTATAATTGGAGACACAGAAAATACATTCATTTGGGGAACGTATTTGTTTAGTAACCCCCCCCCCCAAAATCGTACGGGACCTTCTCCGCAAGACCAAGATCGTGTTGATTTAACATTTGCTCAGCATCATCTTAACAAGTTGATTTGTCTCTCTGTCAGGTGGCTTAACACATTTTGGGTTTATGTTGAATGTCCCACCTGACAGTTGCCAGGTGCTCCTTGTACTAGAACAAGGACCAAACTCGAGATGTACCCTCAGGTGCACAGTCAGACAACAGTCTAAAAATGCCCATACTACAGTTCCTTACCTGCCTTCTTCGGGAACCCAGTGGAGGTAAATATTGTCATAAAATGACATCACAAGGTTAGTAAATGATCCCCAAACAGGTCTGAAGAAAAATGTTTCATCTTAGCCCAGGCTTCCCCTAGTCCCCCAACAACCTTTTGCTGTTTGCCAAGATATAAGAGGCCCCCAAATGGAAGGCCAAATGGGCTCATCAGAATTAACTTCTGGTTGAACCCACCGGCATCTGGAGACACCCATCCCCTCGCATTCCGAGGGCTCAGAATGTGCAAATCTGCCATTCCACCCTGACTTACTCCTTCTTTTTCATAAAGTAAGCTCAAAGATGAATGTTTACAAATCCAGCCAGTCATCATTTCTTCGTTTTAATGCTTAAACGCTTCATTTTGATTGCTGTCTTTTTGACATTTTACCAAGGAAATATGTTTGTGTGTTCGCAGTGCCATTGAATCAGCAATTAGACCTCCATATTCCAGATGTCAGGAAACTTTTCAATGCATCTCCCAATAAAATTTATTTCTGAACTTTGAGAAAGAAAAAAAAAGATGTACTTTGTATAAATTAGGCATATTATCCTCATTTTTCTAATTGCTGTGTATGCACAGTGAAGGCTTCTGAAACTACTGATTCAAGGATTTCCCATAATTCTACATAATAATTTTTCTTGCGATATTCCATACAAGTTTTAATGGGAACCATGTATACATTTTGGTTCACTAAGATTTCTTCAGGTGGAACAGGCTTCATGGCGTGAATTTGTGCTGTGAGCCGCACCCTACAGTTTACATCCACGGGAGTCTTCAAAAGCATTGGCCCTCTGAAGAACATGGGAAAGTGAATGTTCAAAACAAAGGAGAACAAAATGGAATTCTTGTCTCATCCATACCTGCACCGAAACAGTTAAGTTCCTAAGTTCCTTTTGCAGCCCTGGTTCTGACTCTTGTCTCCTACACAGGCCAGCTCAGAAGCAGTATTTCTGTAACCCAATGGCTAGCATATGTCTAGATGCTTAGAGCAACACAATGCCAACGTTTTCCTCTGGCAGACCTTGGCGAATGACAGACTGCTTCTCAGCCCTTTGCAACAGCTCCTAATGAACTCTTTACAAACCACAATAAACCCAAACGGCTGCACAACTGGCATCCTGGCAAGACTCGGGCATTTCAGTGAAGTGAGGAGCTATCTCCACAAGGCACATCTTGAGGAAACCCAGGCCTAGCTGGGTGGGAGAGAAAAGAACTGTTTCTGTATTTCTGCTTACCTGGATCCAATCATTAATTATATGTGTGCATCGCTAACTGAACAAGCCTTGCTGGTGGCTCTCCTGCAAAAGGCCTAAGTGTGACTGTTTTTGCCTGTAACATGTATTCCTGGACACATTCTTCTCTCATGAGAAAAATGACACCATCAGATGTTCCTCTGACAAAGGTTTTGTTTGGTATATACCCACGTTGAGAGGATAACACCAAAGGAGTCTGATTCTCTATTCACTACGCCATCAGTGGAAGGAGTCTGTAGATGGCTTCTTCTAGCCTAACCCACATTCTTCTCAAAACCTCTGAGCACAAAGTCATCTGTTGGAACAGAACTGCGAGCTGCCTCTTTCCAGTTAGAAGTCATACGAGAGCTGCTACTGCTCTAGCAAATTTATTTTGCCTTTCAAGGGTTTAATTGCACACAACATGGTGCAGTTTTGATTAATCCTTCAGAATTTAATATATACTCTGGGGGGGTCAATATGTTGATTCTCCGTGCATCGCTATCATGGGAGTAACTGGAATGCATTTAAACACCGCAGGAGGTACACTTCTCCAACTTACCTGGCCCTGCCAAGGGTAAAAAGTGCTCATTAATGACTCCATCCAGGAGGGGAGCCAGCAGAGGGAAGCGCTTCCTCCCTGACACTATTTCTGGTTTGTTTGGCAGGCACATGTCCCTTGGGGAGGTCCCAGGTGAGCCACGCACTAGAGTCTTCCAGGTTCATGCCCTGATCATTTTAATGAGAAAGCAGTGTCCAAACATTGGCACCTTGCATCCAGCCAACATATGGGGATGCTGTACAAGTGCTTAATTGAACTATTTAGAGACTATGAAGGGGAGAGTCAGCTGGGTCAATGAGTGCTAATTCTCTGACTTGAGGTAGAGAGGGGTCATCCAAAGGTAATAATGAGCCCACTGGCAATTTCCACAGAGGACACTCTTTAAACTCTGGGATCCATGCTTCCAGAGTTAAAGGGATCGTGTAGTGTAGAGACACTAGGAGAGACTGTGCATATCTAACCGTGTGAACCTGGGTAAGAAGAACCAGAGGTGAGGAGGTAGCAGCAGCACACTTGAGAAGCCAGTGTCCCAAGTGGCCCCAGGAGAGAGGTGTGCTCTGGTAGAAGAAGAGAAACAGAACAGAGCATCAAATAGAGCACGAGCAGATATACACAGAGAACCACATAAAGACCAAGGTCAAAGTTACAAACTTGGGAAATAGACTTCTGAATAAAATGCAATTTGCCAACCCCTTGATCATCAACTTTAGCCTCCATTAACGGTGACGAAATAAATGTATGTTGAGTGAGATATCTAGCCAATAGTCTTACGTTACAGCTTCCCGACCTAACTAAAGCTGGTCCAAAGCAATGAGCTCCCTACCATTCCATTCTCCCCAACCCCATCTCATAGAGACACAAAGGAAACAGCTGCCTCAAGATCAGTTACCTAAAGCTGCTAAGTGCAAAAACGCAGGAAGTTACCTTCCAAAATTCAGAGACCCAGCCAAGTCTACTGGTCCACACCTAGCTTCTATACCGTTACATAAAATCATGGGTGTATGATGTATAAGTGGCATAAGAGTAGAAGCAAAATTTCCTAGGGAACGAGGGGGAGTAAGAAGAAGAGAGAGGAGTGTAGAAGAGAGGGGTAGCAGGCACGGGAACAGAAATGTGCTCAATAGACAATGTACACTGGTGTGAAAGTGAACTTATATAATACAGTATCATGCACAGTAAATAAGTGCAGTGAAAAACACATTAAGACGGCAGCACAGGGAATGTAGGAAACCACATTGAGGAGCCTAGGGAACCGAATGGCTTTTTGCCATGGGCAAATTCATGCCTCAGCATCACTTCAATGTTACTAAAGCCACAAACAAGGGTCAACAGGAGACCATTGCCTTTAAGCCAAAGCTCTTTTCCAGATCCTTTCCCTGAAGGACTAGCCAAACAATTGAGTAATATCTATCCCATTTTTTTTTCTAGCTCACACATAGGTAAAACTATCAGATCACTCTACGATAAAATTTATTCTAGCCACCAACTTCCACCCTCCACAAAAGCCACCTTCCACAAAATTTTCTCAGAACTATTTCTATGTTGTCACACAAGCATCTACCAGGCTCCTTGCCAAAAGGAAACAGAAGCACCAGAAGGCTAGGATCATCATGGAAGCCAAGGTTCTGAGTATATAGCTGCCCACACCCCTGGGCTGTGTGCTCACTAGATTAAACCAGCTACAAAACAGGCAAAAGTTAGAACAACAAACACACCGCCAGGACTGTAGTTAAACTACAACACAATGGGGCCACCAAGTCATGTGTGCCCCTCTTGATTCCCCTAAAGAATCAGGTGACTCACCCGAGACCCAAGAATTGTGTCTATCCAACCACAACCTGTTCCGATTCAGTGTCTCGAGTTGAGTCAGGTCTCTTTCAAGCGCCAATTCTTGGCAGTTTTAAGAACCACAACCTAAGGGACAACTGGACACAGTCCAAGTGGCTGCCTTAGATGCAATAGGGTACACAGAAGGGGCACGTGTTTACTCAACATGTAAGTTAAGGTCAACAAGGAAAGGTACACTTCCTGTTCACAGATCCTTTAGGGCTGTTTGTTTTGGGGCCTCTGGCTGTTCCTGGTTAAAAACCCAAGAGCATGTGCCTAGGAATAACCAGCTTGGTCATGTGAAAAGCCTTCTCTGCTATGAATCATGAACATCTTCCCAGTCTCACTGAATCCTGGGTTAGATAATCAGAGAGAATTCTCTATCAGTCTCTCTCTCTCTCTCTCTCTCTCTCTCTCTCTCTCTCTTTCTCTCTCTCTCCCTCCCTCCCTCCCCTCACAGTACAAAGGCCTTTGAGCATTTGAATGCCCCCACTTTGACCTGCAGGCTCAATTCAGCCAGGACTACCACAAGAAATCCACCCGAATGCAAAGACCCTAGTATGTGCGTGTGAATACATTTCTCCCTATCTGAAACCCCAGCAGGGACTGTCTATTAAGCAAGAGTATTGATTTTGAGACTTGTTCCTTTAACCTGCAAGACACTCAGTGGCCTCAATCCAGCACCTCTTTTAACTTCTTGTGTTTGGAGCTGTATATTGTGATCCACCAAGGGAAGCTAGCTTCTATTAGCAATGTCTCCCCTTGGATGCCGTGGAGCTCTCCAGGGCAATGTTTCATCCCGTGGATCGATGGTAGATGCAGCGTGCATCCACCAACTGTTTTAACTGAAGCAAGTTACCAGGTAGGTTTTCTCCATCAACAGAAACTTCTGATAACTTTACAGATTATTTTTCTTTTCTCTTCCCTTCTTTCTTTGCTATAAAATTGTTATAATCAACAAACATTAATGAATCTGTAGAGCACAAACTGAATACATAAGTTTTTTAAAGGATAAGTAGAAAGAAAAGCAGATTTTTAAAAGATTTATATTTTATTTATATATGTGCATATTTGTGTGTGTGTTCGCGCATCCTTGTGGATGCCCACAAAGAGGCCAGAATAAGGTGTTGGATGCCCAGGAACTGGAGTTACAGGGCTTTGTAGGCTACCCAATGGGGTGCTGGGAAGCAAACTTGGCTCTGCAAGAGCAATAAGGACTCTTAAGCCCTGAGTCATCTCTCTAGCCACAAAGCAGATATTTATACTAATTGCTAAAATTTTTCAATGATGGCAATCAATGACAAACACACAAAATTCAAGCATGGTCCTTGTCACCTGGCTTTTCTGCCAATCTCCCGGCTCTAAGGATTATGACAGTGTGCATTAGAGTCCTGAGTATACCCTTCCATGACTGCAGACTTCTTTTCCTGAGTCCCTTCACACATAAATAAACACTTGAGCATGGAGCAGGTGAAGGACATACTCACCGACACCCAAGGGAAGAAATCATTTGTAAGCATAAATGACGGACCTGAATGCACCCAAGAAGAGGACTATGCAACACTCTGGTCCAGAGTGCCTCCGTGGGGTTAAACAAAAGAGAAGAGCCCCTAAAGCAAGGTACCTGAACACTTAGCTGAATGCCTTCTTCTAAACCACCCACTCAACCCAAGCAAGCTGGCTTCTTTCCCAGAAGTAAAGCTAAGTGCTCAGGTGCTTGGGGTTCCTAGTACAGGCAGGTCTGTCTCCTGTCTTACCACCCTGGAGATCATATGGACAGCATTGCTGGGTCAGGATCCAAAAACTGCCCACAATATCTGCCTGCTTGCCATCTGGCTGCAGGAGACACTGGGACCCAAGAGCACAGGTGAGAGAGTGAATGTGTCCTCAATATCGATACCAAGGGTAAACAAAGCATGATGGCGGCCAGAGCTGGAAATAAATCCATCTTCAAACGCTGGGGACATATGCAGAGATAAAGGTGGGGACAGCCCTAGATAAACTTGAGTTATATTCGGGAAGGCATCCGTCTTGGGTCAGCTATCTAATCACAGGTCCTGTAATCACACAGCCTCAAGACAAGAACAAGGGATTTCTTTTGTTCACAGTAATGCCGAGGAACTCTGATTTTTGTGGCTGATCACTGGACATTGCTGGTTTGAAGACATGCTGAAAATAGCACTTTCTCCGAGTCCACGCGTAACCACAAGAGGATGATAATACACTGTGCCTGGAACTTCGTCTGATTCCATCCAGGCCTCCAGGAACTCCTAAAAGGCATGCCAGCCCCTTGTTGCATGAGATGCTGGATTATATGCCAAAGCCCTAAAAATAGGACTCTGCTTATGAAAGGGGGGAGACAAAGAGGTGAATCTCTTTCTTTGTGCTCACACAGCTAAGAAAGGCGTGACAGAGGAATTCTTTCAAATTCTAAGTGTCTGCCAAGCATACTTATCGTCAGAAGCACGCGAGCTATGTGTCTCTTCAAACTTGTAGGCAATAGATCTTCTGCCTCACTAGGCCCTTCCCCAAAAGAAAACAAAACTAGAGAAAACCCCATCTAACAGTGATGAAGAGGGTCCTCTTGATAGGCCAGACTGCCACTGTTCTCTCTCCTCTGAACCATATTGGATAATTCTCCTAACAAAAGACTAATAAAGAGTTAAGAGAACTCCAGAGAGAAATAACCACCATGTATGGGCTTTAAACAGCTTTTAGAGACACCAGGACCTGCTGAGCCAGGATCCTGAAAGCCATGAGTTAGGAAGCAAGATAGCAAAAAGAGAGGCTGAAGATATGGCTCAGCGGTTTGACGGCGCTTCCTACTCTTCCAGAGGACGTGAGTTCGGCTCCCAGCACCCATGTCTGGCCCCTTATCACCACCTACAACTCCAATTCCTGGTGATCTGATACCTTGTTCTGGCCTCTGAGCACACCTGCATACACATCACAAGCACATAAACAAAAACTAAACTACATCTTTTTCTTAGATGTGGAGCAAATGAGGAGGTGTCACCCCCACATTCAAAAGACTTTGATACAATGCCGACCATCCCCTCAGTGGCTCACAAATCAGTGGTGCATTCGGTCGGGGGTGACACATCTTGCCCAGAGGCCTCAGAGGCCATGTTACATGTCCTGCTGTATTGAGCTCATCCAGCCCTTGGGTTCTTAGCAGCTCTGCAGCTGACACAGGAGGTGTGAAGTCTTATCACCATCTGGGTATTGATCGGGAGTCAGCCATGCTGATACAGTTCAGCTCCAGATCTGTGGTTTACTAACCAGCAACACCATTTTGTACTTCTCAAAGTAATGAGCAGGGACTGTCAGCAAAGTAGAGACAAAGAGCCTGCCATGCAAGAAATTAATTCATGAAGGACAATTGGGAACTGCCGGGAAAATGGCACAAGGGCTCTGTCTTCGCATATCACATATCAGAGGGCCAGCTATTGTCTTAGAATCCCCACTGTGGAGCCAAAAGTACGAATGAGACAAGGGCCATGGAAGGGAGATGAGTGTCGTGTGGTGGTTCTTACCTACTTAAGAGCAAAGCCTACTGCTGCGCTTGGACTCAAGAGTAAACAGGACATGCTCGCTAATCAGGACCCAGGGATGTGACTGTTTGAAAGGAAGAAACTCGGTTTCCCACAGTGAAAATGAACAACCATGTCAGGCCAACAGGTTGTAAGAACAAATGCCAGGAAAGGGGACTAGGTTTCTAATGGAGACACAAAGTCTATTACCAGAGGTTGAAGAACTACAGCTTTCCGCTGAAACTTAAGACTCATAACACTAATTTATGAAGCTTCCCTAACACCCTCAAAGAACTATTTATCTCTCAGGCATTAATTACAAGAGAGTCAGCAAACCATATTCCACACACTCTTTTAAATCCATGTGACTTAACCAATCTGACGTCATGCTATAGAGAAGTAACTCACTCCACACATAGGTCTTAAAACCAACCTCAGTGAAGAGTTCCAGGTCCCGTAGATCTGGGGTTAGAGCAAAAGAGTGTGCTGTCCTCCTGACATAAGCATTTTAGGATGGATTGATATGAAGATCTGATGAACGAGGAAAGCATGTACTACAAGGGGAGGTTCTAAATACTACAGAAAAATATGAGAAGGAAACGAAGAAAGGGAGCTAAGGCTATAATATTAAAGTGACCGTAATGGTAAAGGAAGATCCTGCAAAGAACTTGATGGTTAAGTGAGACCTAAAGCAGATATAAGCATCAGTGCAAAGAAAGACACTTCCAGAGTGATAAAGCTCTGAGTCTGGAGCATACCTGGGAGCAAAGAGCCGAGAGGACACTGGGACTGAGATTAATCATAGCAACAGTCAAAGCACAACAATTAGACCTATTGTATGGGAAAAGTCAAGGGAGAAAACTGTGAGTGTGGGGGTCGAAGTCTTTTTATTAAAAATTTGTATATATGTAATTGGGAGCTTGGAACAGGGTCTCACTATTTACCTCTGGTTGTCCTAGAACTCACTGTATAGGCCTCAAACTCACAGAGATGTACTGCCTTTGTCTCATAAGTGATGGGACTAAAGGTGTGCACCACCACACTTGGCTTATCTGTTTGTATGGCAAAATACTAACTTGAAGGAAAAAAAACGATGATGATGAGAGTAGCTTCTTATTCTTTTATATTTTATTAATTTAATTGTTTATTTGGAAAATGTTTGTGAAGATTCTTCTGTGTACCAGCACTGGGGGCAAACGATACACAGACCAGACAGGCCCTGGCCTCTCATACTATAATGTTAATTTTGATTTTCAACATGACAAGATTTAGAACTGCCATTGATACAAAGCTCTAGGCATGTCTTAAGGGGTTGTCCCGATTAGGTAAACTCAATTGATAAGACCCATCCTTCTAGGAGACAGGGATATAGGACCCAACACTAAATGAAAAGGAAAACAGTGCTTAGTACAAGCATGCATCTCTCTCTGCTTTCTGACCATGAATGTTATATGACCAGCTCCTTTCCGCTCCTGCCACCATATCCTCCCCATTATCTCCTCCACAATCCTACGGAGATGCAAGCCCAAACGAAACCCTCCTTCCTTGGGGACTTTATAACATCAATGAGAAAAGCAAGTAGTGCATAGACTGGCAATGCCATCAAAGTCCAACAATGCCAGGAACTGGGCCACGTACCACGGAGAGTAAACAACAGCTGCAACAAAGAACATGGGACTGAAGAGAAAGTGGCAAAAGATAATGTCACTCAGATAACTTGACTTGAACCCACAAGAATAAAAACTTGCTGGGCGAACCTAGCAAGAGTCATGGAAAGGGCTTATAAATTAATATATGAGGTGATATAAATACTTACAATAATACTTAAATAATGAATATGACCTGTAATAGTACAGCCCTGTAATCCTAGTACTCAGGAAGCTAAGGCAGAAGAACTTGAGTTCAAAGCCAACCTGGGCTATTTAGAAAGAGCATCTCACAAAAGATTAAATGTCTTCAAAGGTAGGAAGGAAGCTAGGTTCAGTCTTGGTTATATGAGTGTTTTAAGCATTTAGGTAATGCATTCACCAATAAGCATTTATTGAGCATATATCGCATATGCACTACTGCACTGGGAAGAGGGATATAAATATCACAGACATGGCTCCTGTTCTCAGGGAAGCTTAAGTCAAATCAGAGGCAAAACTCCCATCTCAAGAGCTGCCACTTGGCCTTACAACAAACTGGGGAAGAGCCAGCAACTCGGAGGATCCTGCCAGCATGACTCCAAGATTGCTGTGAGTTTGAAGCAAAAATAGCAGCTACACGAGTTTTCTTTAGCACTCCCCTCGCTGAAGCCCTGCGTATGTGCCTTTCGTGTATCCAGGCATTCATTCATGGGGCCCTGCTGACCACACGCCCTGCATCTCCAGAGCACTGAAAAACAAGGGACAGAGAGGGAAGAAAGTGTCCTCTGAAGGAGCTTGCAGCCTATCTGCTAAGATACGAAAGAAAATAAGCGCAATATACACAGCATTCCAAGGGAGCATCTGCATGTTTAATCTTGGGATGGTTGTCAGGGGGATTAGCAAATAAAGTGGACAGGTGTTAACTGTTGTGTTTACGTAAACGTCATAAATGTTCAAAATCCTCCCCCCCAGTGCCATGCATGATTTATGATGTTAACTTTAGGAAGGAGTGGAGTGTCCTAAAGACACTTGGCAGAACGCTCTGATGGGGTTCTATAGCGGCCAAGGAGAAATACTTAGGGACATCTGTTTGGTAGCTTTAAGGGTGATTGTCCAGACAAAGTGCTTGTGGATCCCAGTTTTAAAGGAAATAGGAGTGATCCAGGCGCTCTCCCCCATTCCAATGTTGGCACTGGACAATAGCTCCTCAGCACTGTCCTGTGTCTCGGCCAGGAATGCGCTTGTATTCATTCGCAAGCCTGGGGAAAGTGAACAAGGGTGTATGTACGTGTGTGTGTGTGTGTATAGGGGGGTCGTATTCTTTCTAGTTTTCATCTTCATCCTTAGAAGCTAATAAACATTTGCTATCACATGGTTCTCTACTCTGTTCTACAGTGTCAACACAGCTCCTTCATGGAAAAGCGAGAGCGTGGTGGATATGTGTGCACATGTGTGGGCACATGAATGTGGAGCACAGCCCTAAGCACTTTAATTGGGCATTGAGTCCCCACAGCTCCCATATTACCAGTTCTATTTCATGAGGCTTTTTAAAGCCACTGTTAGTATTAACAAAGAGCCACAACCAGCCAGTCCAAAGACAAACCTACTGCCATACTTGCCACTCTCACAGTGTGACGGCTTGCCACCTGCTGAGATAGATAAGGTCATTTTACCATCTCTGCCCACAGACAATGGTACAATAAGTCAATGAATATAACTGCTGTGCCAAGGGCCACACCCTCAATCCCTTTCTCTGAATTTGTCGCTGATTATTTTCTGTAAACCCCTGGGAATCTGCAAGCCTATATAACCAGAATGACAGCTGTCACCTCAGACGCACGATGACTCTCCTTCCAAGCTTTGGCTGTCCCATTTATGGGAGAGTACGCGCTTTTAAAAATCACCTCATTGTTCTGTGTTGGGCAGGAAAAAAAAATAATATCACAGGCTAAGATTGACGAGTAGCCAGTATGGAGCAGCTAGAGACAACAGGATAATGCAAGACGCATAGCGAACAAAGCAAATTTAATAGTGTGGGCCTTGTTTATCCTTCTGCCATCAACTTTAATGATGAGCCTATTTATGCTAAACTTCGCTACATTATCGAAGTCATTAGTGCCTGTAAGGAAGTGATAATGTACTTGAAACTTCCACGCATCCGTGTGGCTTCCTCTGAGTCTTACATTTCTGTGTTGGGAGATGCAGGACCCGTGACTATTTTCAAACATTCTCTTAGAATAACTATTTGGTCTTATGCCCTGGGAAATGGATGCAGTATCAGTCCAGTTTGAGAAGGGAAGTTAAAGACATGTCTTTCACTTTAGGTTTGTAGAGAAAACTCAGGGAGTAAACTGTTTACTATACAAACATGAGGTCCTGAGTTCAGATCTCAAATACTCACATGGAAGCTGGGCATGCTGGTGCACATCTTTAGCCCTAACACTGTGAAAGGAGAGATAGGAGGCTCCTTGAGCAGTCACCCTAGACAAACAGATGGGTTTTGGGGTCAGTGAGAGACCCTGCCTCAAAAGAAAAAAGTGAAACGCTACAGAAGATAACCAACATCAAACTCTTGCCCCCATACGCTCGTGTGCGCACACACACACACCAACATTAGTCAACATTCATGCATGCATCCATCTCACGAAAACACCAAAGATCTCTTTCCATTCGCAATCCCCAACAAAGTACAAGATAATGCTGTTTTCTGGGTCTATGAAACAGAAGATGCTATGTTAGATTTTTCTGGAAGTATTGAAACAGAAAAAGAGGGAGAAATCTTACCCTTCTGTCTATTGGCCACTAACATATAGTTTCATGGAAACTAAATGAAATAATCACAGAAAATCACAGTAGTAAATGCAAAGCCAACATATAAACAGAATACACTTTGGCTCGTGGGTTTGCCATGTGTGTTCTTGGCTTTGGCAAAGGGCAGAAGTGCACAGTTCTACAAGTATGAAGTCCTCAATAAGAAGGACACATAAGGTTAGAACTAAGGAAAGAACCTCAGTTTTCTAGAGCAGTCTCCCCTCTGTCTAGGTGAGCCAGAAGTTCCACAGGATCTCGGATAGTTCAGCCTTGGGATTTGGAGCATCTTTGTCCACTGTCTGGAGAAGCACAGTGCTATCAGAACCTTAGTAGAAATACACACTGAAGATCCCCATCAGCATTTTCCCCAACGATGAGCCACAGTTAGAAAACAAGCTATGTGCTGCCAAAATGAAGCTTGAAAGAGAAAGATCAAGACATTAGCTTCCCTAGGATCATACAGCAGCTCAGATGGGATCTGCTTGGAACAGGCAACTGGGGTGTTCTCTTCAGCATACATGTACCTCTTTTGGCAGCATCCCCTCATCAGGAAATCCTCCTTTGACCACCTTGTCTAGTGGTGCAGTCTAGTGGCTCCCCAGCCCAGGACTCTGTTTTCGCTAGAATGTATTGTCTAATACTGTTTTGTTATGTTTAATTGCCTGTCTCCCCTTTCCAGAACACATTTCACACGGTTGGAAATAGACGTGTCATTTTCATCTCCACAGCTCCATGCCTGGAACAGGGTTCCACTCAATAACTATCTGTTGACTGTCAAGAAAGGCCACTGCTCAGACACTTTGATTCCAGGAAACAGATACCCTGGGACAGACAATCTTGAATTTTTACTTGATATAATGGTCATGTTTCCTCACACCTGGGCCTCCCATCTAATCAGGGCAAGAGAAGTAAAGAAGTTAACAGTATTGCCAGGAAGAGGATAGAACGCAGGTAGAGAGGCAGGGTGTGATGTATGTCCCCAGATTCATACTCAACCCAGAAGACCAGGTTCTTCCTGGACTCACTATTGGCATGTGCCATGTGGAAGGATTGTTCCCAAGCTTCTGAACCAGAGCTGTCAAGCCCAGTCACATGCTCCAAGCTTCAGGTGACAGAGCACCTGGCAAAGCCTTTAAACCTGCCGGAGAACCTCACCCCATGACTTCCTATTTACCTCGTCAACTTCTCTGAGTATATTCTATGGTCTGCCTTGTCTGTCATTCATTGTAGCCTTAACCCCTCAACTCCCCTGATAAGCCTGCCTGTCTCCTTACTCAGTCTTGACGATCTAGATCAGAAGTTGTCCCAAGTTCCCAGCCAGCCCACCTTGAGAGAGTGACAAAGATTCTCCTGAGAGGATGCCCGAGAGTCTCTGAGACTAGCATTCTGGCTGTGGACGGTAGAATCGAAAGTCACAGGACATGGTGAAAACTCCCAGGAGGGAGAAAGAGGAAATGAATCAAACTACAGAGGGATGGGGAAAGGCAGAAAGAATGCTCTGGGTAGCTTCTGGGATGAGGGAAACTTGAAAGACCCAGCTCTCTTCTCTTTGAGACAGGGGCAGAAAGAGACATTGCCCACTCTTCTCAGATGCCAACTCACCAGAGGTCTGATTGACTTGAATCTCTTTCTTCTGTGTCAGGCTTCCACCGCACACATGCTCTCCTTGAACTAATTCATGTGGCTTTTCCTACCTTCAATCAAATATTGACCACACTGTCTGCCTTTGAGTCTAACAAGCTCTGTACCACAGTCCTTCATCTGTGTTCTAAGAGCTATTCCTGTGAACATCCTCCTTTCATGGTTGAGCTGAAATCTTAGCGATGATCTGTTTGCGAAGGAGCACACATGTATGTCCCGGTGAATATGTGCACATGTGTGTAGAAGCCAGCGGACAACCTCAGGGATCATTCCTCCTCCGATACCTTTCACTTGAGGTCTTAGACATGGCTCTCATTATTAACTAGTTTAAGGTAGCTGACGGAACAGCACCAGGCATTCACCTGTTCTGCTATTGGAATTATAAGTGGGAGACATCATGTTTGACTTCTTGCAAGGGTTCCGGAGAGTCAACTCAGGTCTGCAAGGCAAACCTTTACCAACTAAGCCATCTTTCAGATCTTCTTATCTATTTTGTTAAAGTCTTTACTGAGCCCAAGGAGGATGATTCCTCTACAGTCACAGAGCACTTTCTGAAACAAGCTGTTTGTTGAGCATCTACTGTGGGATCTACCAGGCTACGGGTATGTAACGAAAGAGACAGTCTTCAAACACAAGGAGCTCTCAGCAGTATATAGAAGAATTATCAGCATAGCAATATGCAACAGATCACAAAGTATAAACAACTAGATTGCAACAAATGGGCTGGGAAGCCTGAGATGCCTGGAAGGGTTCAGACAAAGAATATGCCTACTGCACTAAAATGGAAATCCACGTCCAAACAGACTGAGTCAGGGGAACAGATTACTGAATCGGTGTAACTCAAAGCTGAAACTGTCTGCTTGGCAGGGGCATGGGGGGGGGAGGGGGAGGGAGTGCGTTTGGAGGGCGGTTCTATAGCAAGAACATGAACGTAATATGTGTTCCCAAGCCAGATGGGAAATTCATCTCTTCATCAGTGAGGACACTCAGAAACGGTAGTCCAGACAACCCATTGCTGACATATGGATAAATGCCTCACTAAGTGCAATGCACACACACTTGCTTGACTGATCTGTCAAAACACCAGCAGCCGTTCAGCATCAGAAGCTGTGTTCATATCATGCTGTATCCAAATATTAATCTCTGGGTGGTCTTCCCCTCATTGTGCCCATTCAAATTACTACCATACTTATCCTTAAGTGGGGTTTTTAAAAAGAACACCTATTTAAATGAATGACAAAAAATAAAACAGGAAAATTGCAGAGAAAATGCTGTTAGCTACATGGGAGTAAGCAGAAAATGGGCATGATGGAGCGTTCCCTATATGAATATGACTATTATTAGTTCTATCTATCTTGCACGGTAAATCAAGAATAATGAAGACCCGCCACCTATATATATTTCCATAATTAGTTATTTGCCTCCTAACGCCAATATTTCTAACAGATAAAGCCAAGGTAAGCAGTATTAATGACTTGTTGGATGTAGCAGTTTGGGGAAGATTTTAATATCTCGCATCTTTTACGACAATATTCTAATAAAAGCAATAAATTGGCAGTCGAAAGACAGAATCTGTCTGCTCAGGATTAGGCTAAGGTTAAAGCTGAAAGGCCTGTTGACGGGTTCTTTTTATTACTAATTTACTTTGTTCATTTAGAGAATCAGTTTGATGCCATTAAAGGCTTGGGTTCCACATATTTTACAGTTTATAAACGTTTCTCCGTGTGGATTAGTGGTGCAGTTTGGAAGAACCCAGGTGAGTGCTCTTCTAAGGGCCTAGCAGATCCACTTGTTTTTAAATGCACAATGATACCAAGTGGACCTCCAGCCTATGCAAGGGGTAGAAGACAGCAGCAAAGAATCCTTTGCTAGGCGGCTATGTATATTTATAGGTCCTCTCGCAATAAGTCAGTTCTGAAATAATAAAAATTAGAAGGGGACCCTTCCTAGCCTAAACTGTTTTCGTCTAAATCTAAATCTAATTTTTCTGTACTCACAGCAAACCTCAGGGGTGAAGCCCAAATGCATTGATTTGGAATAGGTAGGATGGATGAGTCTCTTTCCCAAGACCCTTTAGGAAGGTGGTGCACCCTCCAACGTTGGGAACAAAAGAGGGTTTTACAGATCATAGTGAATCAATAATTCATAGATGAGAGGACAGGCACGGAATATCCTTAAATTAAGATGAAAAACAAATTGCACATTCAGGTCTTTAACCAATAAAAAGCTAACAGATCAGCCGTGCAAACAAGACAAGACAATCTTATTTCAACCTTAGTCATGAACTGAAAGCTACACTGGACTGAGTCCTGTGGTTAAAAATTGCTCCTGGGATGGCGTAGTTGTGAACTATCAAGCAAGAAGGTCAGCAGAGACCACCTCACTATGGGATTTGCAACACAGAAAAGACAAGTGGGCAGAACACAGAAGGGCGCTCTACACAAATGTCAATTAATGTATTATTCTTCTCCTGAGCAAGCACCACGGTGGCTTTGAAGCCCCTGTGTGTCTCCTGGGAGCATGAGGGAGAACTCTGGCTTCAGCTTTTGATTAAGTAATGTTCAAAACACGAGCCCCCGTCAACCTGCACTAAGCTTTTTACAATAAACCTGGAGGGCTGACCCTCCCCAATTAGCCTAATTCTTTTAAAAGTTTAAGGTCAGCAGGTTTTTGCCTTTCTTCTACTATTTCACTGTTAAAGCTTGTTCTCATTAACTCGTTGATTCCAACATCTCCGTGCTGCATACAGGAGAATACTAATAACAGCTGTCTTTGGACTACCGAGGGCATAAGACACATGCAAACAATACCCACTTTACAGACGAGGCTTCTGATCCCAAGAAAATGGTCAAAAGGCAGAGGAAAACTAATCACAGGGTGTTCAATCCAAACAGGTCCGTTTACGTTGCCGCTGCTACACCTGTGGCTCTAGGAACATGATAGGAAAACGTCGGGAAAGTTTGTAAGAGACGTAAGACCGGGACAGCTACTGTGAAGTCGTGTCTTCCTTATGAGACAGGGAAGAGTCACCCAGGAGATTTCAAAACCATGGTCAGCTAATCAAGATTGGCCTAATGACACCACCACTTGACATGCCAACATGGACAGGGAATGTCTCACAAGGTTCATCCCATAGATGGAGAGCCGCGTGCAAGCGATGGCTGCTGAGAGAGGGGGGGATCAGTCTTCCCTAGGGACAAGCCCCCAGATAGATTACCTTATCTCAAGCATGTACCTATGTCCCAAATGCAGGTACATACAGACAGCACTGAATGACTCATCGCGTTTATTTAAACACACACGTTATGCACACGACAATTAAAGAAGAGGTTGTGAATTTGAGCGGAAGCGGAGAAAATGGGAGGAGTTAGAGGAGAGGGAAGGTGTAAGTGGTGTAAATACAGGGCTCGAAATTCCAGAAAAAAAAATATAAATTGAAATTGAAAGAAAAAGAATGATACCCAGTGCCGTTCAGTGGCAAGAGGAAGATCTGTTCACTGGCAAGGCAAAGATTACAAAGTCTGTGCCGTGTGCACTGTGTGTGGCTGGGTGCTGCTATCAAGACCCACACGATCGCCTGTCCCAGTTGCCTGCCGCCTCCCCACAATCTCTCCTCCTCTTTGTGCTCACACATCTTTCTTAGTCCGCACATGCCATGTGCCTTGCCACATGCAGGGTCTTCCCGCACAAGCCGAATCCTGTCCCATCCTCAAGTCTACCATTCACCAAGTCTTAGGGCAACCCTACTTGCTGGGAAACCGGTCTCCTCTGCTTTCCTGTAGCAAGCACATCACTTTCGATGGCATCTAAGAGCACTTCTTAGAGTCCCTCAGCTTTGCCCTCTTGCCCACATTATTCATTGTTCGAGGGCAGAAGTTGTATGCCTAGGGTCATAACATAGGCTACTATAATAGTATGGCACAGCCTACGTGGCTTAAACAACAGAAATTTATTTCTCCAAAGGCTAGAGGCTGGAAGTTCAAGACCAAAGGAGTAGAACATCTGGTTTCTGGTAAGAGCTCCCGTTATAGCCTGCAGGCAGCTTCCTTCCTGCTGTGTCATCTCCTAATGGAAGTAGAGAGGGCGCTGGGAGCTTCCTCTAGAAACAGATGTTCTCCTCTCATCACAGGGGCCTACTTCCCAGTTCACCTCCCCAGGGTCCCACCTCTGGAGAGCATCACATCGGCAAAGAGGCCAACCATGCCAATTTTGCAGGAACGCAACTGCATCTATTTTCATGTCAAACACGCAAGTTCTTTCCATGGGTTAAAAATACAAACCCATTTAGTTACCATAGTCACCTCCAATGAGGGTCCACGCAGTGTAACACAAGAGCACACAGAAACAGCTGATCGGTCACAGAGCTAATGACGAAACACAGACTTGGAGGTTTCAGAAGTCACCCTCTCAATCTTGACACCATTGAACCCCAGAGGGGTCTGAGCTTCGAAACTGCATGCAGCAGAATCATTTCATCTCAGATGAGTACGGAATGCCAAGTGTTGGAAAGAAGCAAAGGAGCAAGGGCCAGGGAAACATCCCATCAATAAAGCGCTTAAGACCTGAGTTCGAGCCTCAGAACCCACATTTAAAAAGAAAGAAGAAAAGCTAGGGAGGTAGAAACAGGTAGATCCACGTGACCCCACTATTCAGCCAGTCCAGACTATGTGGTAAGTCCCAGAGTAGTGAGGGACACTGGGGGTGGGGGGAGAAGATGGCTTCTGGGAAAAATACCCAAGATTGTCTGACCAAGACACACAAATGCCTGTGCACACACATGTGCATGTTTGTGCATGTGCGTGTGCGTGTGTGTGTATATATATATATATATATATATATATATATATATATATATATTCTTATAAAACTCAAAAGTCTGCCTTAAGGAGTCCCTGGCTTACTTGTTCCAACAGTGTTGTACAGACCTGGTAAAAAGAACAGCTTTGGTTGAACAAAAAGAGCCATGACATTCCTCATCTGATGGAGTTTCTGGATACCTCAAGGTCACTCAAGGTCATCCTTTCTTCTTTTAAGCCACTTCCACCCCAAACACAGAGTTAGCTCAGGAAAGAGGCTTTTTATCAACCACAAAGCTCTTGCAACTGTCTCGCTTCCCTATCAGTACTCAGAGCCTTGAAAGGCAAGTGACTTAAAAAGCAAACTGTTTCCTCCACTGGTATTAAAATCAATGAAACTCTGAAAATCAGCCTTCCATTCATGCAAAGGTTTGCAGAGTGCCTGCGATGCTCTGAGCACGGCCCATTGGCCGTGGGGTATCGTGGTACAAGCCGCCATTCCCCGACAGGGAGACAGCTTTAGGAGGCACAATGCCAATTAGAACACCATCTCCAAAACAGACCTAAAGAGTTGGGAGTGAGCAGGCAAAGATCAAGGTGGCTTTGGGGGCTGAGCATCGTTGGCAGCTGCATTTGTCCAGTCCAACAGAGAGTGTGAGAGAGCTTTAAGCAAAATATGAGACCAGGTCGCCATTCTTGCTCATTATAATTGACCACATTATCTTCCAAGGACTGCAAAAGGCAAGAGCTAATTTGATTAGTCAGCTCTGTAGCTACCGTTCTTCCAAAGTTAACCATTGAGGTGAAAAAAATCCTCCCTTTGTAACTCTAGGCCTTCAATAAATAAATGTCTATTTATGCATCACAAATAAATTGGAATTTAGCTAATCTCACCTTGTTTGCCACTCGGCAACATTTCCATGTGCTAACACTTCTATTCAAGACAGAAGACATTAATTAAATAATTAGCCCTGAGCTCAGACATGTAAACAAACACAATAGATGAATTTGTTAATTGTTCTTCCCTGCTGTGGACAGGAGCTATTGTTAGCGACAGTAATAATAGCAGGGATCTGATTTCCAGGAGACTCTTTGGATTCTGGAGAAGGTAACTTCGGAGAAGCATAAAATGTTTGCTGAAAATTACGACTTCTGCCACTGCCCTGATTGTAAGCCGCACGGACGAGGAGCAGGACCGCGGTGAACTGAAAATAGCCTAGTCATTGGGTATTTGAATTTTCACCAAACACTGACAATTCAATTATTTTTGCCAGGCTCCCAGCCCTCAGAAATAAAAATAATTTAAAAACATTTCAAAGAAATGGCACACTTTGAAAAAAAGAATCAAGCATTAGCTGCTGCCTCCTTTTCTTCTCACCAACAGGGCGAGATGATCAGAATAAAAATGAAGCTAGATGGTACAGATTGGTGTTTTAATGTTCCTGCAGGATTTCTTTATAAATGAAGTA
Organism: Alexandromys fortis; assembly: GCF_014885135.2. NCBI lineage: Eukaryota > Metazoa > Chordata > Mammalia > Rodentia > Cricetidae > Alexandromys > Alexandromys fortis. The sequence continues at coordinate 11,678,757 of NW_026067949.1, forward strand.
TAAATAGCAATTATCCACAGACAAGTGTACACTGGCCATGGAAGACATATGCCTGTTGACAACAGGTTTCCAGTAGGAAATATAAGAATAAGTCGAAAGCAAGCCAAAATATTTTTTCTTGCTATTTATTAACATGTCAATCACTCCTTAGTCCATAAAAATTTCATAAAATGCTGTAAACATTTCCTCCTGCTCTTCACTCGCATGAAAAACTGATATTATTTTCTGTGCTGTGCTAATGGCAGCGGATGATGATGGTATGGATGAACGGTGGTGGTGTGATCTGATTTTGAGATGGAATTCCTATCACCACAAACCTAGGAATAAGACCCAATCAAAGCCAGAGAGAGGGAGACCAGGATTGCCAAACTAAAACAGATCCCTGTACAGGATGAGTGTTATGATTCGGATCTAAAATCCCTCCAAAGATTCCTGGGTTAAAGGCTCAGTTACCAGCTGATGCATTTTGGGGAAATGAAAGTTCTCACCTAACCAATGAATTCACCACTCAATAGGCTCACGTGGGGGCAGACAATCGGAGGTGATGGGACCTGCAAAAGCTTTCTTGATTAGAAAAAGTTGGTACTGGAGGTGTAAATTTAAAGGCCTATATGTATTTTATCTGTCTATATCATTCTCCATCTTGTTTTTTGAGACAGGGTCTCTTGCTGAACCTAGAGTTCACCGTTTTTACTAGACTGGCTGAGCAATGAGGAAATAAACCTCTGCCTGACTGGGGTTACAGGTATGTACCACCATGCCTAGCCTTCATGTGAACTCACAGCTTCATGCTTGCAAATTTTATCTGCGAAGTCCTCTCCATGGGCCTGAAAGGTTGTTCTTCATGCCAACTCTTCCCTGTTCCTTTCTTCTCCCTGGCTTCCATGACCTTCAGCAATGGTGTCTCTGCCTTGCCATGGCTTTCAAAGCAATGGAATTAACCAGATGTGGAGTGAAGCCCCTGCAATGTGAGCTGAAATAAATATGTCCTTCTTTAAAACCTTTTGCTGCAGCCAATAAAAGAAATAACAGAAAAAGAAAGGCAAAGAATGGAAAAAAGAGGGCAGGACAAATTGCCCCAGAAGAGCAGAGTATCACAACGAAAGATATGACCATACCCAAGAAGAAGGAAGCCACAAATCCTAACTCACATGTAACTGACAATACTCTTGCTACTATTTTTCATTTGCTCCAAAACTAAGATCCGGTTTGAATGCCATCTCCTCCAGGTAGTTGTGTATGGACACGTGAATGTTTGCTGCTATTACCCAGGTACATGCTACAAGGTGAGGAATGTGTCCACGCTGGACCTCCAACATGCCTCGGAGCTTATCGGGGGCAGGAGTTTTGCATTTCTCAGTTTTGCATTTCCATATCCTGGCACGATGTCCTGACTACAGGAGACACTCAGCATCATCTGTCAGGTAAGTTAACCAGTTAAAGCACTTCTTTCTAATAGTCGTAGAACCTGAACGTCTTGATTGTCTAGTAGAGCTTCATAACTCTGGTAAATCAGAGACGAGATGGGGCAGAGACTGCTGCAAATCTCAGTACCCTGGCATGTGAACAAAATTCAAGAGATACAGCCCATCCACCTCATTCAAGGTCCTCTCTTTCTGGCTGAACATTTGCCTACTGACTTCAAGACAAGCAGAGTGTGTCTCCATTTCCTTTAGTCAAGTCATGGAGACGTTGATGAATAAGTGAATGGCAAACTAAGCAAATGAACAACACACGGGCCCCGGGACGTACAAGAGAGAGCAGCACCCCTCTCTCTTCTCGAGAGACACAGTCACCCACAAAAGATAAAACAAGATGCAATTATGTAAACCAAGATAAAAGACAAGGCAGATTACATTCTGTCCAGAGAAAAGAGTGGCACTGAGCTCACAAGGACACTGGGGACGGCTCTTTGGAACAGTGGAGGGTGGCATTGAAAGGTCCCTCAGACATCCTCCACTCGCACGAGGAACAAGGATGTTGCAGGCCCGGAAAGTACCAGGTGCTATAATCAGGAGTTGAGCTTTTGCTCTACAGAGAATTAGGCTCCAATATCATGTCGCTACTAAGAAGGTTGGTGACCTTGCCTGCATCTCTCTCCTCTAAATCCAAGTTTCTTTACCCACAGACAGAAAGGTCCCTTCTAACTATGAACAGACTCCTGAATTAAGTATAATAACGTATTCAAAAATTTCCCAGCAAAAGGTCTGAAATGAAGGTAAATACTTAAAATTTTAAAGTACAACTTAGAAACAAATCAGTATGCATTTTATTGCAAGAAGTCACATGATAAACCCAACAAGTGCGGTCAAAACTGCAAACGTGTTTCATTTTCTGGGCCCTCTGATAGCTGGAGATCTAGCTACTAACACACGCAAGCACCAAGAGAGTAGGACCTGAGACTCAGTGGCATCTAAAGTGGTCAGTTGTCTGCATTTGACCCAAGCATTGTCAGGATGTGGAATTTTCTGTGCTAAAACCAGGAAACCATTGTATGCCCATCTCCCTGGAGAGGTACTAGCAACAAGTCCCACTAGAGACACAAGGCCACTCTCGTATTATAAACTGCATAATTAGGGATGGATGTGTGCGTCCTGACCGCTCTTACCCACAGCTATTTTTCTTCCTATTTCCAGGGCTCTGAACATTTTGAACAAGTAGATCTGCTCACCTTAAAACTCAATTTGAAACAGAACCCTTAGCTTTGAATCTGAAGCCCGGCTTTCTGTTGGGTACAGGCGAATGCTGTTTTTCTCATTTTGAAGATGGATAAACTGAGCTCCTCTTACACGCTAAACAACTTGTTCAAATCAACGACACAGCTGGAAATAAAATCCAGTTTCTTTAGCTCCTGGTTCAGTGTGTATCGGGGGGATGTATAACACGAGCTTCAAACAGTGTTTACGTTCCATCTAACCTTAGTGGGGAATATTCCAATTAACATATCCACCTCCGGGTATTTCTCCCAGTTGAAATCCTCTCCCCTTTCAGTAAAGTGCAGAAAAACGCTCCCCCCACTCTCTGTTTATTTTTTTTTTTCCTTTACTATAGCTGGCAAGGGTGAACACCTTCTCTGGTTTCTGCTCTATGCTGTGCAAGAGAAGCTTGAAACGTATTCCATTTTCTGTTAGGCTCGGGCTGTGCAGGGGTGGAAAAGATCAATCACGTATGAAAAATGCTAGGTGTCCCATTATAGGATGATAAGTTCGGCTGCGTAGCATATGCATTTTTTGCTCTCTGAATAAATGGCAGAAGTCAGTTCCCCATAAATTCAAAATGTATATTAGAACATGAAATCATATTTTAAGTGGATTTCACATATTACTTCTCTTCATCATTCTAAATAGCAAAGATTAAGCTTGCCACTTGGCTCTTGTGGTTCTCTCTCTCTCTCTTTCTCTCTCTCTCTCCCTCTCCCCCTCACTCTTTTTTCTCTCTCCCTCTTTCCTTTCTCTCTCTATCAAAGATTAAGTATTGGTGACTTTTATTGTTTAAGAATACCCGGAAAAGGAAGAGAGAATATGAACTCTGCCCACTCTCCACTCTCTCCATTTAAAACCAGGCTGATTTTCATCAGATCGTTTCTCATCATCCAAAATGGCACCATTACCAAACCATGAAGTCAACCAAAATATATGCTCTCAAGCCTCTGCTCTTTTAATATTGAATGGCCCCCATCTCCTCCCTCCTTTTTTAATTTTTTTCAAAATTCTCACACAGAGATAGTGTAGGGTGGTAGTTAAAAACCAACACACTAGAGCAAAGATCACTAGATCAAATTCCAGCTCTATCACTTCATCACGTTGGCCAAGTTACCTAAATTACCAGTTTCTGTTGCTGTGGAAATAAGGCGGCAGCTCCTCTACACAGCATCAGCTGCTAGGCTGGTCCACACCCTTGTTCAACCAGTCAACTGCCCTGCAGTTATGACCTGGCTGCAGGGTTGCTGATTCTCCTCAATCTCCTGTTTGTTACGTAAAGTTCTTCCTCTTCTGTAGTGACCTACTGTGGATTCTTCCAGAATCATTTTGGTGGGTCTACTCTCCTTTTAAACAGCTTCTCAACTCTATTTCTAAGTCTCTTTCTAGAAAATTGTCTGTGGGCATTAAATGGTATTTTAGCCACCGTATCTTTTCCTACTAAATCATGACTTGAATATGGGAGGCCTCTCTATCACTATTCATATGACTATCAGGCATCTCAATGGTCCCTGGAATACAGACATTTCCCCGAATATATTCTTTCCTGACTTTCTCCTACCTCAGTAAATGGCAATTGCTTCAACCCATTTACTGGGAAGACATCTTTATTTTACTTCCTCTGCCACTCATCCAAACCCATACCTAAGAGTTCTGACTCGAAAATTCACAACACTCACTAAGGACATGATGAACTTCAGATGCAGGGCTAGAGTCCTTGAGTTGGAACTGATCAAGAAACCTTTTCCCTGACCATTAATTCTTATGGCACAGAAGGCACCATGCAAGCTTCCAAAGGAGGGAAGCAACCAGCAATCCTACCCAGCTATGGTGTCTATGAGCCATACAAGACCAGCATAGCACAATAACCTTAAGAGTGTAGTGTGACACACAGACTTGGTAGTAACCAATAGCTCTCTAATTGAACTGACAAAACCCAGTCAACAGGAGGGAAATTGTGCCTGGTACTGGAAACTGAGCCAACTACACAGGGCTAGTAAAGCCATGGATCTCAGTGGAGAATCTACAGTTGCTTCTTCACTAAGCCAGCAATCCTACATTCAGAATATTTGTCGTTTTACCCACAGATAACTGTGGTTCTCCATCCTCGTCAAGAAAACTTCTCTTTGAAACATGTGGAAACCATTACAGAGAATCACAACCAACCAAAATACATAGTTATGGAGTCCAGTCCCAAGGGATACGTCAGCTAAACATCCCCCACACCCAAGGCTCAAGGATCACTGTAGAAGAGGAGGAAATAATGTACGAGCCAACAGTTCAGGACGTTTGCTGTAAGATGTGTCTCCTAAGAATGTCAGAAGCTCCACCCATAAAGTCTTGCCAACACGACTGTCTAAACATGAGCGGAATAAGGACAACAATAGACATGCCCAAGTGATTGGGGGAAGATCACACGGCCTCAACTCTACACAAAAACTACAGGCAACTAAGGAATGATGAGAACAGAAGAAACGGTCTTCTCTAGGGAAGAGTAACCAACCACTAGGTTGTCCAAAACCAAATGCTCAGCCTTGGAAACACATGTACAAGTAATATTTACAGACAGTTGTGAGTAGTCACGTATCTGAGAATATATATGTATATACATATTTGTATATAACAACAAATAATGAAAAAAGAGGCTATGAATTTGAAAGAGTGCAGAGGGGCATATGGGAGAGTTTGGAGGAAGGGAAGGGGGAAATGGTTTAATTATATGATAATCTCAAAAATAAAAGAAATAGTTTTTGAAATCTGCGCTACTCTGACCATCTCTCTGCCCTTCTAGTATGACACTTTGGATTGGTCGGTATATGTGTGGGACCATTCCAGGTGATTTGCTTGCTTTGATGGCAGTCCTCCATCCCCTACTCTACAGTTGTCTTTATTATGCAGCAGGACACATTTTTAACTTGAAACCAAAAGACAAAGTAGATATCATCCCCTCTGGGTTTGGCACCAAAGTCCACTCTTCACTGGTGACCTTTATACCTCGCACATAGAGCAAACTCTTGTTATCGCAGCCTTACCAAAGGCCATCATGATCCAGCCCTTCCTGGTCTCCCCTTCCTTTCTGTCCTCCACATTTACTATATGCCTCACACAACATGGTCTCCCCATTGCTCTGGCAGTCACTGTTCCTCTTCTCCCATTACTCCAGTTTCTGGCCTCTCTCAGCACTCTTTTTGCCATTCTACAATAGCCTCAAAATCAGTCCCTTCCTTTCTATCTTGCCTTATTTTCATCACATGCTTCAAGACCATCATCCAAAATCTTGTTGGTCAGTCATTGGTTATCTGTCTCCTCCGAAGTCCATTAAACGAGGGACCTGATTCAGTTCGGTTTACCCTTCCATTCTCAACAACGTAAAAGGCTGGGCATATGTAAGGCTCACCATTAATATCTGCTGAGTGGATGGATGGCCAGCTTTTAAAATCTCTTAATGCCCTAAATTCATCCACATTACTTTGGCGAGATGTTCTGCAGGCCTAGATAATTATATTGTAATTAGTCCGAGGGAGAAGAATTTAAGTTAGAAGTTAACAAGCAGATGAATGGCTGCTCTGAGGATACTGACCGCTTGCTCATTACCTCCAGAGTGGAATAAATAAGCAGGGGCTGGTTGGAGATGTTGGGGGACAGCTTGACTTAATGTAGGAAAATTGGGTTGATTCTGAAGATCATGAATAATTGAGAGAAGCTGTAGAGAAAGGTGCCAGTCCTCAGTTCCTATACAACCTGACAAAGACTACCCAATGATTTGCTTTGGATGTTTCAATAATTTATTGTCATTATTAATGGGTTACAGAATATGTAATGTTCACAATATTTCAATCATTCTAGAATGTGCATTTTCTCATCTTGGATATCAGAATGCCTCATGCTTGCTTGCGCTTAAGAGTTAAACGGACAGCATGCTCTCTTAGTGCTAAGTAAAATAATGGTCCTTAATACATTGCATCTTAGACTCTATAAAGCACAACAATTCTGATAAGTTATATTTATTGAATGCTGCCTTCAGGCAAGCATGTAGACATGTTTTCCTATTTTATAAATCTCGCAATCAGTATCTGGGATAAATTGCATTAGTTCTGTATTTTTAAGTAACTAAGGAATAGGATGATTAAGTAACTTTCTAAAGTTGTCGGGTTTATAAACTCTAAAACTCATCTTTTAATCTAGCTATATCTGGACCCAAACTAGTTCCCATTTCCCTGTTCCTGCTGTAATTATTGTTAAATTGGGTTGTATACCTAAAACATAAAATATCCATCACAATGAGCCACCTAGCCGGCATTTAGTTCCTTGAATTCTCCCTGCTTGTGTGCATTTGGCAGAACAGAAGCATGTGAACCTTACTGCCTCCACAATTCATGTAGAGCCTCTTGGAAGGCAAACTTCAGCAGGTAGAGTTTGAGGTCTGGCCTTTGAAAAGATCTGAACCCATATCAAAGGCAGCACGTTAGCTCAGAAACCAGTGGGTCCCTCTAATGACGGAGCCCCAAAGGGACCACTCTCTGAGGAATGAAAAAAGAACAAAACAGCCAAATTAACTCCCTGCCTTGATCGGAACTCGAGGGGTACTCATAAAAGTAGACTCTGGAAGCAGGCGGGTCCTATGCACTTGCCCAAAATGGGAAGTGGTGGGGATGCCTTAGTATTAAAGAATGCTTATCTAGGGTTCAAATCCTAGTTCTCTTCTCTATGATTCAGCCCAATTAACCTCTCTAAACCTTAGTCTTCTAACCTGAAAGAGTTTGACAAGGACTCACTGAGCAATTTCTGGGCTAGGAAGGATACATGGTTGAATGAAACTGCTAAGTGTGTCTGCCTTTAGTCAGCTTTCTTCTTAATGACTAGTGCCGATGTAGGTAGAATATCTGCAATATTATTTGCTGGAATATTGTTAACATGTGAGACACATATAATCACATGAAATACTAAAACCAGAGTCTGTGTCCACTTGAAAATCATGTGGAAGTTCTGAGCATAGAACCAGAATGTTCTCTCTGGTCTGCGTTTCTACCCCAAGACCTTTCTTTGTCAAGGTCATGACTCAGCTAGCTCTTCACCAAACAGAGAGACGACTGCATCTTCTCCATGAGGAAGACTAAAGAGCTTTTCTCGCCTGTGCGCTGCCATAGGCCCCCCTGACGTGGTTAGGTCTCACCACTCTGACCATGTTCTGAAGTTCTCGTTGTTATGTGTGATGGATTGCTTACTTTGCCATCCCTTACCAGGAGAAAAGCTCCCCGAACATGGAACCCCCTGATCTTCACACCTTGTGATAGTTTTGGCATTTAATATTTGCATGAATGAGCTAAGGGAAAATGAAGCTGCAATTTATAAATAGGGTTTTAGTTCAAGGACAAAACCGGGGGCCTCCCACACAGAACATTATTCAGACTGTTGCTACCAAAAGCAAGTGTAAGGTGCGAGATTGGCAAAGGCTTTTAGAGGCAGACTCCCAGATCGTGGGAAGACAAATCACTCCGCTTAGTTCTGAGTCCTGAAAACTCTCAGAATCAAGGTTTGCAGATCGCTGCACAGCGGAGATAACAAACCCACAAAGAGATCTGGGGTACGGCTGAGGGTGGAGGCAATGAACTTAGGTCTGCTTGATCAGGTAACTCCTCTGAGAGGGCAAGCGTGGGAATGAGGAGAAAAGAATTCACAGGGCTTATTTAGCCTCAGAAGAGACTTCTGACAGCATTTCAGATCTGGAGCCATTAGAATACTGAATCATGCTGGGATTGTGGGAGGCAGACTGACGAGGAAGGGGGAATCAATGCATGGACAAGGTATTTATTGAACACTTACTATATACCTACCCAGTGCCAAGTAAATCAGCTCACAGATAAGACAGAGTACAACTAGGGGGAGCCCCAGGGGCCGCGCTGAGGTCGGCCTTCTTTAATATTTTCATAAATGATCCAGATACAAGGATACACCAACCTCACCAGCTTTGCTGAGCCAAAGAAACTCTTCAACTTCACAAAACGCTGAGCCGATTGAACAAAAGGGCAGAGAGAGTTCAGCACATGACCTGTATCTCAGAAACCCAGCAGAGAGACATTCTGGGGAGTACGAAAATGCTGCTCACGAGCACCCTAGGAGGCCTGCTGAAAGCTGAGGAAGGACAGCAGACACAGACTCGTCATCTGTTTGGATTGTCACACCATCCTTAGGTCTAAATCAGAACCCACCACATAACAGAGACTTTGTGGAGTTCAGGAAAAAGACTCTGGCTGGCTTCGATGTGCCCAGCGTTGTGTTTTCAAAGCCCTGGTCAGGAAGAGACATCGGGAACAAAGAGAAAAGATGAAGTTACCTCCTCACCAGCTTGGCTTCATCCTTCCTAAAACCTGAGGAGATACAAGGCTGTTAGCCAAGGAAAACAGCCAACTGCACTGAGTCTCAGAACAATGGGGACAGCGAAAAGAAGGTAGGTGATCTACAGGAAGGAAGCCTCTGTCCGAAGAGACCTTGCGAAAAATCAAGACATTCCTGCCACACTCAGCTAAGGTGATACTTAGAGAGTTGAGAACTTGGCTTTGTTGCCTGCTGCCTATCTGGAATAAACATATGACTAGCTGGGCAGCCACAGCTCTTGTATATACCCACAAGAGCATGGTGGAATTCTTGTCTGTCATTGGATTCATGTGTGTGTGTATGTGTGCATGCTTGTGTTGCATGTTCTAATGGGAGGTGCATGTTTGTGGATCCATGTATGTACACGTGTGAGTAGAGATCCACCATGCTGGCCTCCTTGTTTATTTCGAGTCAGGGTCTCTCACTGGCTTGGAACTCGCCACGTTATCTAGGATGGTAGGTCACCAAGCTGCAGGGATCACTCAGATCAATCACCAAATCTGCCTATGAGCATGTGCCAACACAGCCAGCTTTTTAATATGGGGTCTGAGGAGCCAACTTAAGTCCTTGGGCTTGTGGGGCAACCTCTGTGCCAACTGAGCCATCTCCCCATCCCCTATGGTCTGATTTCTTGACTCAGAGAGGTTTTCAGAGAACAGAAGCCTGCAACTTAAACAACAGACGAAGAAATAAGTAGACGCTTTTCATCAGCAATGGACTTGGGAGGCCCTGGCCCTGGGAAGTGATTCCCCCTTCTCATGTTAAAGCCCTTGGGAGCCAATCAGGAAGGGACAAACAAATGATGCCTCTTTTACTGAGTGCCCTTAAGTCTGAAGGGAACATATCCAGTAACACTGAACCAACCTTCTTATGGCCTAGAACAGTGGTTCTCAACCTTTCTCATGCAGTAACCCTTTACTACAGTGACTAATGTTACAGTGACTCCAACCATAAAATTATTTCTTTACTACTTCATAGCTATAATTTTGCTATTTTTATGAATTGTGATGTGATGTAAATATCCAATACATAACCTATCAGGGGTCACAACCCACAAGTTGGGAACTGCTGTCCTAGAGGAAGGCAGTGGCAGATTGAGCTATGGAACACTCAAAGCACAAGAGAACAATTCTTGTGGTAGAATAGGGGACCACGAAAAGAGCTTGTCAAAGCACCAGAGATACACTCCAGAGAAACATCTCTGAAGTTCCGTGGACTGTCCGAAATCAGGAGAACAGGACTTCCAATTGGGGTAGCCACGAAGGAAGATCATAGTTCTGGGAATGACTCAGGTCTCTTTAGTGGAGCCCTATGAAGCACCTGCATCCTAATGACTTCATTCTCTCCTCCTGGGATTGGTTGTGCACGTCCTTGCTTCTACAATTTCCTCCTAGAACGCCCAACTCATGACAGTCCTATCTCCCCCTTCAAAACCGGGCTCAGATTCCATATGAAAAGAGCCAAACTTTGAAGTAAGGCAGATGGAGCCTCTGATCACAGGACAGTTACCTATGAGATGTGTGCCTAGAAAAAGCCAATCAGTTCTCCTGGGCTCCAGGTTCCTCGCCTGGAAGATGAAGCTAACATGATCAGCTTCATAGCTGAGGTTGCCATAGGAAATTGGAGACATATGGGAGAATGGAGTTTTGACAGGCAGCAAACAACGGGGCTTTGCTTTTGTCGAGTATTAACTACAGAGAGGAAGCTTAGAGAAGAGGCAGTTTGCAGAGGTACTGAGGGTAAATCTCACAGTCAGAGATGTAACTGGCAGGGAGTTATGGCTTCTCTGAGTAGACTCTAACACCACAGGCCCCGGAAGGCACAAAGGTGGTGGGGCCATTCTGTCGTGAAGTTTCCACTCCTGTAAAAGGAACTGGTCTTTGGAGCCAGCTAGTCTGAGCAGGAACTCCAGTTCAACCATGTTCTAGCAGCTAGTCTTGTGCCAGTAACTTAATCTGGTGGAAGCTGTTTCCATAGCTGCAAAGTGAGCTTAGGTTTCCATAGCTGTATAGTTAGGCACTACCGTGGTCTAAGTATGAAATGGTCCTCATCGGCTCAAGTGCTGGAACTCTTGGTCCCCAGCTGGTGGTGCTGTTTAGAAGCTTGCAGAAAGTGGAGCCTCCCTGAAGGAAGTTGAGTCCCTGACAGAGGAGACGGATGCTGTCTATCTGATAATGCTTCCTGTTTCCTCTTTCTTGATTGTGGCTACAATGTGACCAGACAGGACAATGCTCCTGCCTTGATGCCATTCCCATCTGCAGTCACGTCTTTTCTGCCATGACGGACTGTATGCCCCAGGAACTGTAAGACCCTTGGTGACTTAAGTTGCTTTAATTGGGGTTCTTTATCACCACAACAGAAAGGTCACTAAGACATTGGGTAGTTTTTATGAAGAGCAAATGGGTACAAATGTAAGGGGCCTGTCATACAGGCAACTGTCTTCATAAGAGGAACATCCCTTCCTTCCTTTTTACTGTATTTTCTGCCATGCCATAAATGTTCAAGTCTTTGTGACAATGTGCGTACAATCAACATGGAGTCTATTTTCCCATATCCCTTTCTGAGAAGTGATATTTTATATAGTATTGCTATTTGTGTTTTGCTCTGATTCTGCATGATGGCTTGCATACAACGCTCTTCATTTCTTTCTGGAAAAAAAAATAACATAAAGGGCCTAATGATTTGAATAGTCTCTGGCCTGCATGATCAACAGCAATGCCGATTTGTGTATGTTTCCACTAAATTATGTGCCGTGCTAGATAAAAGATTTGTTTTGAAAAACAGCCCCTTCCAAAAATAAGAGAGTTTATCAATTCCAATCATTCTCATCCAAAATTAGTTGTCAAGTTTCGGTGTCTGAAATGAATTTAACCACATAAATTCAGGACTTCTGCTGAATGGCTAATGTGGCCTTGAGGACCCAGTTCCTCAACATGGCTGGGGTTCACCAGCGACATTTAATATCAGCACTTTCGCGTCATAATAGAGCCCATTAACAACAGTTGACTGACATTAGGTATAGTCCAAGTAAGCTTCAATTAAAAAAAAAAGATGCTGACTTCTCCAAAACTTAAGAAGTGGTCCCACATTCACTGAGGGGAAATTGGAATAATTACTGTGGTGTTAGGAAACTAAGTCACTTGCCTAATAGACAGCAATGTGTTTTCCCTGCCACAAAAGCCAGCAAATACATTATGATGCTGTAGCAATATTGATATTCATAAAATCTCATTAGGCCAACTGGAAATCAAACATTAGCCAATCGTGCTCCTCATTCCTACTTACAGATCAAAGTTAAATACATGCGTTAGCCAGTTAGAAACAAAATTGAATTTGAGATCCGCATGGCTCTCATTAAGTAGCACTCTATTAGGCTGTGTTTAAGAAGAACAGCCCACAGGGAGCTTTTTCCAAACCAATGAAAAGACCTCCTTCCCCTATCAGTCTTGAAAGCCCATGCCTGTTCATTGAGATAAACACATTTTCAAGCAGTGTAGGCCTCCATTATCCTACCTTCTCTCCTTGCTCTTTTCACCTGATGTGGTCGTTTTACAGGAAAATAGAAAATCCTGTTGCAACCAAATAATCCTCACTTTCAAAACAAACACCTGTGCATTGTGTTCCATTGTAAAGCCAGCGGCTATCCTCCCCGCATCCTTATTTCTTGCTCCTGACACGGGCTTAATTAAAAGGAAAGATGAGTAAATGGACTTGAACAGGTGCAAAGAGGGCTCTGAGCGCCACACGCAGGAAGCCACGGTTGAGCCTGTTTGGAGCCACAACAAGTTGGAGCGTGGTACGGAAACATAACCTTGCTCTCCTTGGTGCCCAGGAAAGAGCCGGGGGGGGGGCGGGGGGGTCCTTTTCCTGCATGAGACCACACCTTAACATCCCAGTCAGCAGCAACACACAGCAGCACTGGCACAATGTGGCTCCCTCCGTGCTGAGATGGTTCACCGCCTCTCCTACATCATGTAGAGTCCACATAGGGGACAACTGCACAGGGGCATCAGGACAGAAATGACACCCAGAGATGGGCAGCTCTGCGCTGAGCCCGACCGTTGACTGTGTCTCTACGGTGTCGTATACACATTTCAATACTCATACGCACTACATTTGTGTCACCTAGCTGATGGACACAAGTGAAATCAAGCAGAGAGGAGATGGCAAGATTTGACTTGATTCTTTTACATTAGAAGCCTGAGAGAATCTGTTTTAAAAGAAGGGAAACATGAGAAAGAGGATCTGCGAGGAGGGAGGACTGAAGGCCCTCTAATTTCTCTAATGTAGCTACTAGTGGTAATTACAGCAGCTTGGATTGGAATAGGAAACATACAAACACGTCTCTAGAGCCAGCAGCACTTTACGACACCACTCCCTCTCTCCTGCACACACACACACACACACACACACACACACACACACGCACACACACACACAAAAGATGCAAGCTTATCAGAGGGACTCAAGAGCCGAACTGTAGAGCTCAGTCAACAATCCAAAGCTAGAATAAGACAAATGACTGCACCACAGTAGAGCTCAGCTTATAATACAAACATCAATGTTTGTGAGCCCATGAATCCATAGTTGGATTAATAAATGCATATGCAAAGGGGCAAACTTCCCACACAGTAAAATTCCCACTATTGCCTGGGTATGAGTTGGCTGTGAGGTTGTGGCATGCAACTCAATCATGTATGTGATCATTGCACATGGAGACTCCTCCCGAATGAGCCCCACTCTGGGGTCCATAAGAACACTTACCCAAGAGTCTCGTGCTATGGTCATTGTAGCAGCCTGAACATATTGTCAACAAAGGTTTTACAGTACACATTTAATAAGGGCATCCACCATGTGAGGCCCATCTCTCCCTACCATTCAACTGACGGATGAAAGACCAGACTCCACAGCTGCGAAAGGGAGAAAGAAAACTTTGCAAATACCATGTGGCAGGTGGCACTCCTCACGATCCGATTCCAGCCCTAACAGTTCTCCACTGAGTGGTGGTGAAGGGTGACAAGTCTGTTAGTCCCTCACAGCTGGAGGTGGAAGCGGCAGCAGCTTCAGCTTGAGTGTGTCTGCACCCAGCAGGAAAGAGCTCCTAAAACTGCAATGTTAAACGCCTTGGGTATTGACAGAGCAATCCATGTGGCAGCTAAGTGGACATTAATGTACTATAAAGTACCTGTTGGAGCTGCACAAACTAAATTATTTTCCCTCCTACCTATCCACCAAGAGAGTATAATCTACTGAGGGGAGAAAAAAAATCTTGATTTTTAAATTGAGCTAAATTGCAATGTCATGACAGGGAGGGGGCCCCAGTGAGACTCTCATTGGTGGAATGAAATGTTGTATTGAACTCCTGGGAGCTCTTTCAACTCCCATCCCCACTACAACAAAGCCAGAGGTGCATCCCAGAGGCACATACCCAAAGCAGAGCTACTGAGTTCAAATCTTCATCACTCAGGCCCCCTTAGCCCAAACAGCCACTTTCTATTTCACAGAATCATGATGTCGTCTCAATTTTGCTAGGATCTGTAAGCTCCTTTGGTGTCTCATCCATCACCACAGCATTCCCGACAACAGATTTTCTGCTTTTCACTGGAGCAAGGATCTCACTAGCTATCAGCATCCTGTCCAAGAATACCGTGCCCCTGCCTGTACCATTTCACTGATAGCACATCTCAACCCCCTCCACTCTAGCTAGCTGGCCTCTTGCCTGCGTTTAATGTGAATTTACAAATGGCTCAGTTCTTCACTCCTAAGAAAGCCCTCTGTGTGGTGAGCAGGACATTTTACAAGGCCCTCTCTGCTACCTAAAGAGCACGACATTAAGCAGGGGATGCCGGGAAAGCTGTTTAGCATCCCATTTCTATGCCGGGGTAAATGTTCTACCAGTGGCTCTTTGTTTAGAGCACAGTATTTGGAATGACATCCGGGGCTTCGTGTCTACTATACAGGCAGTCTATTGAGCGACAGCCCCAGATATCAACTCTGTTTTTAAGGTTGACTTTTAGGAGGGAAAACACAATGGCATTGCGTATAGGAAGTGATGGAAAAGTCACTGATCTCTTGTTTCTCATGTAGGCACTGTGGGAGGATTTCCAAAGTGCCCATGAAACCAACGGATCCATCTCACCTTCTGCAGAGGGACTGGCAATGTGTTTTCCTTATGCAAAGTGTTGAAAACAGGCCAGGAACTATCCTAATCTGTGCCCTAAGCTCATAGGAAGGACAGAACAGAAGAAGACCTCCAAGCTACTACTGCAAAAGCTCTCTCAAATTAGCTAAAGGCTGCTACTGAACCCCCAAAGCCTCCCGAGACCCATGACAGCAGAACAGGAAACAAAAGAAAATGCCTGACAAACCTTCTCCCTACCAAGAAAGGGAGCAACTCATGAAGAATCCCTTCAAATGCATTGGTACACACGCTTGTTAGGTACTGAGAGCACTTTGAGGCATCGAACACAGTAAACCTTCTGATTTTGTTAGTCGACAGACTGGAGCCCACAGAGCTATCTCTCTGCAGGCTTCTGAAGGATTAAAGCCCG
Source organism: Alexandromys fortis (assembly GCF_014885135.2). Classification (NCBI taxonomy): domain Eukaryota; kingdom Metazoa; phylum Chordata; class Mammalia; order Rodentia; family Cricetidae; genus Alexandromys; species Alexandromys fortis. The sequence continues at coordinate 11,694,382 of NW_026067949.1, forward strand.
GGAGTGTGTTCATGGGCTGAATGTGAAAGAAAGAAATGAGCGTCTGGGGGTTTCTATGTAATCCTCCCCTCTTTCGGAGGACCCCATGTCCCAGCTTCAGCTTCTCTGTTTCAGCTTCTCAGTCAGTTTCTCACAGGCAGACAGTTCATCCGTTGCGATCAATATGTAGGAAATCAATAAAATACAAACACGGCGCTTTCCCTTCACTGGCTTGGACTTCCTCCCTGCAACCCTGAAAACTCTGCAGTGTTTCCTTCCCTCTGCCCCACGTGACCGAGAGGCCTCCATTTTCACCTTCCTGCCACGCTCCTGGCTTCAATGTGAGCGACTTTAGAGATCAGCTAAGGAAGACTGTTCTTGAAAAACTCGGGGATCCCGTGTCCTGGATTTGGCATCCATTAAGTTTTGAGCTCTCTACTTTGGTGGCTTTGAATTTCCCCATAAGACCAACAGAAAACCATAGAAGGACGTAAGTGTGAACAGACCAGTCAAGCCTTCAGCCGCCCTCACAGACAGCCTACAGTGGGAGCAAACTGTCCGTGCCTGTAGACCAGTGTTTCTCAGCCTTACTAATGCTGAGACCCCTTACTAGAGTTCCTTATGCTGTGGAAATTATTTCCATTGCAACTTCATAACTGTAATTCCGCTACTGTTCTGACTCACAAGGTAAACATCTGACATGCAGATGGTCTCAGGAAACACCGGTGGAAGGGTCATTTGATGTCCCCCACAGAGGGATCACAACCCACAGGTTGAGAAACATGTCTGTAGACACTCAAGCAGAAGACTGATGGAAAGTCATGAAGCAGATGAGATGCTAACCCTGAGGGTTGGTTCAAAGCTCCATTAAAGCCCCTTTGAGTCCTGAGATTCTGTTAGTCAGGTTGGAGGTGGCAGATCCAGAAGATTGCATAGGAACAGAATAGTGGAAATAAAAGCCCACTCTCTGAAGAATTTTGCAGAAATACTTAGAAAAGGCAGACAGCCAAGAATCACACAGACTGAAGGCAAGGATATGGGGTCTGAGAGCAACAGCATTAATGGGACTCCATCTAAACCCAGCAGATCAATTCATCTGGAATATCATAATGTGTGGGCAGAGACTACCTCCATGTTAGTTAGACATCTTGGGTAAAAATTGGGTTCTAGTAACATCCTTGTCAATCATTCGAGAAGGAGATACATTAGAAGACACAAGGGATAGCATTTGAAAATGAAAGCAAACTCCAGTCCCGGCAAAGCTTTTAGTACATTGCAGCCCACTATTATTACTTCTTGCGGATGGTGTCTGGGTTGTTATATAAGAAAGCAGGCTGAACAAGTCATAAGGAGCAAGTCAGTAAGCAGAACTCCTTTATACCCCAGTATCAGTTCCTATATCCAGGTTCCTGCCCTGTTTGGGTTCCTGTCCTGACTTCCTTCAGTGATGAACAGTGGTGTAGAAGTGTAAGCCAAATAAACACTGTCCTCGCCAAACTGGTTTTGCTCATGGTGCTTCATCATAGGACTAGAAACCCTAACTGAAACATCCTCCAAAAACTATACTAAGGAGGGTGACTCCAGAGAAAATGCCAAGTTATCTGCACCACAGTCAAACCATAGGACACCTCTTATATACTGTCTCAGTATGTGACTGAGGGGCCTCCCAGGTAGACATATTGCTACTGTAGGGAACGCTTAAATGGCAACTCCAACCCTATCAGCATCTAGTATTGAGAACGCATGAAGCTCGCGAGGACCACTTTGACAGGGCTGTGTGGACCAGGCACTTTCCTTCTTATCTCTTTACAACCCTGGGTCTTGAACCGATACTCGTTTTAAGTTTAGAAAACATTGGAGTGCCTTGAAATGTAGAGCAATGCCAGCAACAACAACAAAAACCTCAATCTGTCAAAGAAATGCAGCCAAGCCACCCTGAGATGGTCATGACAGAGACACAGGGCAAATCTGTTCGCTACACCTGAGTCAACATGCCACTGCCCTACTCTTCCAAAGGCTCTGGGAAGTGAGAGGACTCTATAAGGCATAATGCTAATCTCAGACCAAGGGCTACATGACTGGGATATCTAGCAGGATCAGCCATGCACTCGACTTAGTCCTGTGGGTGAGAAAGCAAATGAATCTTTTGCAGCCTCTTCAGCTTGACTAATGTTGTCCAGCTAAGTCAGACTCCAATCACCTGAGACAACAGCAAATACACAGACATCAGAACAGCTGTCGAATCTTCATTAAGAGGTCTGGCAGAAGACCATGGAGTATACCTTAGCAGGCGTCCCAAGTCATTCTCAAGATCGAGCGTGTTCACAGACCTGTGACATAGTGGATACGCCACCAATTGATCGCGTGGTTCCTCAGTAAGCATTCATCAAAGGCCTAGCATGGGCCAAGACCTTTCTGAAGTCATGTTCCCTAGGTTCTCTCTCAGTCCTTCTGGCCTCTGTGTGATATAGAGATGTCCATGCCTAGGGTATCATCGTTTCAAGTTTTAATAAGCATACAAAATAATGAGTGTCTCTATGACTTTGTTTTCTTTTTGAGAAAGGGTGCTGTATAGATCACACTGTCCTTATATGTGGTGAAGGATGACCTTGAGCTTTGATCATTTAGCCTTTATCTCTCCAATGCTAGTATTACAGGTATACACCACCACACCTGATTTATACTGTGCTGGGGATCAAACCAGGGACTTAGGTTTCATGTATACTAAGCAAGCACTCTACCAACTGAGCTACATCCCTAGCCCATGATATTTCCACACATGTGTAGTACTATACACGGCTTATTCTCTCCCTCACATGACCCATCAATCTTCAGACAGACAGCAAAGTTCAGTGAGGGAAGAGAACCACTCCAGAGCCATAGCCCAAGCCTTAGAACTCCTCTCAAGACCTTTTCCATGACACCAGGATTGCCTTAGGAATCTAAATCTGACTCTCATCCAAGACTCCTAAACCAATAATCCAGGTTCCCATTTGAGACTCATCATGTGATCTTCCCAGACTAACTGGGACATGTCTTTCATAGCTACAAAAAACAGCTGCCTTCCGAACTGGATGCCACAGGCTAGAGATGGCACTTTGCCCAACACGTGGCCTCTTTAGACATCCTGTGAAAATGCTCTAAGAATGTTGGTACAAAGTGTTTATTTTCTCTGGTAATACTAAATACAAATGTTGTATCTCTGGAATCTTGTAACACAGAGCCCAGCATATAACTTTATAAAAGTAACTGCTGCCGGCACATAGCTTCCAAGAGAGGTCTGGCTATATATATCATTAGCTCACAGGCTTCACTGTTGGGTAAAAATGCCATTAGGAAACATAGCGTTTACCCAACAGACAGAAATGGACCCCAAGGAACTCTTTCAGTATAGCAGGTAATTATGGGGGAACCCTGTATTATTTACTATCAAAGATGGAAGGCCACCCTGGGAGACAGGAAGTTTCTCCCATACGCACGCACGCGCACACACACACCCACACACACACACACACACACACACAATTTCCATATAAGAATAGATCCCCATTCTTTGTTGAGTTCATTCTGACTTCTGATGACACATTTTTATCTTTCTGTTGCTTTCCTCAAATTGTGCATCTAGCTAATGGCCTCAAGCTATGCATTAATAATAAATATTAACATCCACTTGAATCCCATTCACAAACCTGCCTCCTGGAAGATAATGCATAGCCCCCAGAATCTCGTTCATTTCATAACCACATGGATGACAACGAATACGGGCAGCTTATAGAGTCCTCTCACTTCTAAGAGCCTTTGGAAGTGTAGGATCCAGGATCCAGGATCATAGGCAACTGACTCACTATCAAGGGCAGCCACACTGGGGGTCATAGCTAAAACACAGTGAACTAACCTTCATTGCACACATCTTGAATATTAAGATTTTCTTAGCTAGGACTTGTTCTTCTCTGGTCTCTGAAAAAGCCACTCCTCTGAGCGTTCCAACTATGGATATGCTAGAGAGCAGAGCTGTATCCCTAGGGCCTACTTTAGTTTCCAGAATTCTTGGCGTGTGCAGTAAATGTGTACACACAGTAGGTTCTTCTTCCACCTCTGCAGCATCCTACAACTTGGCCACTCTTTTTTTTTTTTATCATCTTTGTACCCAACATAAAGCACCTACAAGGATATAGCTACCTTTAAAACTGATGGATTCTTTCTATTTTAGAAATTGTTTCAAATGATTTACTTATGTAAATATATATAGTCTTTATTTCTTTTGTCCTCATCATCTCTTAAAGTCCTGTCACTAAAGGAAAAGCTGTAATGTAAGGCTAGAGGTATATAGTTCGGTGTCAGAGCACCTGTCTTGAAGTATGTGTATGTGAAAAGTCTGTGTTCCATCTACCAGAACTGCCAAATTCATGCTATTAATACAAAAAGGTATATAAATCAAACCGTTATCAGAAGAACATGTAATATAAATAGCAGTTGCAAAGGCAGAGCAGGGCAAACGCAAGTCATGAGGTACTGTTTAAAGCAGAAGTTCAGGCTAGGGCTAGGGTTGGCATAGGGTTACGGGTAGGGCAGGATAGCATGAAAACAGAAAACAACCTGGCATGATGCCGCACTCCTATAATCGCAGCACTTGTGAAACAGAAGCAGGAATAACACGAGTCCAGGGGCAACTTTGTCTACACAACAAATCAGAAGACCTTGTCTATCCCCCTGCCCTGGCCTATAGCAAAGGAGGCGTTGGTTGCTAGGAGAGGGTTGACAGAGTCAAGTCAGGCTTGGATGATCAGCTCTCTACGTGGGTTTCTGGCGTGCGCACTCCCATGGAGAAATGTACACCGTCTTTCACTAGAACCATCCTACTTGTGAAATAGAAAAAAAAAATGTGTCACCAGGGGGCTGGCATATGACTCTGGAGGACTAATCAAACTATTTCAAGCAATTTTGATCTCTTCTCTGCCTCTGAACACTTCTGCGTTCTCATTTGTAAACTAGGAGATTGGCTGCCTTGCGCAAGGATGCAAACTGTAGATTCTTTTAATTTTCCGTGATCGTTGTTTACATAATCTGATAAGGGTATGTAAGTGTAATCAAAGAAACAAAGAAGGAAATTAGAAAGAAAAAGAGACACATATAGAACCTGTTCCGTTAACGGTGTATTTTCTGTGGACAGGAAGGACGTGGCCTTTTGCTGGGCACACCCTGTGGGGCATGGAGAAGACCTAAGGGCCATAGTGTTCTTATTTGCCAACTTCCTCAGAGAAAACCGTGCCAGATGAAGAAAAACAGCAATAGTGAGGCTGGGTCCTTCAAAACCCAAATGTTCAGAACAGAACGGGGGCAAGGAGTAGAGACAGGAGAGACAAAACCAAAACAGAGACCACAGGCAAATCCCTCAGGTCACTACCAAGATTCCAACTGCTCTGCTGCCTCAACACCAGCCAATCAACACCTGAGAGGGGGGGTTTAGCAGGGTCTTCAGGCCACTGAAGAATTTGGGGGCATTCTAGTGCCCGGCTGGCCAACAGGCGCTCTGAGACACATAGGTGGCAAGACACAGTTGCACATCTGTATGGAGTCTGCCTCCAGAAGGAGTGAGCCAGGCAGCAGAGAAAGCGGTCACTATCATGACCACTGAGACATCTCGGGACACAAATAAGAAGCAGGACATGAGTGAATCCCCCTCATTTGGGGTTGCATGGGTCGCAGTCCTGGGAAACCATCTGCAATTCTGAAAACTGGGTCCTGGGTGGGATACCTTACACTCCACAAACCTCAAGCAGGTAAGCCTCAGAAGAAAACAGACAGTGGGGAACAGTCTTTGCAGGAGGATTTGGGTTGAACGCTCTCTACTTGCAAGTCCCTAAGATTTAAGGGAACACCCACTCCAAGCCTTTCAGGGCCCACAGTAGGAAAACAGAGCAAAGAAGTATATTTGTTAGAGGCTGCCTGCTATTCTGGCCTGTGTCTATACGTTAAAACCATGTGTACAAAGGGTTAAAATGACACGTTCTAAATGGCATTTTACTATTAGTGGGATTTCTTTTATCTGCCTTAGCCAAATAACACCATAAATGTGTGCGAGGCTATAGTAGGGGGAAGGAGGAAACAGAAAATGTATTGAGTCCCTCCTCGGAAGCACTAAGTAATAGTTTGAAGACTTTATTATTATTATTTTTAATCTGACTTTGGACAACAACACAGCATGCTCCGTAATCTTACTAGAAGTAGTTAACTGTAGGGGGGAATAGTTGAATATTTCTGGGAGAAGATTGTCCATTTCTACCTGCTAATGCACGCTCTAAAATGACCATTTATATGCACAATCATTTACCTGATGCATAATACTTAACTTGAAAATTATCACTAAGAGGTACCGCCAGCACCCACGCTGGAGCACAGGGTTTGGTGCGGATGCTAAAGTGTTTCTATGGATAATGAAGCACTCCACAAAGTGCCCTTTGTTAGACAATAAAAATAAATGATTTCAAAAGCCATCAACTGGTGACAAACAAGTCCATTTTATTGCCGAACTGTTGTAGATTTGGGGAGTAAACTCATATTTCACTACAACTGGCCCGCTTTCTCTCCTGCTTTTGTTTCTTTTTTAATCACAAGCTACTCAGCATTTGCACCTATTGCTTAGCTTCCTTTTATTAGTAACAAAAGTGCCCCTGCCATTTGTGGGAGTTTTCTTTGCACTAGAAGTGGGCTAAGTGATTCACACTCATAGTGTGTATTTTGTGACTCGTTCCCTTTGTACCACAGCCATGACAGCTGACAGGCCAGTATATCACCACCTTGTTACACTTAATGCTGCTAAGGCCTGCAGAACTGAAGTGACTTGCCCAGGGTGATATATTAACCAAGTGGTTGGAAGAGACTGTGAAAAATGGCCATAATACTGCCCTCTGCAATAACCGCCCCCCCCCTTCGCAATGGAGTTTCAGCAGCATTCATCTGTGGCGGCCTTACACTTGCTTTGATATACCCAGGTGTCCAAAGAACCATTGTGCTGGTTCTGGAGTCTTCTACTCTTTCGTGCCACAAGAAGAAGCCCAGACATGTGGGTCTATCAACTCCTTCACTGCGGGAGACACCTGGCCAAGAATCAAGTGCAAATCTACATAACCGGCCATCAGTTGCCTAAAACTCTGTGCATGCACCCAGATAAAACAAAACCAAACTGCAGAATCACAAACTTATGAGAGAGAGAAGACACTATTTTAACGACTAAATTTTTGGATAGTATATTACACGTTACACAGCAAGTGCTAGCTGATACATGACACTGCTGAAAGTGAAGTTGCCTTGTATATTCTTATTTTGTACCAAAAAAAGTCTAAAATTGACTTGTTTGTAATTAAAAGTTTGGACAAGTGAGTTAAAGTAACGTGAAAAGATAAAAACACATCACTATTTTATTTAAATAATCAGAGTGTTCTCTCACTCTCTGTCTCTCTCTCTCTCTGTCTCACTCTGTGTAGGTATGTGTGTGGGTGTGTATGTATTATAAGAATCATCCCATCAGAGTGTTAACTCTCTAGAATTTACCATTATTCTTGGCCTCTATAATTAACTTTTCTTTAAATTATGAGTGACTGTACCTACTCTGGCTACAAGCCCAGTTTGATCTTCAAAACACAGTGAGCACGAAAAATGTTTGCTGCTATGGATACACAACAACACTACAATTTAATGAACATTGCATTAAACCCATATTCTTCTAACCCTATTTATTTATATATCATTGATACGACCTTTGCCTGTCTATAAACTACCTAGATTATTATGATTTCGTGAAACATTTTTCTTTAAATAAAATTCAATTTGACTCCTACATCTCGCTCTGCCTGATCTTCAGCAGTAACCATGAGATAATTTATTTTATAAAGTAGTTATATTTTGTACATTGCTTAAAACTTCAAGGTGTGTGTATTTGTATGTGAGCCGCTTGAAAGCGCTCCCTGTGCTTCAGTCTGAGAAATACTGCTTCAGCCACGTTTGGTGTCTTTCATCTCTTCATACTTCCAAGACTACCCAGGCCTTTTTCAGCCATAGGGAACTCGGGTAGTGATAACAATTCACTAGTTCCTTACTTTAGTCACGCGCAGGTGTGCTAACTAGTTTTCATTGTCACCTGGGCACAAAATAGACTCACCTGGGAAAGAAAGTCTGATTGTGTGACCACTCAGATCAGGTTGGCTTGTGGGCATCTTCATGGAGGACGTTATAGCTATATTAGCTATTAGCTGTTGTGGGAAGATACAGCCTCAAAGCTGGTGGTACCATTCACTGAGTTTGGGTCTTGATTTCTTAAGAATAGAGCAAATAAGCTTGCGTGCATGCATTTCTCTACTACTGTGAGATGTGACCATCAGTTCGAATTCCTGCTTGACATGCCCACAATGATGGGCTGTCACAGGGAGTTATGAGCCAAATGAACTATTGATGGAGGAAGGTCATTGGTTAAATAAAGAAAATGACTTGGCCCTGATAGGACAGAAAATTAGGTAGGCAGCGTAAACAGAACAGAATGCTGGGAGGAAGAGGAAGTAAGCTCAGAGAGGCCATGCTCCCCTCTCCCGGGCAGACACGATTCAGCTCCGACCCAGGATGGACGTAGGCTAGAATCTTCCCGGTAAGCACACCTTGGGGTGCTACACACATTATTAGAAATGGGCTAGTCCAGGTGAGAGAGTTAGCCGAGAAGAGGCTAGATATAATGGGCCAAGCAGTGTTTAAAAGAATACAATTTGTGTGTTGTTATTTCGGGGCATAAGCTAGCCAGGGCGACTGGGAGCCAGGGTGGCAGGAATGCAGCCTGCAGCTCCTTCAACAAACTATTTCTCTTTAAAAGTTTCTTTTTTTGGAGGTATTTTATCATAGCAGCAGAAACAAAATCAGGACCCCTGCCATCTAAAGAATTGTATACAACTGTAACTGTTGAGTCCAGAACAATTCTCCACTGGCTAGTGCTCATGAACAGAGAGTCCAACTTGAAGTTGGGCACAGTAAATGTCACTAGGTCCTCTGATGGCTCTCTGGCCAGAAGACTGTTTCTGACTGATAATTCCCTATCTGCATAGGCCAGAAGATAACTGTACAAAAAAATGTTGTTAGACTATTTCCAATCAGCCACTGCATTCTAAATGCATTCCATCTTCAACACAAGCTCTTAATCAGGGGCATTAAAAGTCACTGTCCCTGTGTCATTTAAAAAATCACAATCAAAACTCAGGATGTTACCATCTAGAACAAAAATATTGACATGTGCCACCCACACACACACTAGATAACTGCTTCCACCTTTGGAAACTTGTTTTTGGCCCTTCAATTATTGTCCATAAAAAGCATCAATAAAGTTCCCTAACTAAAGTAAATGTTCTCCATATCCACTAGTTGGGGGCTGAGCCCAGGGCATCAGGGCATCATACATGTCAGACAAGCCTTCAATTACTTAGGTCATCTGTAGGTTATCTGTAACTCACCTGCCCTCAGAAGAAATCTTAACTACTGAATTGGACAAAATAATATGGTTCACTGAAATGAAATTTTTTAACAATAGTCAAAAATTCCTATGACCAGGGGGAATTATAACTAGGAAGTAAGAATCATAAGCAGGGGGTACTAATGGGTTGATATCTAGAAGAAAAATCAGAAAAAAAGGCAGGGGTACAAAACCTCTATTGGTGTATCCAAACATGGTCTAAGGGTCCTACATAAATCATTGGGCTTCACTTACTAGGTATCTAAAGGCCACATACATATGGCAGTGATAAAAGCTGTCATGCATACTGGTCCTGAATAGTAAATGAGCTGATTTATCCAGACCTCTTAGGAAAGAGCTGTCCACATACTAAGTATCACTAGCCTTTGTTTTGTGGGTAATTCTGAGAATGTGTATTATAAACAGCCATATAGGAAACCGACACTGGAAGTCACCGGCTTTTTCTGCCTCCACAGCCTCTCCGATTCCTTGAAGGAAGGTCTGCGAATTCTACAGGTTAACTAGGTACAAGTGGAGTGAAGATAAGAGAGGGTTCACACAATAGATTTCAGAATGAAAGTTCTGAGACTCTCTGACAAATAGAAACTTGGGCACAGAGCCAAGGAAACTTCATTTACCAGGGACAAAGGTAAAGTCCTATGTGATCAACTGCAATTGTGTGGGGAAAATCTTGCTTCAGCGAGTCTATTTGACCAGATGCAGGTGGAAGAAACAGCAGTGAGGACAAGCCACCAAGACCTCACCATTAGAAAATACAGAGTTCCATTTTCCATGACAGAATATATTCGACATTCTCTGCGCTGACAAGATCTGAACTGTTATATGACACTCAGCTCTCAGCATCACATCCAAAGAGGAGTAAGATGCATGAGGAAATAATGAAAATAAGACACCTGAAGGAATTCAGGCTGATGGGAATATCCCTGCAGGGACAGAAAGCCAGAGCAGTCAGTACCTAGGAATGACTGTCTTTGCAGAGCCCAAGGAATGATAAGGCACAGTAACTGAGCAGCGAGTATCCCTGCCCCCAGAGAGCCAACACTCACTTGACCCTGGAAACACCAATGACGTCAGCCTTGTAGAGCAACAAAGAGAAAAACGCTAAGGAGACAAGGCCAAGCGGAAGAGCTATAAAGCTATTTCTACAAGATAGAAATAAGGATGAAGTGACAGTTTAGTGTGACGCATTTGTCAACATGCACAGTGTAGATTGAAAGCTGGTGATGGGGGAGACACCCACCCAAGGCCATGTTCCCAAGGACTTACCAAAGGTTCAGCTGCTGGACAAAGCCTGTATCCTGAAGTCTGCCTGGCCAGGTAAAAAGTCTTATCAGTTCCATTAGGCTAGTGGGGACACTGAGCCTCCAGGATGCTTAGAAAATTGCCTGTGGTCATATTAATTACAAGTTAGAAAGATGCTGATTGTGGATCAGGCAGTACAGGCCCAGAACCTCGGAGGTTCCCAGCCTTGCCCTCCAACTCAAAGATGTATCTTATTTATGTGGAGTGGTTGAACAGAAGGCAGAAATGCATCAGAGTTCGTATGCCTCTTCTTGGGCTTGAGAAGAGTCAGGGAGAGGCAAGAGATCTTATATGTTTGTAGCACTCTGCATTAGATTCTAGTGTGAATCGGCTCTGTTCACAAAAGGCATGCAGTGAGTGAGGCTCACTTCTATTATAGAGAATAATAATCTTATTGTGGGTGACTTTCTTTCCTGACCCCTCTCTCTCACTCTTCCTTCATTGACCTTGGAAACTACATCAGGGACACGCAAGCTTAAAGGGGATCTGTTTCTGACAAAAGGGAAGATCCAAGAGTCTATGCAGTGCCTCACTTGGTGACAGTGTTTTTGAATGAAATGGTGTTGGAGTCTGGGTGCTGGGAAGTGATTGTTTTGCAAGCTGAAGAAAAGATACAAGACCCAAGGACATGAGGATATCATCAAAAAAAAAAAAACCAAACTTGTTCTTACCCCTGCTGCTACCCCTCCCTTCTTCCCTATTTCTTGTGTTTTCATTTAATGAAAATGCATTTCATCGTAAGTGTGGGAGCAGATGTGGTCATCTTCTACCTGTGTCCCAGGTGAGTTCTGGAATCTTAGTGACTTAGTCTGCATCAGCTCACTCCTTCTTCTGAAACATCTTCCATGGTGGTCCCTGAGAAACGATCTACATGCTCTATCAGTTGAGGGCAGTTTGTTGCATCCAGTACAAAGAAGAGAAGAATGTCTTCCATGTACAGAAAATGTCTTCCATGTACAGAAGAGAATGTCCTCCATGCTTAACCTCAGAGCTGTGGGAACATGCCTTGCATTTGTCCAGTAACTGTCAACAAAGAACTTGCTAAACAAACAACAAACAGGCAAACAAACGAAAAACTGCATTTCATGGCTGCCATGCACCCTGCATTCTTCTTTGTAGTTCTGTCCTCTGCTATTGAAAGGTAAAGTGTAGTCTTTGGAAAGTATTGACAAACTACCCGAAGTGGGTGATCAGAATTCTCCAAAGACAATAGACTCATAGCCAATAACAGACAACAATAGTAACAGCAGCTGACAATGATCGAATTTTGTAACGTGTTGGCACTGTCCTATGAAAGTCATATAGCATTTTCTAGTTTGATTTTCCCCAGTTTGGTAACTAGAAAACTGATTTCTAAAACTTATATGCAAAGGTAACTGGAAAGGACAAAGAATGGTTCGTTTTCAGGTCAGACAGACACAGCCATGGTAAGCATTGCAGCTTCGTTTTCACCTCCCCCACTTTTCACATGCCTCTTTAAGGCCTTTGAAGCGTGTACGTAAGAAATGAGTCAAAGGTCCTTACCATGTATCTGTGGTGGCTGTGTCAGTTTTTCCAAAATCAGTTTTATCAGGTCACCATGGGGTCCCACAGAGATTGAACTGACAACCAGGGAGCCTGCATGGGACTGGCCTGGGCACCCTGCATATCTGTGAAAGTTGTGTAGCTTGGTCCTCTTGTGGGACTCTCTAGCAGTGGGAACAGGGGCTGTCTCCAACTCTTTCACAGGTTTTTGGGGCCCTACTGCTCGTGCTGGGTCACCTTCCCTGGTCTTAATGTATGAGGAGAAGCTCAGTCTTGCTGCACACTTGATAGGTCGTGTTTTGTTGATATATTTGGGAGACCTGCCCTTTTCTAGAGAGAGAGATGGAAGGGAATTGGATTGCTGGGTGGGAACAGAGGGGATAAAAGAAGCAATGGGAGGAGAGGAGGGAGGGGAAACTGAGGCCAGGATGTAAAATGAATGAATGAATAAATTTATTTATTTATTTTTTAAAAAACAGAGCCTCCTCAGGATCTGGCCTGGTGTTCTGCACCCAGATGCTCAATAAATATCAGCTGAGTGATTGACACTCAACCTCTGTGCCAGCATTATCCTGGGCCAGATGAAAGTGATGATGTTCATCTCCACACTGGTGACTTTTCTCCTTTGTCACCTTTTTGTCCTGCAGTAACTTGAAATTGCAACAAGACCCAAGAAACCTGAAACCATGTACCAATGCCCAGTCTAGCTCCGATGTCCTAGCTAAAATTGTTTTTAGGGTCAAGAAATGGCACACCCCAGAAGAGAAATGAAGAAAACAGGGAGTGCAATTTTAAAAAGTGGGGGTGAGGGGTTAAGAGAACAAGGGAACAAGGAAGGAATGGATAAGAAGCAGAAACAACCATCCAAGACTCTGAACCTGAGAACTTTAAGGCTCCAGGCTCCAAGCAGAGGGAGGCGGCTCACTGTCTGCCAGGTGTAAAAGTTTAATTAGGATTTTACCAGCGTGTTTGAGGGAAGCGCTGACACTGCCCTATACAATTACTCTCCTCAAACACAGACATTTTACCTCTGTTTTCACACATGTAAAATGAAATCATCAGATGTACCAATGTTGACATTTTCCCTCATGAAATACCAGATATTTTTCTGAAACTGCAGTAATTATGTCCTTCACCACCCTCCACAAAGAAACTCAACCTGTCACAAGGTAATTCCAAAAGCATTAAAATTCTTAGGTCGGAGACCAGAGACACTGAAAAGTCAGGGGTATTCTCAACTGAAACCCAAAGGCTAAGGCCTGCTTCTGTTGACAAAGTCAAGGCCGGGATTTTCCAAAAACACCCATACCTCAGAAGTGCCCTAAACACACACAATCAATACCATGTCCCCCCCGCTGCTCCAATCCAAGAAGCAAGAGCAGCACTGCCAACTTTCAGGGCGAAGAGTGGGTTCGTTGTGTGGGTGGTTTATCACATGTTTATGACTGGGCAGAAGAGATTTTCTTTGGAGGCTTCAGAATTTACCTTTTTCCTCCCCCATTTAAGCAGCAGAAGAGTGGTAGGGATGAAGATTCCGTGGCTCGGAGTCTATTTGCAGAGTTTGAGGGGGTGGAAGGAGCTGAGATAAGAGAATCAAATCCCCCAATGAATCTTTGGTACAGCAAGTTCAATTCAAATGTTCGTGACCTCATGGCTTGCTGCTAGTTCTTCCCATGTGTCAATTATCATCTCCGTGGACTATACAGATGCTAGAGACTGCTTTCAGTGAAGTCGTGAGTGGGGCAAAGACAAAGGAGGGAGAGATTACGAAGGAGAGCAAAAGACACAGATGATCCCCACCCCCAAAGATTAGCGAGATAGAGGAGCACCGTTACGTGTGTCTTGGAATTCAAGAACTCTTTTTAAGTCCAGTGATTTGGACTCCACACATCTCCACCGGTCACCTAACGCAACAGCGCTTCCTTCCGGTGACGCGTCAGATAGAGCAGAAGCTGTTCTAGATCCGACACCTTGGTTCACAGGCATCACCTGTCACCTCCGCCCTGGATGATCTTAGGCATTTTATTCACATCTGCTGTGTCTCAGTGACCTTCTCGATAAATAGAGCCTGGTGAACAGGGGTGTTAGGTCATCAACTGAATGCGAAATCAGGGGAAGAGTCTCCAACAGCACCGGAGGGGAAGGAAAGCTTTGCAAGCATCTGTTTCTCCTGCTCACACTTTCTGGGGCCATGCAGTCACTGGCAGCAGGTTGCAAGAAAGCGAGGCCCCACGTTGAGCTACCTTAATGCACATGCTTCTTTACAAGAGGACAGAACTGTTCTTACAACCCAGGTGTGGGGCTGCCAAAGAAAGGGCAGTTAACGGCTAGCAAAAGCTCCTTTGTCTGCTGTGGCCATTGAGACTGCTTTCACTCACACAGCAGAGGTATTTCTAAGATTGGTAGTGAGTTATAGAAACACTGAGTCCATGTGGTACTTTTCTTTTATTTATTTATTTATTTATTTATTTATTAAAGATTTCTGTCTCTTCCCCACCGCCGCCTCCCCTTTCCCTCCATTTCCCCCAACCAAGTCCCCCTCCCTTGTCAGCCCAAAGAGCAATCAGGGTTCTCTGCCCTGTGGGAAGTCCAAGGACCACCCACCTCCATCCAGGTCTAGTAAGGTGAGCATCCAAACTGCCTAGGCTCCCACAAAGCCAATACTTGCAGTAGGATCAAAAACCCATTGCCATTGTTCTTGAGGTCTCCAGAATCTTTGCTCCTGACCCCCACATTAAATCTACCCTTAGCATTATCCAAAACCAAAATCAATGGGCTCTGCCCCCTACAGGGGGTTTTGAACTGTGTTTATCCTCACCTGGGTGGCTTCACATCTTGAATTCAATGTCCTTTTCCAAGAATGAAAAGCTTTTATGTTAAATATCTGCCAAGGTCCCCTTCAGACCAATACTTACATGAGGTGTGCAGTTGTCCATTCGGCCATACATCTACCAAGTCATAATTGAACATTTAGCACCTGTTAGAGTTTAGGTGGTACTGTGGTGGTCTTTATGCAAAGAAGGAGGAAAAAAAAAACAAAAAGGAAGGCGAAATAGCATCTGTTCCATGTCTTCTTGGAGCTTGGGGTCTAATAGAGAAAGTGGGGAGAGGGTAAGGGCCAAAAAAAGAAAGCCGTGGGGTCCCTTGGAAGAGATTTACTAAGGCTGGAATATTTAAAATAAGGCCTGGACAGTGTGCAGGGTGTGAAAGACCGTGGAGCAGTCAGCCGTAAGTGGGATGATTTTATCACACCCTTCTCAAGGCCCAGGAGTCTCTGCAGAAGAGGAGGCAGGAGGACTGTAAAGAGGCAGAGGCGATGGAGGACTCTAAAGAATAGCATCTAGCAGACACCGGGGGACTGATGCACATGGGAACCCAGAGACTGTCACAGCTTAAGACCTTTGCAGGCTCTAACCAGAAAAACCCAGCACTGAGAAGGGGAAGAAGACAAAAGTTCCGCCCATAACCGAGAGGCTGCTTTGCAATGGACCGCTGCTGGGCAAGGGGAAATCATTTTCTCCACGGGAGTGAAACTGAGCATATGAAGAACACTCCAGAACAGGGCCTGCTCCCAGGAGTAGCTGAACAACACATGATATTTTGTATGCTTTATTTTGTTATGGTTTGGGGTTTTTTTTTGTCTTTGGAATTTATTGTTTGTTTTATTTTCTTGTTTACATTTTTAAGAACATGAAGTTGGGTGGTTAAGGGAAGTAAGGAGGATCTGAAAGCACTTGAGGGAGAGAGAAAGAATATGATCAAAATATATGAGAAAAGAATTTAAAGTCAAAATACAATAAAAATTAAAAAAATAAGGCTAGGAGAAAGGCTAGGAGAGGGTAAATTAAATGGTGTTAGGAAACATTCCACGTGAAGGGGAACAGCAGGGATAAAGGCCTGAGGTTGGAAAGACTATGGTGTTTTCCAGAACTTAAGACAAAGCAGTGTAGCTGAAGAACAGAGAGCAGGGCCATCCCAATGCTGTCACTCCTGTGGAGCGGTTCCTAATTGCCTCTGCTACAACTGAGATCCCCAACTTGGCCACTGTTCGCTCTTACATCATTCCCAGCATGGCCGATTGTTTTCCCCCCACTTGTAATTCACAAGGTCAGAAGCACCTTGCAAACAACTTACCTAATCAAAGGCATTGTCATGTTTTCTTTTCTTATATATAGATGACAGACATAATCCCATCTGCCCCACCGACCCTCTTCCACGGCCTCTTGCTCCGTTTACACTGCCCTGAGCTTCCCACCACAGCATTCACCTGCAGCCACGTGCCATGTCATTTCCTGTCACCTTCTCCTCGGGCACAACTGCTCCGTGCTCCATTGCTGCAAATCTCTTCCTTAGTTACAAGTTAGTGGATCTAGTCATCGAGACTTTGCTAGCATGGGACCTTGTAAAGGAGATGCCCCTCATGAGTTAGCATGAGGCTGGAACTGCACTGGGCAGCCCAGAGCTACAGAACATCTGCAAGAATCATCACATTTTGGCCATAGCAGTCTCCTTTGCAGACCAGCCTGTGATGACATTGTGATATATGGGTGGCCACCAGTGCAGCCCATAGACACATCAGGTAAGTAGTCTCGTGGAAAGAAGTATTATTTGTGAGTTCTAGCTGGTCCCCGGGTTCTAATTCTTTAGGATCTAAAAGTAAATTGTGGAAAGCCAGGTGTGATAAGGATTCACTACAGGTCTCTATGGCCTGGGTAGGCTCTATCAATCCCACCACCAGATTCTTTTTAAAGATTAAAGCAGATTCCAGTCACGGTCAACTGTTCTCTCCCCGAGTTCAGCACATTTCCCACTGCTGAGTGGAAAGTACATGCCCCTAACTTTCTCTAGAAGGAGATCAGATTGTCCCATTTCTGGGACCCCTGCACTGGAGAGCGGAGCTGGCTGAAACCCTTCTCCTCTTGCTAAGTCAGGACACCTCAGTGGTTTGAAATCTGTGCCCCGCACAGCCATCTCTCTTTGTGTGTGCATGACAAAGCTGTAGGACCTCACATGGGTGAATGAAGAAGGCAGCGATGTGTGCTTTCTGAGCTGAAGCTACATCTCATCGCAGTAGAGCCAATATCAGCTTGGATGTGAATGAGGGCAGAGAAACAACATCCAACCTCCAGCAGGTGCCAGGTACTGGGCCAGGAGGTTTATACATCGAGTCCCTGAACCGTCTTCAGAGGGATGTGCTAACTAGAGCCCCGCTATGCAGAGAAGTAAACTGAGGCTCTGAGGGGCGATTTGCGAGGGGTTACACAGCCAGCAAACGGCAGACTTTGGAGCGATGCCCAGGCCTGTCTCACTCCCAGGCCAATGCTTTTCCCATTATCCGATAATGTCTCGCCTTTGCATGCTTTCCGGACTCCATTTGTTGTGATTTTCAGTGGCTTGGATGGATTGCACACTTGGAAATCCCCCAAAAGCAGATCCTACATCTTTAGCAATCCACATAAATGGGAGGCCGAATTCTAGCCATCGTTTTAACAGGAGAATTCTCCAGCTTGCACAATGGGGCTTTAAGAAAGAAAGTAGAAAGAAAAAGAAAAAGGCAAAAGGGAATCTTCCCTCCCGGAGCCGGCCTGTGGGATGAGGATGCCTGTGGGTAGCTACAGCTGTCATGGGCACAGCTGCTGATTGGGGGAAAGACAAGGCGACAAACTCAGTGTTTAAAGAATGTCGTTCATTGGGTCATTCAGCAACTAGCAGTAAGTGACTCATTGGCACATAGCAAAGCATTATGGGAGGGACAAAGGAGCAGAAAACTTTTCCCTGGGGGGGGGGGACATAAACACGCAGAGCTCTCAGAGAGAGCAACAGGGCAACCTAACAGCAGATCGTGAAGGTGTCCAGGCACACCTCAGTGGAGAGCACCACGTGACCTTTCATCTCACAAGCTTGGCACGGTAACAAGCGTTTCTTCTTCATTTCCTGCTTCTTTCTTGCATATGAGCTTAGTCTTACTTCCTTGCTTCTCTGGCAGATTTTGAGTAGAGAAAACATTGTCCTGGAGACAGAAGAAACGTGTTTTGCCCCATGCCGGCTCTGTGATGCTTTAGTCCTTTGACCCTAAGTCAATCACCAGGCCCTCTCAGTCTCCATGTGGTCATGGGTAAAGGCAGGGTACAGATCCCCATCTCAGAGGTTACACAGGGCTGACTGAGATGACAGCCTGCGGAAGTCCCTTGAAAATAGTAAACGGTTAAAGGAAACATACAGTCACCCCCAGTGTTGATACGTAGCTGAGCAGAAAACCTTGCCAATTGACCACTTTGAATTTCTGCGGATCACCTCTGGCTTAGCAGAAAGGAAAAGCAAGACAAAGAACACTGAGTTCTCCCCCCCCTCCCCAAAAGGACAGCATTGTAAGTCTGCTGTGAATAAAGAGCACAAATTATATTCAGCATGATATAAGTAATGACATATCAATTAACTGTGTCAACAAGGTCTAAAAATATGCAAATTACTGTACTTCAATTAGAAAAATCTACATCCTTGGAGAATATTGTAAATCAGGAAATTTGGGAGACATTAAGAGCAATCAGGGAGGGAAAGCGTGTACTTGTTGCCGTACCCTATTTTTACACACACATAATGAAATAATTATAGCCACACTGTATTTATGCCTCTGCAAAAATATTAAAATCTTAGGATCTTTACAATGATAAGCTAAGTCTGTATTATGTTTTCAGACAACATTAATTATAAGAAAAAGAAATCTATTATCATTCAATATAAGTAAGTTGAAACCAATTTGGACATGTAAATTAGAAATGTGGTTTTTCTCAGCGCCAGAACATGAAGAAAGAGAGGGCACGAGGAGACTTCTAGATCAATTACCACTGAGTCTATAAACGCAACAGCTTAAGCGTGTTTAGGTTGTAATGCAAATTTAAGGATGATTAGCAACTTTTCTCAGAAATATTCAACTATCTGGTGTACCCTTTTCTGGTGTTCTCTCCTTAAGATGCATTAATCCGTCTGTTTGGGATGGATTTGTCTTTGCTGAGCTGGTCCCTAGCCGTGACTCTTGAGTAACTAACGGGAGGGGAGGCTGAGAACACGAGCAGCGGAACAGAGTTTCAGTGACTCAGACGCTCACCGCCCTAACACGAAGTGGTACCTCACTTTGAAATTCAATTTACATCCTCTATACAGATGTCAGAAGGATGCAGGGAGAAGCTTGGAACAGCAGCACCTCACATCCCCCCCACACCCTGGAGAAGTACCTCCTGGCAGGGAATACCCCACGCCAAGACCCCAATAGGACTAAATACAAGCTGTGCGAGGCTTCATCAAGACCCAAAAACCTCACTCTAGAAAGATATTTTCCTGACAAGTTACCACTTCCAGGCAGGTTTCCACACAGAGAACATCACTCATAGATCAAGACCCAGAGTTTGTTTCTATACCTATGGCGTATGTGTCTGTTTGTCTGCCTGCCTGCCTGTCTGTCTGTCTGTTTTTTTTCTGTGTGTGCACACATGTGGAGGTCAGAGGTCAACTGTCATTCCTCAGGTGCCAGCTATTTTTTAATGAGGCAGGGTCTCTCACTAGCCTGAAACTTGTCCTCAAGAAGCCTCCTTGCACTGAAATTTCAAGCACATGCTGCCCTGCCTGGCTTTTGTTTGTGTAAACGTGGACTCTGGGGTTGAACTCAAGTGTACATACTTGCAAGACAACTGCTTGACTGCTTTACCACGGAGCTGTCTAGCCAGCTCTCCATGTTACAATATACAAGTGACTTCTGCCTCTTCTCAGTGTAGCCCAGACATGTTGACTGCTGGCTCCTTGCTCATCAGTCTCTTCATCAGAAACCTCTGTCAGGGCAAGTACAATGACTTTTCTTTGTGCTCAAGGTTCTAGTACAATGCCTCCTACAGAGCAGAAATGAAGTCAACAGTAAACAAAGAGAGAGGGACTCCAGTAGGCTGGGTAGATGAGCACAATGTCACCAGGAAAAATGCATTTTCCTGAATCACTCAGCACTGATTCATCCCATTTCCGGTGAAACAGGTTAAATAATCAGTTTCCATTAGAAACATAGCTACAGTAACTGTGTACTTTTGGACACCTTATTTAAATTCCTCAAGGCTTAGTTCCCGTATCTGCAAAACTGAAAAAAAAAAATCACAATTTTACCCACAAGGCTCTTGTGAAAATTAAATGATATAATTCTAATGGAAGGATAAGATAAAACAGTGAAGAAGGTGTCTACATATATCGGTGTCCCTGTAAGCCCTCCTGTTGCTTTCCCCTCCAGGCCCACAGCACCCTCCAACCCCTACCAATGGCCACTCTCCTCATGCTTTCTCTCTCTGCTCTCACTCCGTCCGCTATTCTAGAAAACATCTGGTAAAGCTGTTTACAATAAACGTCACTCCAGACGCTCCATCCTAG
This sequence comes from Alexandromys fortis, assembly GCF_014885135.2. NCBI lineage: Eukaryota > Metazoa > Chordata > Mammalia > Rodentia > Cricetidae > Alexandromys > Alexandromys fortis. The sequence continues at coordinate 11,715,098 of NW_026067949.1, forward strand.
GACACAGAACACCAAAAATGTCATGCCAGAAGAGCCAAGGTCTAAGTTGGAAATTTCAAATGTCCGTGGTTCAAAACAGAATTTAGGGAGTAAGGTACATTTCTATCATCTCTAAAAACACACACACACTGACACACAGACACGTATGTGTACGTGGGGAACCGCTCTATGTGCCTCTTCAACAACTGGCTTAAATAGAAGTAGTTATTCCTTAAAATAAGGCTATGCATCAGATGCTCTTAGCATGATTGTATTGTGTATCATGAGACTGAAACAAGGCAAGAAATGGCATCTCTGCTGAAAACGGACTCATATTCAGCCTTTAAAATACTAGACAGCCAATGTATTTTCCAGCATATTCTATTGTCTCTGTCTCTGCCTCTCATATATATATTGCCTCTGTCATCTATGTCTCTCTATGTATGTATATATATACATATATGTGTGTGTACGTGTAAAATACATGTATATGTACATATGGAGAGTCTGCTAAATGGCTAAAATACAGATATCACACAACTAAGTAATTGTGAGTACCGACTTCTAGACCTGCCTTACACAAACTTGAGTTCAAAACGTAGCTACGATAACTGTGTACTTTTGGACACCTTATTTAAATTTCTCAAGGCTTAGTTCCTGTATCTGCAAAACTGAAAAGATCACAATTTTACCCACAGGGCTCTTGTGAAAATTAAATGATACAATTCTACTAGAAGGATTAGTATGATTGGTAGCAAAAATAACTTTTAGATGGCTAGAATTTTTAAGCATCTCCATAGTACAAATATGTCTGCCCGAAGTTCTCATTGCAAAGCTGAGGTCAGGGGCTGGCAGCATTTTACAAGTAGTACTTACCTCAGTGTTTTGAAATCATTAAGGCTTACCCCTTGAGTCCACATTCTCCCAGTCACTCTTATGCCTAACATGTTTAAAAACTTAGGGCAGTAAGTAGTTGGGCCAGTTTTGCTTAGTCAGGTGACTTTTCAGAGGAACAAAAGCATTCAACAGCAAGAATTAAAATAGGATTTAAGACAATGAATTCAATATTTGCGTGGTACACAAACCTTTGGAATATCGACATAATATTTCTATATATTACTGCTTAATCCATCTTTCAGCTTTTTTTCTTTCTTTGCATTCTTGTTCTCTCCCTTTTCATGTCTCTTTGTTCATATTTTCAAGTTTTACATATACTATGATTCATAGCAAAGGTACCATGCTCACAGGGAGCTAAAGATTCCTGAAGATGGATTATGCTAACGGAGATGTGTCTGTGGTAGAACCATCAAACTCTCCTGAAAAGTTTAAAGAAATGGGCCACCAAGAAAAATTATTCCAGTCAACTCTTTAGAAGTTAACAAGCCAAGAGGTCGAGACCCCACTAAATATGTCTGCCTTCTCCCCATGTTGTCATGGGATGGTCTTGGCTCAACTTGTCTACTGTCTACTATCGAGCACTCAGGGGCAGAGAGAAAACTCACTAGCAAAGAAAGACTGTATCCAACCCATTAGGTTTGAGGGATGTTACCTCTGCTTTATTTGTCATACTGAAGGGAGCATAAGTTCTACAACTTTTAGTTATTAGCCTGTTTAAAAGTAAGAGAAGAAAGGGAGGAGAGAATTTACTCCAGAAGAGAAAACAGAAAGCAAAAGTAGGAGAAAGACGTGTGCTACCCCACAGCCCACCTTTTACTGCAGGGCTCCTGCTGTCTCCCGAGCCTTGCAATTATTTGGCTATTACTTATCTTTAAACATCAGCTAAAGAGATCTAGCATTTTGGAAAGGTAATTATACCGTGATGCAGATGGCAGTAATAACAATTACCCAAGATAAGCCCTTGCAATGATCTTTACAGAGCAAAGCAAAGTCCCGTCTCATGAAGGACCTCCAGTGGAGACGGCTGCAATGCAATATCCAGGCTGGCCCGGAAAGCGACGGCAAATGCCAACTCCGTCATCCTTGTAGGCAAAGTTATATGGTGGTTAAACATTCCTGGAGTTTAAAAAAGTTCCTTGATGTTGGAGAGCCTTTCTGACAATTTTTATCTAAGGTGACCCCTAGCCTACCACGAGGAAAAAAAAAAAAAAACTTTCCTCGCACAAGCCAACTTCAGCATCTCTTCCCGTATCTGAAACTGCCTGCCATGCGCATTTTAGTGGGGGAAGGGTTTAGTGGTGATCGTTGTTGAAGCAGGGGATCTAATAGCTTAGAAATCATTAATTGCTATAAATAGATGGCTTCTGGGAGTCAATGAACTATGTGCAGCAGAGACAGTGTGTTTGAATGTCACGCTTGTGGACTGGATATTTTTATGACTTGTCAGTGGCTCCGCAAAGAGCTCACACAGCGAAAGGTGCCTAGTCAACCTGGACTGATGGAAATTGCCAGTTAGAAATAGATTGCTCTTGTTTTAAACCTTGATCTCACTCCTAACAAATCACGATGTGCATTTACGCTGTATTACGAAGGAAAGTTAGTCTCTGCCGCTGAAGAAGGGCGGGAGGAAGAAGAAAGGAAAAAGGACCAAAGAGGCTTTACCTGATCTTTGCAATTTTCCAGGGCATAAAATAACAACCTGTCATCTACCTTTTACAGGTCATTTTTATCACGTTGAGGGCCAAAATGAAATTTGACCTCCATTTTCCATCTACAGCGGTGATGATAAATTCAATGTGCACTGGACAGATGAACAGGAGGCCGAGAGAAAGCCAGATTAGTGTGGGACTATTCATTCCTGACTTGCCACAAAGAGAAAAGGCGTTTCTTGCCTTTGCACCATTATCATTTTCCTTCCTCTAAGCCCCTCTGCAATACCCATACCTTGAAGGCCTGTACTGAGTAATTCCACACGGACTTCCTGGATCCCTATATGATTTGGTCCCTCTGCTCCTAAGACTTAAACAAAAAGTTGTCATATTCCTGAATCTGATCAAGATACTTTTTTCAACTAAGAAGTCAATAAGCACCTCTTTATAAATGCCTCCTGTCCCCACACCCAGCAATAAAAGAGGATGCTACCACCTTGCAAAGGAGAAAATGTCACAGAGCCCAGCCTGCATGGCCACTGGGAATGGAAAAGTAACTGAGCTGCTGATTAGCAGTTTCTCACGTGCAAACTGATGAGTTGACTCACCACCGCCCCCCACAGCTCACACTGACACCCAGTGCCTCTGCTAGAGCACATAGCCAAGTGCTCCCTGCTCACTCCAGAACCCGCCCATCCCAAGGTAAGAAGCACTAGCCAGAATGCTGGCACTTCAGGTACCGCTTCCAAAAGTCACCGGACTTCTCCAATTCCAACCAGCCTGGCGTTCCTGTTGTCCACACCGCCTCCTTACCTGTCCCTCTGCCACATGCTTACAAAAGCAGCTCTTAAAGGCAGCTGACTTCAAGTTAATCTAAGCAGGGAACGCAACCAGTCCTGACCAGAACAGTCAGTTGTGTGATTCAATACTGTATCAGAAAACACGATTACCTCTCAGATCAGCATGAGTTCGGAGGTGCCAAATCAACAGACTCGTTGGGTATGTCTGTTTCGTTCAGAAGTACGTGAGCATGTATTTGCTCATTTCAGGTCTCAGGTGCACCTGCCTCTCTGCTGTTCTATTCCTCCATTAGGATGAACTAACTACACAACTATTTTGGCCTCACAGGGTCCCACCTCATCTCCAGCTCTCTGCCTTAGTCTCAGTGGCTTCTCCCTTTGATCCCCAGTTGTTTCTTTCTTATTTATTTTATAAGCATTGGTGTTTTTGCCCTGGTTTTCTGTCCCCTGAAAGTGGAGTTACAGACAGTTGTGAGCTGCCATATGGGTGCTGAGAATTGAACTTGGATCCTCTGGAAGAATGGTCAGTGTGCCCTTAACCTCTGAGCCATCTCTCCAGACTCCCCACCCCCAGTTGATTCTGTAACTGTAACTGAAACATACTCCTTCCTCAGGTTCGGATTAGACTTGTGTTTCCTTCTTCCTGACGCCTTTCCTCCCTGTGCTCATGAGCCCGCCCCCTTTTCATTCCTGACCTCCATTGGACAAGATCTTCCCTAACGATTTGACCCTTCATGAACTCTCAGTCCCATCAGCATTTTCCACTGGGGTTCTTCCAGAAAAAGGTGGGGAGTTTGGGAGCAGAATGGCTGTTAGGTGGTTTGAGAGAACTGGAAGGAAGAATGAGTAAGTTATAGAGGAAGGAGAGATATCCAGCACAAGGTAGGACTCTGAGCTAGTGAGCACTGAGGACAATGGAACTTGCCAAACCATGGTAAGTATTGGTAAGTATCTTAGCTGCTGTTCTTTCTATGAAGACACCATGAAGACAGCAACTTTTATAAAAGAAAGCATTTAATAGGGAGCTTGCTCAAAGTTTTAGAGGTTTGGTCCACTGTCATCATGGCAGAGAACACAGTGCATGCAAGCTGACATAGTGCTGGAGGAGTAGCTGAGAGCTTTACATCCTGATCCACAAACAGAGAGACAGAGACAGAGACTGGGCCTGACATGGGTTTTGTTTGTTTGGTTGGTTGGTTGGTTGATTGGTTAGTTGGTTGGTTTTTCAAGGTAAGTTTCTCTGCCTCCTCCCCCAGATGCTGGGATTAAAGGCATGCACCAGCACCTGGCTCTGACAGGGGCTTTTGAATCCTCAGAGTCCAAATCTAGTGGCACATTTTTTCCAACAAGGCTACACTTCCTAATCCTTCTAATCTTTTCAAACAGATCCACTCCCTGATAACTAAGCATTCAAATATACAAGCCTATGGGACTCGTTCTTATTTATTTAAACCACCATAGGAAGGGTCAGAATGCCGACTGCAGCGCACTCTTAGCTCCCAGAATGCACCAGCTCCTCTGATTTGGAGAAGACTGTGGAGCAGGAAATGCTACAGAGGCAGCTGAAGCCAGAAATACAGAATTAGTGATGTGAGACACCGCTCACTCCCATGTCCCTCTCTATCATCTGAGTCTTCTGTCCTTTTATCTCTTGACACATTCTGCTCTGTGTGTGTGCTGTTAATCACCTTTCTTCCCCTGTGGTGGTAGAGTTTCTGTTGCAGAGATAAACATCATGACCAAAAGCAACTTGGGAGGAAAGGTTTTATTTTGGTTTACAGTTTATAGTCCGCCACGGAAAAAATCCAGGACACAAACTCAAGGCAAAAGCCTGAAGGCAGGAAGTGAAGCAGAACTATGGAGGAATGCTACTCACTGGCTTGTTCCCATGGCTTGCTCAGCTTGCTTTCTTACATAGCCCAGACCTGCCCGTCTAGGAATGACACTTTCCCAGGGCCTCGCCTGGTCCCACCTGCATCAAGTAGCATTCTTGAAAACGCCCTATATGCATGCCCATAGGCTGACCAAATAGAAGCAATTCCTTAGTCCCTTCTTCTCACATGTGTCCAGTTGACAATTGACGCTAACTATAATACAAACCAATAAACACATATATAAGAATATAAACTTTGGCCCTTTGAGATATTCCTAACACTTCAAAAAATGCTCAGCATATTATATTGGATTAACACACTCATGCATGTATATAACAACCATTTTCTGAGCTACATACAGGAAAATGGTAAAAGTGGCATATAATGTGTCTGTCTCAGAATCTTGCAGCCCAGTGATGGTAACTGTTCTAGAAAGGAAGAAATGGCACAACATGTTAAATGGAACTGGTGAGGTTGGTGCAGAGAATTACATGAACAAGAGGAGTTCAGAAGAAGAGATCTGGGATGTCTGAGAAAGTGACTCAAGGGTCCTTTTCACTGGGACCTGAAAGAAGAGAAGGAATTCACCATTCACTGACAAGAAAGGCACTCCTGGAAAAGAGGATGGGTTTGTCGGTGCTAAGGAGCCATGTTATATTACACAAATCTGGAGCCTAAAGTATGCTGGCGGGAGCTGAACTTTGAAACACAGGCAGGACCCACTGGAAATAAATTCCTATTCAAAAAGCTAGAAGAGAGAGTCCAATGACATCAAGTGTGGACCTGAATATGCTGAAGCAGGCACTTTTCCATACTATAGATGGAAATACCAATGAAACACCTTTGGGGAGGATAGTTTACCAATATTTAGTAGCACTGAAAATACAATTCCACAACATTTGAGCCATTTCACTTCCACGTACCTGCCTAAAGGGACTGTGTTAAGGTGTGGGAGACAACCATGAGGGTGTTATTGATATCAGAGTTAGCTAGTGTGAAAGACTGAATGGAAGACACAGGTATCCATGAGTCAGGAAATAGGTTTGTACCAGTAAATCAGTAAATAAATCAAGGAACAATAAAGAGCGGCTAAAATGAAGGCTTTGGGTTATCTACATTGTCAACGTGGGGAACAGTTACAATGTGGCCAGAAGAAGGCAAGACATCCAAGAGGACTCTACAGCCTGGTGTCACTAACACTTCTAGGACTCATGGCAGCATAAGGGAAATATAAAAACATGCCTAACTTCCTACAGAACAGCAGCCACCTCAGAAAAGCGAGGGGGGGCGGGAAACAGATCAGAAAGAGCACTAACAGCAGTTTCACATAACGGAAATGTTTCATTTCTTAAGAAAACCAAATCTGACACAATCATGCCAAACTTAGCATTTGTTAAATATGGATATTAAATGCACGGGCGCTTCTTGGGTGTTTGTATTCTTTGTAGCATTTTCTCTGTCTTTTTCCTGCTCAGAAATACTGCGTATTTTTAAATTTTATGGCCCATGGAGTTTTTCTGAAGAGACAAAAAACATATTTTAAAGAGTTTTGTTTATAACATTTGTGACCTCATTTGTATTGAGTTGACCACTCCACCCACTCAGTCAGCCATATACGTAGCCACTACTTCTTACTAAGCTTTTCAGTGTGTAAAAAGGTACCATTCTACAGAGCTATAGGAGATACCTACAGGCTGCAAACACAACCTCACGAAGTTCATAATCTGTCAAGAAAGAAAGAGCACATACAGTTAAACAGCTCCTCAGCAGTTAAGTTTGTAGCTATGATGTGCCATCAAAGGAAATCCCCATAGGGCATCTTGTTCTACTTGAGTGGGTGACTTGGTGATTAAGAACACTTCTTGCGGAAGACCCAGATTCAGCTCCCAGCACCCACGTGGTGGCTCACAACCATCTGTAACTACAGTACCTCAAAGATCCAACTCCTCTGAGGGGACATAGGCACAAACATACACGCAGGCAAAACACTCATGTACATAAAAATAATAAAAAAAAAATTAAAACATTCTTTCAAAGATCTAAGAAAGCCACTGCAGTGAAGCACACCGAACTTCCCTGAGGCCAAAGAGCCAGGAGATGCACTGCCGACTCCCACCCCATTAACACAGACGCTGTGCACGAGAGGAGAAAATGAAGACAAATGGTGGGGGCCTCAGGTAGGTGCTCACCACCAGCACCGTCAGCCATTTTAAAGCCATATTGATTATTGCAACTACCCCTCAGGCCAGGCCTTGGGAAAACCAACATCATCCAGTTCCCCAGTCTTTCCTTCCACGTGCAGAACAGACAGGGGGAGGACACTCGCTGTGTCCCTCGGCTCCTCCACTTCTCTCTTCCGGTTACAGATAAGCCGGCACTTACATTCTTATCTGTTCTTCAGACGTCGTAAGCAACGTGAATGCATTATCCTTATGAAACGGAAAGACAGACACGTCAGAATAAAGATGATGAAGGTCTCCTTTCCATACATGCGCCCACATTCATGAGCATAGCTAAATCCTCTCAATATGAATGGCTCCTCACCAGTGCCAGATTCTTTATTTTTCTTCTCCTGTTTAGCAGTCTTGCCCATCTTTCCACGTCATTACCTATGGTTCTGTTTGCAGCATTCATCTTAACAGGTGCAGAATATCCTACGTTTTCGTTAGATCATCGTTTTTAAGTATTCCCATTCTGGTGGACATCAAGAATGTTTCTGGTTTCACTGCAATTTTAACTAATGCTGCAAATTCATTTCCACATGAAGCTCAATTCCACACAGCTGGGCACTATTTTCCAGCGGCAGCATGTGTCTGTGCCTTGGTCCCAGGATGATTCAAAAATCGCTTAGGAAGGAGTGACTGTGTCATATTCTTTGTTGTGGTTCCACTGAAATTAACTCAGAGCCAGACAAATACACAGGACGTATAGGCACATGAATGGGGTGAGACTGTGACCTTGGTTCTCCCATTGTCTCCTGTCCTCTGGTAGGTGGGGGTAAAAGCTGACAAGTGGCCCTTTCTATGCAGTAAGCACACTAATAAGTATTGAATTATCCTAGCATCTTGAATTAGATTTAAGCATTATGCCAAAAATCTGGGAAACTATCCATATGAGACAAGCCTTCCTTTTTCTGTCCTCTGGGAACAGAGAAGACACCTTAGGGCAAAGAATCAACCCATTCATCATCCTGCAAGGCCCCTCCCAAGGAAGACACCTGTCAGGTTCCTCTTGCTACTGTCTCTCTCGAGTGACTCCAAGCAAGGTGATATGAACTCTCCTTATCTGCCTGGCCTGTTTCAGAAAAGAGCCATTGACAACCAAGAGTCAGTCTCTCCTCTGAAGCTCTTTCCCAGATAAACAGGTTTTAAAGAGTCCACAGAGCATATGACCTTTGAAGAGAAAAAGTCAGCAAAGAAGGGATGAAGACACTGTCTGCCCACTTGCTAGGATGGAGTCTTTCCACCCCCCCCCCAAAAAAAAATGCTCATAGCCTCAGAAGGGGCATCTAAAAGTAAAGAAGCATTCTGAGCAAAGGGTTGTTACCAATGGATCAGAGTGTGGTTTTTAAACCCAACCTGTGACCAGGGAAAGGTAAGAACTACCAGAAACCAGGAAGATGTCTTGATTAAGAGGTGTGAGCCCTCCAGCAAGTGGGAACCCACACGGGACCCAGATATTGCATAGGAACTGGCAGTAGCTGAATTTCACTCTTTCGATATAGAAATGAGAAACAATTCCAAGAAAGGAAAAAAAATACTACAAAAGCATAGAAGAGAAAGAAAAAATAAAGAAGTGATTATGAGTTTAGCTTTCAAACACAAGGCATAAAACATCTTCAGTATTAAAGTCCACCCACCTACAATGGTCTTTTGTCCTGTCACTTATATTTTAAATAAATGCTGATTGGCCAGTAGCCAGGCAGGAAGTAGAGGTGGAGCAACAAGGCAGGAAGTAGAGGCAGAGCAATGACAACAACGAGAATTCTGGGAAGAGAGAAGTTGCAGTCTGCAGTCTTCATCCAGACAGAGAGAAAGCCAGACACAGAGTAAGCAAGATGTGACTGCCTCGCCAGCAAAGGTACCAAGCCACATGGCTAACAGGCAAGAACTAGGGGCTAATATAAGTTATAATAATTAATTAATAAGAAGCCTGAACTACTAGGCCAATCAGTTTATCATTAATATAGACCTCTGTGACTGAATGGCTGCCTGACCGGGCAGGACCAGGTGGGACAGAAAACTCAAGTCAACATGCTAGCATAGAGCATAGCCCCCAAGAGTCAATGCTGTAGAGATTTGCTGTACACAGATATGGAGCTGAAGCCATCCCTGAGTCAACCCCTAAGGAGCCCCTGCTTGAAAACAAGATAAAAGTCATGATGGAAAAATATAATTTTAAAGGACGACTTGGATCTCTCTTGAGAAACTTGCACAATCAGCCAGCTGATCAACAAACATTTAACAAGGCCCTACCACGAACACAGCATGATGTTAATAAAACTCATGCTGGGTCAGAAAAGAGTACAGGGACCTACCAGGAGCCAAAGGGGATGCTTCCACTTAGGGCAGCAACACAGTAGCTTAGAGAGCTGCTGGAAGGCTGACAGTAAGGCATTGTCATTGGGACCCTTAGTGGAAGCCACTCCAGCTCCCTGGACTACCAACTCTCTGAAGACCAGGACTCTCTGAATTGTTAACCCAGCATGGAATCAATAAAACAAAAATGAGAAGAAGGGATGGGGGAAATTTCCAGAGAATAATTCTCTAGGAAATTTTTCCTGCTCGCCTCTGTTAGCAATGGGCACCCTAGAAGACGGCACCCGAGCTGTGACATCAAGTGAGTGCCAGAACCAGGGTTCGCTCCTCACAGTATTGTCATATTTCCTTCACAGGTCTTCTGTTTGGGCTTGTTTACTTGGCTCTGCACAAAAGGACACAAAGCCAGCAAATACCTACATAGAAGCCCCATAATCTCAAGGCTGAAGATTAGCCACACGAGACTGTCACTCACAGAAAGCATGTTTTCCTCATGTTGTTGCTAAATCTCATACCCGTGTGCTGGTCTTTCCAGACATGTTAACAGGCATTACCCAGCCCATGGTGAATCATCTTCCTCATCTTCATAGTAACTTAGAACATGGAACATGGCAAGAGCCCAGGAGGTACATTTGAAAAAAAAAAACCAAAATGATTTTTAAGAGCAGCCAAGCAGTATCTGCCATGGGTGTGAGGAAGAATCTCAATAAGAAAAAAATACTAGAAAACCTCTGGCCAAAAGCACACAGCTCCTATCCAAAGGAGACACTTTGAGAACACAGGTTCATATGGAACATTCATATACAGAGCAGGTAATAGCTCAGTCATGACAAGTAGGGAATAAAATTGAGAGGAGTGGATGACTAGAGCAAGTGTTGAATGCTGAAGAGGTCTACACAGCCCCCATGCAGTGCTGCTGTCCTCTGACCCAGAAGAAAACAGCTGCACTCCTTCCCAATGCAGCAATGTATGGTACAATATTCATTCAGAACATAGCACCCATGCATGCACACACACACACACACACACACACACACACACACACATCAGAGTAGGGTATTTTGTATCCATTCTGTTGAGTTGGAGAGTTCATGCCTATGGTCAGTACACCGTACTTTTCTGTTCCACACAATCCATATTCGGTCTAAACATAACAAATGCCTGACAGCGGAATGCTATTAGTTTAGAAGGAAGCAAACCTTGAATGACTCAAACTCAGCACTGAAAAATGAGATAAAAACCTAGCCTGCATTCTTGTTTTGCCTAAGGACAAGTCAATACCTGTTATTGGAGTCAAGGGCAATAGTGCTTGCCTGCCAGGACTCAGGAGCTGCTAGTGATGCGCACTGAGCCACCTGGGAACTTCCATCGTAAGACTAGCCCTTACTAGTGTGGAAATTAAAAAAAATCAGATATAACATATTGGGGAGATATCCAAGGGTTCAATTCCCAGAACTTATGTGAAGAAAACTACGCTTAAAGTCAAGTTTGTATAATCCCATGCTGCAGAAAGACAGGAGAATCCCTTGGGTTCACTGGCTGGCCATTATAGTCAATCCCAGGCCAGAGAGACAATCTATCTCAAATGAAAGGTAGGTGTCCTCCAACTACATGAGCACACCCATGCACACACATACAAACACACTCAAATGCAAACACGATATATGGTCAAAGAGCCCAGGCCCATTTTGTTAAGATGAATTAAGCCCACAGGCAGCTGATGACTACTAACAATACGAGAGTCTCTCTCCTTTGGGGCTGTGTCTCTTAATCATGGCCCTAATATAAAGCTACTCACCTATGTGCATACAGGCAGCACTAATTGGAACCAGGAAGATATTAATACCAAAAAAAATTTAAAAGGGCATGGGAAAGATACAGAGTGGGAATTCTGAAGAAAGTTGCAGATAGAAAGTGATAGATGGATACAATCAATATATATTGTATAAATGTATGGAACTTTCAAAGAATAAAATAACACTATTTAAAGAAAGGTACAAGAACCAAATAAAGGACATAAGCCAGAACACACTGACCTCAAAAGGAATTTTACATAACAAAAATGATGGAAAGAAGTTCAGTGTCGAACAACAAAGGAAGAAGCTGACCAGTGCAGTTTATTCATTGATGTAGAGATTGAATTCTGCAAGTTTACAACAACATCGCCCCACAACTATGAAATTCATGAAAGAAAAAAAATCACACAAAAATGCAGGCACACTAATTATAGATAGCACCCCTCATCAAGGAAGCGGCCATGCAATAGATGAAGATCACTACAGAGAATTACAAGTGGCCAAAATGAAGAGAACAACGGATTGTGATATGTCCAGCCCCGGTTAATAAATCTACAACACAGCTCCTGCACCAGAGCTTCAGCAACATCGCAGAAGGGGGGCGAAAGCATTGTAAGAGCAGGAGGACCTCCAGGAAATCTGATGTGAGATTCTGTCTCCTGGAAATAACCGGAAAACTTCAGCTCAACAGTATGACTGCCTACCGGAGGACACCATCAATACACATGCTAACACAGAAGCGGTAACTCGCATAGGACTAGACAAAGAACTACAGACAATTTAGTGATGCTGAGAGCAGAAGAAATAGTCTTCCCCAGGGAAAAACCCTTTAATTCATTATCTGAGGCCAAGTGGTTAGGCCTGAAATCATATACATACAAGACTCAGCAGGTTGCATTTATACATTTATGCATCTATATATTTATGTAATCATGACAATTAAAGAGAATGAGGGCATGAATTTTAGGAGCAATGGGGTAGGGGCATGGAAGGAGGCGGAGGGAAGGGAGGAGGGAAAACAAAGTAATTATATTTTAATTTTACACTCTTTAAAATTTTTTGTGCATTAGTGTTTTACCATGGCTTTTGGGTCCCCTGGAACTGGAGTTAAAGGCAATTGTGAGCTGCCATGTGGGTGTTGAGAATTGGTCCTGGGTCCTCTGGAAGAGAAGTCAATGCTCTTAACCACATAGTCATTGGTCCAGCCCCATATTTTATTTTTAAAAATAAACAAAATATTCTGAACCAGGATAAAATGTGTGTATGCAGTAGCATCACAGCATGTTGCTTGGAATCCATGTTCAGGAATAAAGACTAGATCCATTTCAGACCGTCTTTGAAGTGCTAATGTGTGACAAACAGACAGTAGGATTCTCCATAACTTTCATTAGTTTTCTTTTTGTGCTTTGAGGTTTTCTAATTTTTTTCTTCTAGTTTTATAGTGGAGGAGATTCAAAGCCTCTATGCCTCTGTCATTTATTTCCAATGAGGCTCAGAATCCTTTCTAAGACAGTGTTAAAATAATAGGATGTGGCCCAATATGGTGGCACACTCTTTTAACACCAACGGTCAGGAGGCAGAGGCAGGTGGATCTCTGAGTTTGAAGCCAGCCTTGTCTACAGAGTGAGTTCCAGGACAGCCAGAGTTACACAAAGAAACCATGTCTTGAATCACTTAAAAAAATATTTTTTAAAAAGAAAAAAATCAGATGTTTCTTGCTTTTATTTCAAAATGAAATTTTGATGCAAGTAGACAATTATATGTAATTAACATAAAGCAGTCTTTGAGTGACCCCAGACAACCCAAGCATCAAGCTCCTAGCCACTTAGTCCATTAATATCTAAAGAGAGGTTCTTCAGTGAAGTTGAGACAGGATGTATTTTTTTAATGCATGCTTTTTCAACCAAAAAAAAATAATTCTCTATTTGAACAGCTCACTTAGTTAACTGGCAAAACGCACATGCATGCTTAGGCCCACAACCCTCCTCCTCCACCCTCCCATCGCCCATCCCCAAACACCACTAATTCTACTTTCATAAAACATATTCTGAAAATTGCAGGTTTGAGACGCTGAACATTTGAAAACTCTACAACATTAACGAGTCAGAAAACAGTGGAAATTTTTTCCGTTTTTTTTTTTAAACGGGAAGATAAAAATCATCAGCAGTCATTAGTGGAAAAGAATCTCACTCGTTTTAAACAAGACTGAAATTAAAATGGATGCTGTTCCCCTGTTTGTTTGAGTAATGACACGACGAGGCATTAGCTCAAATCAGCCTGAGCTGCTGCAATCAATTCTTCCCTGAATTTATCAAGCATTGTTATGTTGGACTTAGAGATGAATTTTTATGTATTCCCAGTATTAAAAAATATTCTTCAACGTATTTTTTTTTTTATTATTTCTGCAAAGCCACAAAAGGGTTCTACTTTTTCTTAAACTAGTCGGGCTGAGGTGGGGGGGGGGGGGGGATAATGAATCGGCAACCTGGAATTAGATAAGGAAAGTCACGTTAGGAAGTGGAGCTCAGCAAGATAACAGGACCACAAAGGTTACAGTGAAAACCAAGGGGAAAATTAGAGAGTCCTGACAGTTTCTCTTCCCTTCGTTGTGAACCTCATATCATAAAATAGAGATATCTGAACTGCCCTGCCTCCAAACCTCCACGGAAGAGGCAAATACACTCCTGGTGGTTGCATGGAAGTGATTCGGCCAGAGGACTTCTGTAGGAAGTACTTGATCGGCGCCATTATATGTTCCATTAAATCTAACCCAGGAGATAGCAATCATGTTAGGCTTTGCAATGGCATGCAAGAAATAAGCCCTATGCACATAGAGTCAACATCAATTACTGAGCACCTATCCGTTAGATTTCTGCAACATAAGAAAATATTAGAAACAATTAGCTTGTAAACTGGAAAGATTTATTTAGGCTTACACTTCCAGAGGTTAAGAGAAATCCAAGATTAGGTGGCCCATTGCTTTGAGCCTTGGGTGATGGGGAGATGTCACGGTGGGTCACAAAGTTGGCTCAGCAAATCCCTGGAACCATGAGCCAAGAGATAGAAGAAAAGAGAGAATATGGAAGGCCTATCCCATAGCCTGCTGCAGTTCTCAATGGGTCTACTAAGGGATCAAGCATCAGGCACATAGACCTTTTGGGAACATTCAGTGTTCTATTGAAAGTCACAGTGACCTAGAGAATGGAGACCTAGTGACAAATATGGCAGAGCTAATGCCCATTTCCTGGAATTTGAAATCATCCCAACAAACTTAGAAACATATATTTACATTACATATTGCATTAGTATGTATAATTCATGAATCCTTACTGTGAGCCAGGAAAGGGTCTATTATATGTCATCATCATCATCATTACAATCAAAATAACAGTTCACCGTGTTTGATAAGCAATTGGAGCAGCCACGTACCAAGTACTACAATCCCAGCTCAGAAGCACACCATTCTGCACATGCCTTATATCCACTTTTTAGGTGAGGGGAGAGTGTTTCATGGGGTCAAGGGAATTGCATAAGGTCACAGACTTGAGCACATGTCTGCCTGGATCCGGACTCCAAGCTGCTAACCACCATGCCTAGATTGCCTGACACTGGTCCCCTACAATGGTCAGTTACCCTGGAACTTTTCCAAGTCCATCATCAGTGAGGCACAAGGAGCTAAAATTAGACACGATACTCATGGGTCAGGAGGCGTCCAAAGGCTGATATCATCCCTGAACAGCTGGCCCTCCCTTCTGGCTGGCCAACCAGAAGAGCTGACGAATATAGGTTGGACTCAAGCCCAAGAGTCCTCTGGAAGCATCTAAAATGGGCCAGATAAAATGCCTCCAGACATATGCTGCTGCATGCCATCTTCCAGGGCATAAGCAAGGGGGAGAGGATCACTAGTGTCCTAAGGCAGTGGTTTCCAGCTGCGACAACTTTTCTCCCTGACCCTCTTCAGGGAACATGAGCAATGCCTGAAAATCCATTTAGCTCTCAAACTTGATAAAAGGATGCTATTGGCATCTCATGGATAAAGAGACCAGAGATGCCATTCAACATTCTACAATGAGAAGCAAAGTACTTCTCAACAAAGAATGACCGGTCCCAAATGCCAACAATACCACTGCTGAGAGAGGCTACCCTGACACATGTCTGCTGTCTGGTGAGCTTTTCAAATAGACTGGATTTTATGGCTGAATTGGGGGCCCTGACTTGTTAACGTATTCATACTTATTTTGTTACTATTGTGGCCAAACACTTGACAAGAAGTAATTCAAGGAAAGAAGGGTTTACTTTGGCTTATGGTGCGAGGTTACAGTTCATTGTGTCAGGGAAGGCTGCAGGAATAGTTCATGGCTGTGGCTGCAAGGAGGCCACTTGCTGACACCTTGGTGGGCCAGGAATGATAAGGGGCCATGCTAGGCATTACATGTTTTTCTCCTTTTCCTCTTTTTATTCCATCCAAGATCCCAGCCCCAAGGATGGTGCTGTCTACACTCAGGTTGGCTCATTGTTCCTGTTAATACTCTCTGGAAAAGCACTCACAGGTACACAGACACCCAAAGCTGTGCTTCACTAATGCCTTAGGTCTATTTTATTCTAATCAATGACTGTAAAAATGAAGAGTCGAACTGAGAAAGCAGCATAGCCTAAGTTGTAGGCCTCGGTGTGAGATGCAGAAAGAAAACAGGGTTCATTGTGTGTACCTTGCTGGGTCTTTACACTCTTAGTTCTTGTGTTTTAGAGAGCTTACCAAGCACTGTAAGGTGTGCCTTAGCTTCCTCATGAACGAGTACCCATTTGTTAGAGGCGCTTGCTCAGAAATTTTAATGATAGTAAAAGGAAGTCAGGGAATATTAGAAATCATCAGACTACACAAAAAAAAAAATCCTCAAACCATAAGCCTCAGTATCTGAAGTCTCATGGCTTCCCCCATGACCTCTGGGATGCTCTCTAAACGCCTGCATGTTACTATCAAGGCCTTTGTCAATCTAACTCAACCTTTCCTATCTCCCACACTCTACCTACTCTGTTGTTCATTGACCATCAGTCATATAAGACCAAGGATTGCATTGTTTCCCTTGCATATGGCTTTCATGCCTCCATAGCCCTACAACAACATCCTAGGTACCTGAAACAAACATTCATGAGTTCCCGTCATAATTTAATGGAGCATTGAATACAGATCTGAAGTCAAGGGAATCTAGGATGGATCTCCAGCTTCAACTCTAATAACTGTATGGCCTCTGTTTAGCTATCCCAAAAGGAGAAGAGGAACTCTCATCCCAGGACTACGCAAAGAACCAGTGGGGTTTGGCTCAAGTCATGCTCCTTCCCCTCAGTCTAGGCTTTCATTCCCTTTGCCCTAGGTTTAAGGGATTTGGATAAGACAGAAATTGTCAGTCCCAAGTGTAATCATCTAAATCTAGTTATGACTGTTCCTCCTGCTTCACAGAGTAGGCACGAAAGATCAAATCAGAAGGAAGCTGGTAACTAGCAAAAAATACAGGGGATTTATAAACATAAAGCTTTTCCTCCAACCGCCTCCATGCAACCTTCTACCAAGGGCTTTCTGATAATTACTCCTTTACCCAATTTGGAAAGCAAAGGTCGACATTCAAAAGGGAAAGGGTTTTGGTTCAAATGAATCTGTGTGGCTTTTTATTTTCTGCTTACCCCGTTTTACCTTCTCAGCTGAGAAAGTGCTTAAATATTGCAAAATCAGGGATTTCAACAGTGGTAAATCCGGTTGATCAGCGTGGTGTGTGGGGTTTTTTTTCCTAGAGGGAATTGATTCACAGGCTGTGAAAACACATTGCCTCACAGACTGACCACACAGCCCAGCACAGACGCTGACCGCCTCCTGGACAGGGCTGACGTCAAATTGCAGGGCACATGGCCCCAGGGCACTTCCAGATCAGCACAATTCTGCCACCCACGTACGACCTGGGATTCGTGCTTGATCATCTACAATTCCAAGTGTGTATTTTTAAACTTTGGAAAATGAAGTGTGTTCATACAAGCACTCTCCAGAAAGGTCAAAAGCAAGCAGGAGCCAGGGCGCCCTCCTTGGAGGGGCCTGAGCTCTTGGAGCTGTGCCCAGTGGGAGCCTAAGAGATGCAGAGAGCTTAACCCCCAACCTAGATTTTCCTGGCATTTTCCGACTTTCTCCCCTCACTCTCTCCACTAGAGTTAATAACAATAATAGCTCACCATTTTAAGGCACTTGAGCTTCTTAAAGGAGTAATGAATATGATCTCCCCGGCTCTTCAAATTGCAGTTGCTTGCTTACTTGTGTCAGCCCAAGATACGGGCTCTTTGCAGGCTCCCACGGGCTCATTTTCTCTGTTCAGAGTTCCCGGGGCCTCCCTGGCATTGTGCGTGACCCACTGGAGGTTCTCCATTCTCGTTTCTTTAGGACTACAGCAATAAGTAGCTCTGGGTGGGAAGAACACTGAAAGCAGACACTCCACTCTGTGTCTTCAAAGCTGTTTGACGTTCTATGTGTGTGCACATGTGTGTGCTGGAAGCCAAAAGTCAACAATAGGTGCCTTTCTTCATTATTCTCCACTTTACTTTTTTTCCTTCAGACTTGTAGCTATATTAACTGAGGATGACCATGGATCCAGGATCTGCCGGCCTATAGTTTTCACATGCTGCAGTAATAAATAGGCATGTGGTGCTGGGGTTCAAGCCCAAGGTTTCGTGCATGCTAGCCAAGCACACAACTATCTGAATTACACCCTTAGCTTTCCCACATTTGCATCCGAGAGAGTCTCTCATTGAGCTCAGAGCCCACTTTGGCTGGACTAGCTGGTCAACAAGCCCTAGGGAGTATCCTGTCTTTGTCTCCCCAGATCTGGTAGTATAGATAGGTACATGCTACTCACTACACCTTGATTTTCTCAGGGGCAGTGGAGATCTGAACCTGGGTCTTTAGACTTGTGCAGCAAGGACTTTATCAGGCACACAATCTCCCTAGCCCATGTTTTTCTAAATTAGAGAGATGGCTAGAACTCAGGTCTTCTGACCACAGTTCCCCTGAGCACAGTTCGGCAAAATGATGCCAGGATTCAAGAAACGGAGTAGAATCCTCATGATGATGTCATGTCAACCCCTTGTACTTATGTCTCAGGCATATTTGTTCTACGAAGTCGACACAAATGCTCATGCATAGCTGGACTGTATGGACAACGACAAGGTAGACCCTGACACTCCGCCTGGATCCATGGAGTGCCACCAAGCTAACCAGACTGGCCCTCCGGATCTGGAGTGGGTAGACTAGAATGTAATCCAATCCTATCATCTTAAAACAACTGTGTTTCCTTTCAGCAAGTGCTGAATCTCTTTGTTCCTCCATTTTTGCATCTGTAAAATGACAGACATAATGGAACTGACTTCCTGGGGTATTGTAAGGATTAAATGAGTTCAGGTATTTTCAAATGCTCCCATTGACAGGTCCATGGGCATCACACCCTACTAAGTACTCTAGCAGGTGTGCTCAGCCTGCAGCCCACAAGCCAAATTCCTCCCACAGTGTCTACGGATATGGTCCAGCAGATTTGTAAACCATCGCATCATGCTGCAGTATCAAAGCTTGGACATCCTTCTGGGTACTCTCCCTGAGTGACATCCCTTGCCATTGTTCCCTCGCCCAGTCTAGCCAGTGCCTTCTTGTCACTCTCCTGGATCAGCCTAAGGGCTTCTTACTGCAGACCGCCTGTCTGCCAGATCACTTTCTCTGAAACATTGGCTTTCTAGTCCCTTTTTGTGACCTCATCTGTCGAAGGGATTCCCCTTCCTAGACAGGTATGGCCTCGCAGTGCCCTATAGGGTATAGGGTGCACCTAACCTTCACATTTGGATCTACACAGTCCTTTAAAAAATATCGGGCAGAAGCACAAATAAAACATGTGCTCTCTGAGTTATTTGTATAACACAGCTAAGTATTCAATAAAGTCACAGTCTGGGGTATGGTGACAAGCCAATCAGGGTGTCCATCTTAACTTTGATACTTCTTTGCTGTATGACCTGAAACAATTTAAATAAGTGCTCTGTGACGTTTTGTTAGTAAGTGAAGATGTTGTTCATGCTATAAAATGCTGTGGGATTTCAATGGAATTATGTATTCAAAGAATTTCCCACAATGCCAGCTCTACTCTCTAAACAGAGCAACTAAAACTAAACTCCACGATAAGAAAGAAATAAGAGACATTGGGTAAACTGTTTAGGCTCTCAGAGCCAACTTGAATATCCAACTAATCTCCCTAACGCATGCGCCTCCAGAGAGAAGCAATAGGCCTACTTCTAGACAAAGTCGCAAGCAAATGCTTAAGGTATAAAATAAGCACAATGCAATGAGCAGCCTACACCTGTTCACCTCTCCCATGACGCTCAGAAGAGAGCTTAGAGAAGAGTCGTCCCCTGCCTCATAGACTCTCTCAGGAGTGGCGTCAGCCAGGGATTATCTCCAGGTCCAGTGTGATAGTCTGCACAAGGCCTCAGCAAGACAGCCAGAAGCCACTGCCAAAGAAACTTCCTTTTGTATTGCCAACATGCTCTTGATGACTCATGGGTCCTACCAAAAAGTTTTCAGCTGACTGGAGCAATCATGGTGTTTCACTGTCATGCCCATCCCTTCTGTGCCACTCGTGTGACTCCAACCTACCTAAGAAGGATGGCTCCTGATGTTTAGATGTACAGACGCCTGTGTCTCCATACCAGGTCTTTCCTCCTGAGAGCTGGCAGCCGAGAAGAGGTTTCCAAACAAGCAATTTAATAAAATATGGATGCTAAACAGACAAGCGTGTGTCCACGCGCTTGCATGTGCATTGTGTTCATGCAGGCATGTGTGTCTATGTCCACAGGTAAGTTCACTTGTGTATAACACACAAAGACTGGGAAGAGCAGGAGCTAGGCTCTGCCTTCAAAAATTCCTAATTGATTATCTAGCATGGCATGTTGGCTCAGGTAATTGAGAAAATTGAAATTATATGTTTGTACAGAGCTAATCTATGCTTTAAAATATCAGGCCTGGGAGGAGGCACACTGATGAACACTTTAAAAACTCACTTCACAAGGGCTTAATATGGGACTAATTCCGAATCACAGAGTTGAAGAGTTATGGGCCTCCCCATAAAAGGTACCAGTTCACTGAGCACCACAGCCATAGAGAAGACACACATAAAAACTCCGACAAGAGAGGAATGCGAGGCAAAGGCACCATTTCCCCCCAATCTGGACTATCAGCAGGATCTGCGAGGTGTCTGAGGTTTTCTGGGGTAGATGGTACATTACAGTGGCGCGTCAGCACTAATGCTACATGGCAGCTCCTCGCAATACCATCTGCTTCGCCGGGAACTGTTAATATAGTTGTAATTATCTACTTCTAAGCACTTTATTGGGAATATCATTTGCAAATTAATCAACTACAGACCGGTAAAACAAATGACATGCTTCCCCGAAACAACAGAATTCTTTTATGTTCTTTTCCTAAGGATTTGAGGAAGCCGGAGAGAGGGGTGAGGGGGTTTTATGCCTGCCTAGAAAATTGTGCTCTGTGGTAGAAAAGTTAGGCTGAAAGAATTACAGTTGAGGGCTCTCCATAAGAGTCTTGGGAGAATTTTGGAAGCAGATAAGAGAAAACCATAAAAACAAAAGAAATGTGCAATATCACCTTGCAGATGACAGCCACCTGATACCCAGACTACGATAAGGACAATTCCCAGAGTGCTCTGTGCCTGCCACCGTGAGTAGTGTGTGAGTTTGCAGTCACTGGTGTGCCTTTCATGCTGTATGTAGAGTAGGGATGGCCCTATCACATGGCCAGGTCAGTCCCAGAGGTCGGTGAGCCTGCGAGTTCAGGGAAAACAGATGTGCTGGGGACCACCCATGCTTCATTCTGCAGCCATAGGGAAATATTCACTCTGACAAGAGCAAAGATCTGGAAACCAAAAAGCAATGAAACCCTCGAATCCATGGGGTTTGGGGGAGGCAAACTCTTTGTTTGTTTGTCTGTTTGTTTGTTTGTTTGTTTGTTTGTTTTAAAAGGCACCAGAGAGCCAGGGAATTCACAGCAGAGGGGAACGCAAGTACCAAGCATGTGGCTGGCCTCTTGTTCTTCGTAACCAACCAAATGGCTCTAAATCATGGTTCTTTGTGTGTGTGGCTACAAGCCAGAAATACAGCAACAGAGAGTGGGTGAGGAGAAGGAGAGAGAGACAGGATCTGAATCACCACTGCAGCCCAAATGCACCTTCAGCTGGCAGCAGAGCTGAGAGGTAAAGGCAGCAACCTGCCATGCCAACTCCCTTCCTTGGAATTCAGCCCCCAGTATGGCATTTTGGTCATGAAAGGAAGTTTGCCTTTGATAATGTCCAGTTTTGTAATCTCATAGTTAAGTTTTATCTTTTCTAATAATGTGTGTGTGCATGCACATGTGCACGTGCTTACATGCGTACAGGAGTACGTGTGTATGAATATATATGTACACCTGTGCATGTGTGTGCATGGAGGCCAGAGATCAACAGTAACTGTTGCTCTTGGGTTCACCTTGTTTTATGAGACACGGTCTGTCATTGGCTGAGGCTCACCACGTAGGCTAATCTGGCTAGCCAATAAGCTTCATTTGCCCTGGCAGTGGAATTGTGAGTACACACGGCCACACCTGGTTCTGTTTTTTACTTAGGCTCTTGGGGAAACCAAACGTGGATCCTCATACTTACAAAGCAAGCCCTTTACTAGCTGAACTGTGACCTCCAGCACCATCCATCAGCTCTTGATAGCTCCTTTAAACCATTTCCTTGCAGCTCTGAAATGTCACTGCTCGATTATGGAAGAAGGGGAGATGTGAATGGAGTGTAAGACAAGCATGGTGTTCCAACAGAGAAGAAATAAAACATCACTGCATGAATCCACAGTTCCCTTTCTGTAGGTCCATGGAGGAAGACCCAAAAAATCAGTGGGGAAAACCCTAGGATGGATGAGGACAGAAGACAATCAGTTACAAGATGAACATGTTGGACTTCTTTATGCTGAGATGTCATAAAAATGGGCTCACCTGGGAAGTATAAAATCCTCCACCTGTTTATTCCTGTAGCCTACCCCAGACCTGAAAGAGAAACAGTGAATACTCTAGTCACAGCGCAAGGGGCTGTGGGTACCTCCAGTGCATGAAAACCTCCACAGTGGGTTTTAAATGCATGAACCTAAGGCAGATGTTAGGCTTAGGGTTAGGTGTTGATTATCTAGCCTGCCCAAACCTAGAGAATGACCTAATGGCTCAGACCCATCTATTCTGTAGACCTCTTTTGAAAAGACAGAGCAACATGTCTCATGTCTCTGGTTTTTTTTTTTTTTTTTTGGTGGGGAGCAGGCATATTTAAGTTCTTTAAGTTGAAGAGATACCTGGAAACTAGTTCTGCTCTTTGGTGGTTTTAGGTTTAGACCCAAATCATTGCTTTCATGAAGCATAGCTTTAAAAACAAACATTCTTAGGCCCAAGTCTCTATGCAAATATTTGAAGTGGATTTAAAATGACAGTTGCCAGAACCTATAAACAAATCTTATTACCAGAAAAACAATAGCAAGTAAATCTTACAGAAGACAGGATCATCCTAACAAGCACCTCTTGGATTTCCTAAGACTACAGATTCTCCCTAAGGGAATATTCATCAAGTTTCCAGACCTGGCTGTGTGGCCTTGTATGCACTGTTCAATCTCTCTGTAAATCTTTCCTCTTGCTATCATCGCTGCCACAAGATCACGTGACAGATAACACATGCATAGCACTTGACACCTAGCCGGTCCTCAGTGTGCTAAGCGCTTACCCCACTAGAGCAAATCTCTGCAGCCCCTGGAACAATGGCAGTGTGTGAACGCAGACATGTGGTTTAGAGGAAGGGGAGAAGCCCAGAGAAGGCCATTCAGAGGTGAAGACCTGGTGGGGCCTTTGGGGATTTTCTTCCAAATGTGTCAAGCTGAACTTCCCCCGATTCCTATAACACGCCTATTCTTTTGAAGGAGTAGATCATGAAGGTGATTGAAGCGCTGTGATATGACTTTGATGGTCAAAGATGTAAAGGCCGGATAAACCTCTGGATGAGAAAATGTAGGAATCAAACTTTCCTTCTTGATGACATGGTTTTCTCTGGGCCATCCCATTGTCTTCACAGAAGTCAGCCCCAAGAATATGGGAACTGGGAGGCATCTAGTCGGACTCTACCTACTGTCATTGTTTAGTTACAGAATATAAGGGCATAGAGTGTGTTGGATGATAAGCATAGGGACAAGGAAGGTGGATCAATATAAGAGAAACATCCAGGATGAGTAACTGGCTTAAAATAACAAGCAATGTGTTCCCTTTTCTAGAAAGTATGTACTCTTCCAGTGTTTTTACAACAAATGACTAACATTTATATAAAAATAAAAAGGTGTAAAAATGTCAAAGTAAAAAATACACTTTTGAATAAAGGTATTAATCTTGGCTGCCTGGGAGAGAATGCTGGTGCCACCTAGTTAAACTTAGGAAATCTAGAAAAGCAAGAAGTCTGGATCATGGCTTGTAGAATGGTGTTGAAGCTCTTTAGTCAGGGGCTGAACCTAAGAAGCTGGGGGCGCACACAGAAACAACCTAGTGTTGAATAAATGCTTGTAAAATAATAAATGCCATGAACTCTCTGCTCTGGGAATCAAGGATTGCCATATAGCCGGAAAACCTCTTTCCTCCCAAGTCTGGGACATCAAGGATAGAAAAGTCATCATTGTGCCAGAAAAGCAAGTTATAAGAGATGCTGGAAACCTTGGATTAAGCTATGTACACAAGTGTTTTTTTCATACTTTGTGTGTAGAGAGAAGTGGGCAGTGGGTCAGGTAGCCAGTGAGAACAAAAGTAAGTGGCCCTTGTCAACTAGAGTAATAGTATGGTAGGACCAGATGTGTGGGTGTGCCAAGGAATTAAATACTCAACTACCCTTCAACAAGTTGTTTGCATGTTGGGTGAAGAGGTACCCAAAAGTATGACTGAAGCTTTAAGATGGGAAGAAAGGATGCTTCCTTAGTATTCTCTGTAATGTCCCCAACAACTTAGCTTGGGCCTTGACGCTCATGCCCGACTCATTATACCAGTCAACAGTTTCCCTCCATCTCAGAGGCCTGCTTGGGAGACAACCCCTTTAGTCACTGTATTGCTTCGCAAAGCCTCATGTTACACGTCACAATCAGAGAATTTCTTCAACGACCATTCAATCTCTTCCTTGAATAGTCAGAAATCCCAACACTGCTTCCTTCATATACACTGCTATTTAAATGTGTCTGAGATTAATGTCCCAGTATACCTAATTGGGCATTGTATGCAATGTCATGAGGTTAGTCATCTTCCCACACCATCGCCAAGGCCGTGATGAAGAACATATAACCCTGTTCCAATCAACAAAACTGTAATCTCTGGGTTGGTGTGAGAGTGAAGCACTAATTCCTCCTTAGACTTCAGGTTTCTAACTGATACAGAAACAGTGGCAGCAGAAAGGTGAGCATATAAGACAATTGGTTTCCAGCCAAACATCTTGGAGAGCCTTCATGGCCCCATGACCCTTGGAAAAGGAGCCAAGGAGACAGCTCTGCCTTTCTCCAAGTGCCAGCATGCCACCAGGGGAGGCATGCCCAGGCTCTGAACGCTTGTTACCTGGCAGCAGCTGACACTTAGTGTCTCTCCAAGCCTGAGTACAGCTGTCAGATCAATGTCTGCAGGTTGGAACTGCTAAAGTCCTGGGCAGAATACTACAACCAGGTCATTTGCTTCAGCGTATGGGACTTTCACTTCTCCAAACTCCTTTGGTCCTTTCCATCACTGCCTCTATGGTGTGAAGGTCACTATAAAGAGAGAGCATTGGGAGCAGGGTCCTATTCAACTCACAATCCATCAGTCAATGAGGTGTCTCCTTTATCCCCTTAACTCTTGTCTATCTTCCCTAAATGCATGTTGCCACTGACTAGACTCCAGAGACCTGCCTCCCCTGCCCCAAACATGGGTCTTCCCAAGACTGGTTATAGACAGAAAGGTGTGGTGAGGCTTGTATAGCTGTGGTCTTCAGAAGCCCCCAGTATTAGAGAGCACTCTCTAGTATTAGAGAGAACCAAGACATGACCCAACACCAAGGTCATGTCTTGTGTAGAATATCCCACTGGCCTTCCCTCTTGCTAAGAGGCCCACACGTGATGGAGGGGATTCTTGATGATAACATCAATAGCAGGACAATGCCTTTTTAAAAAAGTCATTTTCCTTTGGACATTTTAGACATGAAGCTTAAGAATTTGGTTCCTTGGAATAAGTTTGCTTGTGCTCTAACTCCTTTGTGTAATTCTAGAAACTACAGATGACCTATTCACCCAAAATATAAAGTGGCAAAATTAAGATAGTTTTAATTAATAATAAAATTAATTATTCCATTAATGTCCATGAGAGAATAATGCCCATTGATTCTCCCTTATAGAGACCATAAAATGGGAAATTTGAATAATGAATTAGGAGTTACTCAGCTGGAGAAGGAAATCAAGAAAAAGATAATCTGCTCCCCCCACTAAAAAACCTTTGAGGTGAGACCTTATGTATGTATTTATTAATATATGTTATCATTACCTAACTTATTGAACACTTGCTATATTACAGATGCTGCCTGTATAGTTTATGATTTTATGTATTCTCTACAGCAAACCTGCTAAATACAATGGTAGTATCCCTGTTTCAAACATAAAGTAATCAGGCAATGTGTCCAAGGTCACAGGAAGAGAGATGGTAGAAGCTGGTTTGGATCCAGGCCCTTTGACTCTAAAACCCAAGCTTTTGATCACTGGGCTGAATTACCTGCCAAGTAAGAATAAAAATTCATATCATCCTTTACAACCAAACAGAAGAGACATTTGTGAATGATATAATTGGATAAAATGGTGCTTTTGATGAGCAATGGCTTGGTGGCAATTCAATTAGCTGTCTGAGAGGGTTCGGTTTGTCCTAATAACAATGAGACCTTCGTTCACTCAAGTTCATCATTTTTTATGGTAGGGAAATAAAAGTGCACTAAAAACATCCCAGATACTTCAGGGTTGAGATTGTCTGTGTTAATTTTAGCAAGCCCCAGCGCTCTAAACATCTGCTTCATTGGGAGATGCCCATTGATAGCACGAGGGAAGGAAAAAAAAACAGGAGAGGGTATAATGCAGACATCCCTCTTCAAGGGCAAAAGATATCATCTGGGTGTGTGATCCTGGGCTGGAGTCAAACGCAGAGGAGGCTGGGAAAAGTGCTTTCAGTTGTCACAAGAATGAACCTCCTCCTCCATCCTGAGGGTGGGAAGTGAGGCTCATTAGCATAGAGAAAAGGTCCTCTGGACTCTGCATAGACCTCCTGTCCACACCACAGTGCATTAAGCGACTGGAAGGCGGTGCCTTGGGGTGATGGAAACGGGTTTAGCGTCAGACTGCACTGTTTGGTAGCCCTAGTTTTTAACGTATGAGATGCATCACTTTCTCTGGGTCTCAATTTCTTCATCCATCCATAGGAATAACAATAATAACACCTATTTTATGAAGTCACTGTGACAATTCAAGGAGCTAATGCATACAAAATGATTGTGACTTTGTCCATCAGATGGTAAATGTCATTTGTAAACATTTTCCACTATCATTACCATGTACTCAAAGTGGCTGCAAGGAATCCACTCTCGCACAGTCTGCGACAGAACAAGCAACATCAGCGTTCCTAACAAAGTCTTGAAAATTCCAAGGTGAGACACGGAACCTCTCTGAAAGGTCCTTGGGAAAATGGCAAAAAGTCTAATTAGATTTGTTCTCAGAAACAAAAAAAATTGATTTTCTTTTTCAATAATCCTATTAATTCAATCTCCTCCTCCACCTTTGCCAAAGACCAGGACATTAGAGAACAAATTTTAATATCTGTTACCTCTTCCACCATGTTAGCAAAAAGTAACTTTTCTATGAATCATAAATTGACTAACAGTTCTTATCCCTCCCCCTAAGTAGCCAGAATAATGCAAGCGTAAAGCAATCATTGAGATAAAACACTAGGAAAAAAAAACTAAATAAAATTTGTAATTCCTAGTGCTGGTAGGGATGAAATTAGGCACAGATGCATGAAACACATTTTAGGCAGCAACGTGAAGCACTGTAGCCATGGGACCTGAAGACAGGAGACCATTTGTTCCCCTATTAATATGAGCCAAGAAAACCATAAAACAGGAAATACTGGAGGCACAAAGTCTTCCACACTGGAGGTTTATTTTTTAATAAAACTAAACTGTGGAATATACACCCCAGCTACCCACTAGTTTATCCCACTTTAAAGTATCATTTTCTGGGTAAATTTTCAGCCTTTCTGCAATGCAGCCTTTTGTCAATGAGGGCATTTGATATCATGTCATTTCTTCTTTTTTTTTCCTTTTCCCTTTGAATGGTCATTACAGAAGTAATAGTAATCTCATAATTAGTGGCATCTCACGGTCAAGGAGATACAGTTGTTTGACACTGTTAAAAATGGGAACTGTGGAGACTAGGTGGAAATGTAAAATTATGGAAGCTAGCCAAACTAACGTGTGCATGAGCACAGGCGAGCATAGAAGGGAAAAGCTGGTTTTCACAGCTGATAGTTTTACTCTTTTCACTTAGAGATGAGTTAATTATACTATGATGTTAGACAAGTGTTGGCGTTTCTCTAAATGTTTGCAAAAGAAATCTATCTTCTCTTTAGGTTGATGCTCAGGAGACTGTGGGTCACAATATTATAACTAGTTTAGAAGTAAAAAGTCAGCTAAATACCCCATCACTGTAGATCAACTGGGCCCAGGGCAAATGAGGAGGAACACACAGTGATATTCCTGGGCACATTTGCCTGTTTTCATACCGTGAACTCTTCAAGCATTGGAAAAATTCCTAAAAGCAAAGACAAAGCCAGAGGTAAATCAGGGGCTTTCACAGAATCTCTTGTGAGCTTGAACCAAAGGGAACCTGGGACCACAGGAAGAGAGGAAGATGATGATGAGATTGGAAATGGAAGTGAGGCCGGTGAAAACAACAGGGCATCAACAGGTTGATACAGAGATGACAAGAGAGGGCTTCCTGGAACATCTGGAGGACATAGCCCAGAGGTGTTTTCAACATTTATCTATTAAAGGAATCAGTGAGAGACAGAACAGCTTATGTCTAAAGGCTACTGTCACGCTTGGTCATTCCTTACCAGTTCATTCATGCACTCACTGATTTTATTCATTCATTCATTCAGTTAACAAACTGTGACCATGTGTTACTTGGCAGGCAGTGACAAAGCACTGAACAAAACAGAGAAGAATCCAGGCCCTCAAGGAGCTTACATTCTAGTGAGGATGAAGGTAAAATGGAAGAGAAGAGTACAGGTTACTGATAATAAAAAACAAATAAAAAATAGATCACCCATTAGCTCACATTACAGGGCATGAAGGAAGTGCATGGGGTTCACATTGATGAAAGTACTTGGGCGTAAGAGAAGATAAGAGGGAGCTTATAACTCTAAATGGAATGCTCAGGGAAATCCTACTGGAAAAAGGTAAAATTTGAGAAAGAAAAGCATAGAACTATAAAATCAAGCCATGTGGATGTCTGAAAAAGGAAAGCAGAAGCTGGCAAAAGATGGTCTGTCCGGGATAAAAGAACCAGAGGAAACTATTTTAATAATCCAGCTAAGAGATACAGAGTAGGATGACAATTGGTACCTGTCAAATATGGTTGGATTTCAGGGTTGTTTTGAGCATGGGGACCACTAGATTTTTAACTGGATATGATGTGTGATAGAGAGAGGCCAGGAATGGCCCAAGGTCTTTGGTCTAAACCAACAGGAAATATGCTGTCTGTATGCTAAAATGCGAATCCTTGTAGGAGGCATTGGAGGGAGAAATGTCTTTGGGGACATCATACAAGTTAAAATGAGCATGAATTCAAGAAGAGTTGTCCAGAAGAAGAGACCTTATGTTGAATGAATCCGTGATCATTTAAATGTTCAAACAACAGAAATGGAAGGAAATAAAATTTATAGTAGAGCTCAATGAAGTAAAACGTTAGAAAGATGAAATAATAGTAAAAGAGATGAATGCTAAAAGAAGGGTGCAGCAAATGAGCAGCTAATGAGGATTTGGGAAAAGAGCAGAGTACTCAGGCTTCTGCAAGAAAGGTAATTGATGGAGACCATGTCTGTGCAGTGGGACCAGGTCCAATCCGAGCTCCTGCCTCTGCTGTCTTCACTTAGGTTAGGCCAGTGGGGAATGACTGTTCACCATGGAGAATTAGAGACATGAATCAAAGAAGGCAGTGCGATGGGAATCTTCCAAGGAACAGCTCCCACACCTTGCCTCCGAGTCAAGTTAGAGCCCCCCCCCCAGCATAATCACTGGAAGCCCCCCTGCCATGGCCTTCCCTTAGGGTTTGTTTCTTTGGTTGTGAATTTCCACACTCAAGGATGAGGAGCTTAATTTACCCAGAAGCCCTGGAAGCTGCATTGTCACCTATCCGTTGAGTCATCTTCAGTTAGTCACTCAGCATCACAGCACTTAATCATCGCATTTAGAAGAAGTAAAACAGTAAGCACTTACCTTCCAAACTTCAGGAAGTCTCATCTGGAGTGATGGCTCAGCCCCCATCAACCTCTGGTCTGTATCTGTGACTGGGTTACACCAGGAAATAGTGAAGTACTTAAGGGCAGGGGTAGAGAGACAGTGTGGGAAAGAGATGACCTCAGTCAAAACCCTTCACCTCCGACTATAAGTTCTTTGGAGATCTTTTGGGGGAAAAAATCTTAGCCTTTACTCAAAAAAAGAGTAACAACATGAAATTCTAGAGGAAACCACATGGTTTGCTTTCAGCCAAAGAATAGTTTTAATTATTGGATCCAACATACTTAAGATACAATGTTGAGCAAATGACTAAACCTTTTTTGGTCTCAGTGGATTCATCTATAAAATGGATCTAGAGTAGCACAAGAAAATCCTAGTTTCTAGAAGCCTCAAAGATGACAGCTGCCAAATGCCAACTCTGTTAGTCACAGTCTTGGCACAAAAATAAAAATGATCCCAGATATTTTAAACGGAGGGATTTAATACTGAGGGTCATTTACTCGGGTGATGAAGAGATCCTCAGCATTCCTCATCCCCAGTCTCAACTTGGTCTCTCATTCTTCAGTCTTGCAAGTTTTGAGCTATCCCAGAATCCTTCTTACCTGGTAGAAGATATTAGGGATGACAGAAGCTCCAGGGGGCAGTTTTTAGACATGATTACCCGTGTACCTGAGTTGTAAAGACTCATAATGGAAGACTCTGTAAATGGAAGCTGTGCCTTCATTTCCCAGCTGCCCATAACCAAATAATCATACAGAAACTATATTAATTATAACACTGTTTGGTCAATAGCTTGGGCATATTCCTAGCTAGCTCTTACATCTTAAATTAACCCATTTCTATTCATCTGTGTATAACCACAAGATTGTGGCCTACCAATAAGGTTTCGGTGGCATCTTTCATCTTGGGCAGCTACATAGTGCCCCCTTGATTCACCCACTCTCTCTATATATATCTCTTCTAGCCTGGCTATATTCTGCTCTGTCATAGGCCAAAGCAGCTTTATTCATTAACCAATAAGAGCAACACATATACAGAAGGACATCCCACATCAAGAATCTGATTTTAACGTGCCTCCCAGTTTCTGTTGAAAATTTAATTGTTGATTTTTATATTAATGACATATGGACTTAAGGCCCTTGAGAAGTCATGAGAGTGGAACCATGGCCTCAATAAGAAGAGATGCCTGAACTTGTCCAATTGCTCCATCTTATCATGTGACTTCTACCATTTGATGACAAGGAGGCCCTCACCAGAGCAAAACAGATGCTGCTGCCATGATCTTATGCATCCCAGCCTCCAGAACTATGAACTAAAAAAAACTTCTATTCTTTATAAGTCACCCAGCCTCTCAACTTCAGTTATAGTCTTAGAAGTCAGAATAAGACCTAGTGATTGAGAGAAGTACTTCAGCCACACCTCTTGTTCTATGGAGAAATAACTCCACTTAGGAGTCTGCCTTTTCCTCTGCATTTTAAAATAGGAGGAACCCTTTCCTCTGTCCAAATTTGAGAAGAGCAGCCTATCATGCTTTATTCAGACCTGCTCTGTCTTGCTTGTGTTGAAAAGAGTCACCTTCACAGAGCCAGCAAGCTCCACCTGAAGGGGATAGCATCCTCTAAGGACCAGATGGATAATTTAAGTAGACTGGGTTACAATGGTGGGTTTTTGCTTTGCATAGTGAAGCCTAGTATCTCTCTAGCAAAAATGACTGGTATCTGGCCTCCATTCTAACCCACTTCTCAGTTTGTTCAAAGCCCAGGGAAGACAATGAGAAGCCATACCCTTTAGAAGTCCCCAGCAGGGAGCAGCAACAGACACTCTAATGCTGTGGCGTCACACTCATGACAAATAATAAGAACTACTGGGAATCAACAAAGCTATAAATTGTCCAGATTATCAAATTGATAACAAAATTTCAGTCTTTGGGTTTGATTGGTTGGATGGTTGGTTTTACTTCATTTTGAAGTGGGATCTTACTCTATAGCTCACACTGGTTTGGCACTCTAGGCAATCTTCCTGCCTCAGCCTCCCTAGTATTGAGGTTACAGAAGTGAACCACCATACCTGCTCCAAAATTCATCTCTTATCGCCCTTTGGTAAGTAGATTTATATCCCTTCTTTCTCCCTCCAGTATTTCCAAGGTCCTTTTGGAAATTTGTTTAAATATACAAACCCAAGCTTCAGCCTCTGAGATTTTACCTTTACACACACCAACTGATTTGGAGGTCCTCCACCTTTCTTACACATTGATGAAGCTGTAGAGTTTGGCTGTGATCTAGGCCCTATGCCCAGCAGGACATAATTCCTTGATTGTGCATGAACCTGCAGCACTTTTATGTTCATAGAAATCCTCCAGGTAATTCTTATATCTTCTTTAAGTGGCACAACTTGGCGCATCCTCTCAAGGCTAGCCTTTCACACATCATCTCAAGAAAGGACAACATAGAAGCCAGAAAAACCTCTGCAAATGTAAAAGGATATCCAAATCCACAGCCCCAACATCCAACTCATGACCCTGACAGTACTCTCTCCATCCCATCTTTCTCCACTGTGATTCTAACCTGCTTTCAGACAAAGTATAACTTACATCTCTTTAGCTAGACATATTGGTCAATGGACTACAGCTCCGCCCTCAGCAACAAGTCCCAATTTTATCATCTCCTGCCATCCTTATATGATTTCATGTGTATAAACATGAAATCTTCTTTTTCTAATAGCACAGTAAGATGAAGACAAAAGATTAAATGCCCCTATTTCTCAAGGAGGTGAGGCTAGGACAATCTGTAGCCAAGTTTAGTGAGTGTTAACTCCGGTTTTACATGGACTGCTTCATTTCAAAGATGAAAGAATAAGGTAAGGACAAAAGGTGTGCTCATGTCCCTAAGTCTCCAGCTGGTTGGTGGTGAAGGCAGAGCCTACTCCTTAACCCCTCTAGACACTTAGAGACACTCACTATAGTGTCTTTTTTTGTCCCAGGATTTGGTCTTGAACTTAAAGTAGGATTACTACAAGAGCAAGAAAACCTCATAACAGAAGGCTCGAGGTGACAAAGCCTCAGAGTACTGTGAGGAGGGAAGGGGTCTCCAGGCAGAAGTTAGGGTAGGTCAATGTGGAGGGAGCATACGGGAAGATTGTTTCTTCAATCTTAAGCAAACCTGGTAAGACTAGACAGGGAACTTCCAACCACCATAGTCAAGTGAGTTGGTTGTGTTAATTTCAAAGCGAAAAGATTTTTGTCAAAGGTCTTATCTCTGCATAAGGTCAGAGAACCAGACAGAGCATAAAAGGAATTTATAATAGGATTTTTGGACAAGGGGTGAGATCGTTACAATCTACAAGTCTCATCATGAAAGAGGAACAAAGGGGAAACAGCATGAATCACAGGCAATGGTAGGTAAAAGGGGCTCCATTGTGCTTCTGAGGGGAAGTAAGTGTCCACGGGCTTAATATCAACTTCCTTTCCTCTCCAGTCCCTTGCCTGTGCGTTGTGCTTCCGCTGATACTCTGGGCAGCTAATGATGATCCTACTCCGCTAACGTGCGGTTGAAGACCCCTGCATGGGAAGCACCTGCCATTGGCTTTAAAAGCTCTCTCTGGCTGTGGTCTTTGACTTGACCTGTGACCCCAGGCAGCTGCTTCATTTCCCTGAACACCACATATCTAGGGATCGTGACCTACAAATTACACCAAAATCCCAGACCATTCGCAGCCTACGGTAAATACTGAGCATTCCCAAACCATGGAAGGCATTTACTGCTGTGGTTTGAGTTCTCTCCTAGTGGTACTCAGTATGGATTTGCCATAAAACCTGGCCTAGGCCAGCCCAAAGGAAGGGCTCAGTCTCAAGCATCTTGGGAGGCAGCTCAGGGGTGGGAATTTTACCTGGAAAACAATGTCTCAGCAGGAGTGGAGATTGCAGTCTCACGCAGCTGCAGTTTGAGGGAGAGATCAATTATAAAAAACCATCCCCTCATAGGAAGAATGACTATCACAGGGAAACACGGAAGATGAGGGTACAGCTTTATTTGGGTATTTGGGACATGGTTTTTGCCCTCTCTTCTGACAACTCAGAATCCAGTCTTCTCGTCAAATGTCATCCTAGCACAGTGAGGCTGACAAGACATCCAATCAAGTTGAGGGAGAGAAACACAAAGACCTAGATGGCAACCTATTTATTTTTCCAGAAGGGGAAAAAAAAGTGGCAAATATCCTAGCAAAGAAAATAACCCTGCATCTGGTCTTTTTTTTTCCCCCGTCTTTTCCTTCAGCTTATGAGAAAAAAAAATCTTTTCAAATTCACACAAAATGGTATATACACTGTCTACTTTGCTGCAGCCGTCTTCAAATGTGTAACCTTTCAGGTCACCATGAAACACTTTTTTGAAATATGTCTCAATCTGTCTTTCGGTGTGACAATGAAATTACCAGGCAGTTGGGCTTGTGACATGACTGAATTAGGCTGTAGCTGACCAACTGCTATGATTATCAGACACTGTGGCTGAGAGAGCCGGAGAGGATGCGGAACTATCCTGAAAGAGAATCATGCCGCACTCTGCATGGGGGAAGTGACCCCATGGAAATGGATTCTTCCCTCTCTGAGATCTCCGTTCAGTCTCACTCTCAATACAGAACCCGGACTGCTTAAGTATCTCTCTTGCCACAATGCCAGCCCCCCATCTGGGACTCTATTAGTCACATGTACCTACCCGACTCCCTCAGGACTAGCAGGGAACATCCTGGAATGTCTTCAGGCTAACACTGTGCAGAAGTACTTGACCTTTTAAAGAAACACTGATCAAATTTGCCTTGACTCTTTCACTCTATCACATGAACAATCATAAATGGCATATAAAAATTCAACAGCTGCCGGGATCAATAAACTACCCACCAAGAAATAGATATATACATAATACATAAACAGATTTTTTTAAAAAAAAAAAATTGCTAAGACCTGCCATTATTGTCTTGGTGGAATTGGTCTAGTTTCTTATGCTGGAACAAGGAAGCTGGCTGTCAGCCCAGGCTGATCAGGGGACATTTACAGTGTCAAATGAAAAACTTACAATGGGCACTGTCCTTTTCACTTAGAGCATTGACTATGAAAGAGTCTGTTAAAAGCTGGGTGTGGAGATGCCTGCACTAATCACAGGACTTGATAGGCTGAGGCAGTAGGAGCCAAAGTTCAAGTCCACCCTAAGCCATGCTTTGAATATTGAGTCTAGTCTGTGCTAGATAAAAATCCTATAT